>NC_056740.1:514602901-514712901 GCF_019279795.1 Protopterus annectens | reverse complement strand
AGTCGCTCTCCCTTTATGGAGAGGGATGACTGTAGCAGTGCACTATTTAGTAGGGGCAAAGCCTGAGGGACAAAGCCTGAGGTGAGGCTGTGACTGAGCAGGGCACACAAATCTGGTGCCAGTTCACTTTGTAGTTCATGTAGAACACAGCCAGGGATATTATTGGGTCCCATGGAAGCTGTATTCTTGGCCTTGGACAATGCAGCTTTAACCTGCGCTGTAGTAATGCTGGGTGCCTGGCATTCTTCCGGTATTATGATTGGTCCTTTGGGGGGGGGACAAAAGTTGGTACTAAATTTGTCAGCCAGTATGCTGACAATATCTGTTGGGTCAGTATAGGAGGTACCATTGTGCAGTCACTGAAATCTGGGTATTGACTTGGAGGTTCCTGATATAGCTATAGAAGGCTTTGTGATTGTTTTTAGTGTCTGCCACAATTCTGCCTTCATAGCTGGCTTTAGAGGATTTGATGAGGGATCTCAACTTTGTGTTGAGGCTAATAAGGGAGTTTTTCCAGTCTTGGGACTTCACCTTTTTCTGCAACAGTTTTTTCCTTCTGTTGTAGAGTTTATTAATGGCAGGGGACCACCAGACTGGTTTCCTTTTTTTTGGAGAGAGCGTCTTGGTTCTGTTGGTTATGGCTAGTTCCATACATTTATGTACATGTTCATACAGTGAACTTCTGTATGATTCGGCAGTCATGCAGCTATTTTCCATTGGAATGGGTGCTGTGAAGTTAGCCACCTCTGTTTTTAGGAGTCCAAAATAAGATTTGGAGAATTTTTTAAGGTGGCTACCTTTGCAGGTGTGTGGTTGAGATGTGGATTTCCATGGTGATTAGTTTATGGTGGGATCTGACCAGGGAAGGATCAACTATTAGTGTAGAGCAATGGTCACCCATGTTAGTAATGACCAGGTCAAGGATGTTGCTTCCTCTAGTGGGGGTCAGAATGAGCTGGTCCAGGGCACTGGAATTGATAAATTCCAGGAAGCATTGGGCCAGTGTATTGGTGCTTGAGTAGTTTTCCCAGTTGATGGAGGGGTAGTTGAAGTCTCCTAGTAAGAGAGTGTTGGATTGGACCTTGATAGATTCCAGGGTGCTTAGGAACATGGAGTGAGAGTCTAAGGACATAGATGGGGACCTATAGCAGGCTATGACCTGGATCGCTGTCTTACCCAATGTTAGTTGTACCTGAAGTATCTCAGATGTGTTATGCTGGGCTACTAGTCTGGAGGTGTGGATATCCTTTATGAATATGGAGACACCACTGCCTTTGGAGCTTCGGTCCATGTTTCAGGGTCAAATGGTGTGGAATGAGTTATAGCCTGGTAGCGCAGAGGTGCTTTCTGACACTTTAAACCAGGTCTCTGTTATAGCACAAATGTTGATGTTCTCCATTTTGAGGAGTGCTTTGAGTGAGTGCATCTTGAGATTTAGACTTCTAGCATTGAGCAGCATGACCCTCAGACTGGATTTATTTACAGCTATTACGGTGGTCATTTGGTATTTGGAACACCGCCTAAAAAGGCACTATAGGGGGGGCAAGAGCCTTATCCAGTACACAGAATCCCAGGAGTGACATATGCAGGCCATCACTGGCAAAGCATCAAGGTCTGTCAGTCATACCATCCCAAGCAGATAGATACTGGATCCCCTTAGAATGACACAAGAAACTTAGCCAATTATTGAAGTCAATTATTTTTTGTTTGTACCGTGGTATTATTCTGGGTTATGGTAGGATACTGCTCAGAGCTAGTGTCATACCTGCCTGGGCCACATAATCCAAGAATTCCACCATGTCTCTTTTCATGTAGTCCAGAGAGGTGTGTCTGCGTCTCAGGTCATTCACACCCACATGAACAATGACAGAGTCATAATTCTACTTGTTGTGGAGTGACCTGAGTGTGTGTGTTATGTGTCGGATTCTGGCACCTGATAGACTGCTGACTGTTACCTTCTGCTTATTCAACCTAGTGAGTTGGACATCTGTGTGCCTCACTATTGAGTCAACTATGATTACTGTATTGGTCAAGGTGTTTAGCCTTAGGGTCTTAGGTTGAGGGGCACACTGTGGAGATGAGCTATGTGTCCTGTGGTTTGTGCTGTGTTGTGGTGGTCGAGTGCATTTCTGCCGTGGAGATCTCTGCAGTTTGGGTAAATTTCTATTGGGAGCCTCCACAAAGGTGGGGGTGTGTGGTTTGTGTTTTTATGTGAGAGCTGTGATAGTGGGTGTTCTGGAGGCTATGTGTTCCATGTGGTGTGGTGCAGGTGTTGACCTCCTCTTGATCAGCTAGACCGGTCTTGGCTGGAGAGTGCATACCTTCCAATTTGGTGATACAAGTGCATCTCTCACAATTCTGAGTGTTGGGAGGTAAGAGGAGAGGGTTGTCTGTCTACATGAGGCAGTTGCTACACTGCCTCAGAATGCCCAAGTGCACCAGGTTGTATTATACTGTTAAGTAATTATACATTTTAACACAGATAAACCTCACAAATACATTTTCAGCACAAGCATCTGTACAGATCAGTTTGATATACAAATGACAAACAATTATTTAAAAATTTCCAGCTAGCTGTGTTGGCATAAATCATACATCCACTGCCTACTTCTCCTGGTATGGCTGACAGTACCTGCTATCATCACAGAGCTCCACTCCCAGGATTTCCAAAAAAAAAAAAACTCTGCCCATCAGATGTTGGCAACGAAAAAAAAATAATAAAACAATAAAATTTAAAAATAAATAAATTAAAAAATAATAAAGCTTAAAAAATGTACAAACTATTTACACAGCTTCTACCATAACATCCAATGTTCTATCTAAGACATAGTAGTGCAGTGACTGAGTCTGAACATTTGGAGTACCACATTCTGCAAAGAAAGAAAGAATGTTGTGCTCTGCAATACAGAACATCCATTGTGCCTCTTATGAAAGTCCACATCGTGCTGAACTCAGCCAGTTTTGTACTGTACCAGTGAGGATCCAGTCATACAAACAAGGTAACACCTTTACACACTGCAATCACTGGTTTGCTGCAACTATGGACATTTCTTTGATGACACACTGCAGGAAGGTAAGATGAAGTTGAAGAGCCCAGAGCTGAAAATGGCTGAATCTTTCCTGGAAGAGCAGAAACCTCATGGGCTCTTTGGCTATCTTTATCTACAGATAGGAGATCAAAGAGCACATCCAGTCTCCTTCAGCAAGACAGGGAAGAATTGACTGTACCATAACCATGCAAAAGGATTCTTTGTATATACATTAATTTAGCGGCTCCCTACTGAAATGTTGGCACCTGAAATGCTAAGTGCCAGCAAGCTGAAAAAAAGACCAAATGTACCTAGTGTTCCCTCTTACGATGTCACTTCCCTTGTTAATCAAGGATTAGCACAGTCAGTAATTAATGCCAGATATTAAAGTTTAAAACTTCATATCCTTCAGTAAATGGATGCTAATTCAAAATTTGATATTCTGGTGATGTTTAAGTTTATAAGAAGAATCACTGTAATCTGTTCCTTAATGTCCAACCCTTAATTTTGGCTTTGTCTAGATGTTCTGCTCTTGTGCTATAAGGTTGAAATGTATGTTTGTGTGTGTCCTTTCATCTCTGTCTCCCTCATGACTCACAAACTATTAATGGGCTTGAATAATGTCCCAAATCCTTAGTATATACAAAAAGGAAAAAAAAAACACTTCTCAGCAGAGTAAATGCCACAATTTCCGCGTAACAAATACATAACAAACTACATAAATAAATAAACAAAAATTCTCAGTATAGTGGGTTAATTCCACTGTTTTCAGCGTCAAGGATGCAGGGTTTTAAATGTTCCCCCTTTGTGCTTTAATTTCTTCATTTTATCAAGTTTTATTTGTTATTTCCTTGTTTACCTAGGTGTTCAGTGATGGGGCAGACAACTAATATTGGCAGTGGGATGGTGCAGAGTTTGACTTCTTTTTACTGCCTCTAAGGCATACTGTTTAGAGTAACCATGGTATCAAGTGGTCCCCCACAATCCACATCATCCTTTTTTATATGTGTCCTTAAATCTCATTGTTAAAGAGCTATTTCTGGTTGCTAGTGTTCACCCTTGACCAATAGTATAAGTACCATTATGGCATGGTGTGACACTCCTGCACTGGCCCAGTAATCAATTAGCCTCAGTCCTCACCAGTGGCAACAGTGAGGGACACATACATTTTGAGGATGACAAATACACACACAGCAAAGTGCAATTTCCCTTAAGAGCATACAGAGATCACAGTCAGTCTGGTGCTGGTTTCTTCCTCTTTCTCCAGATCCCCAATAAGACTCCCCACTGGCACAACTATAGGGTTGGGATCTCAGCTGAGTAGCCAAGCTAAGACCTCTAGCACCCTCTCTGTCCAACCAGTGCTTCGTGTCCCTGCCCAAAAAGCTGACACGCACACACACACATGCACACACACACACACACACACACACACACACACACACACACACACACACACACACACACACACACACACACACACACACACACACACACACACACACACACACACACACACACACACTTTGAGATTTGATTTATATACAAACACACACACACACACACACACACACACACACACACACCTGGGAAAGGCTGGCACAGGTTTACTAGCTATGCCCCCTTCCACCCAGACAATAAGGTAGCTCCAGCTGCCACCAGCCAACTCTTTATCAGCTACTATAAGGCCCTTGCAAAGGGTGTCCAGTCCTACTGTGTAATGTTAGTATTAATCCAAATGATAGTTTTGACCAAGTGCCAGTCTATTAGGAGTGGCCTGTACAGTGTCACCAAATACATATGCAAGTCATTTAAGAGCTTAAATATGTCTCATAAATATCAGCCACAAAGATAGGTTTAAATATATTTATTAATAATAAAAGAACAAGACAATACTCAGATAATCAACACAGTAATTTCAGAGTTCAAAATCACACGACATATTTTAAAACAACATTGCAGGACAGTCTCAAATAAATACAGAAATCATCTAAACTAATCTTTACTATATTCCTAACTATAGCTAAAAGAAAGTACTGTACCCTAGTTACTTACTATTAGCAAGGCAAGCACAGATGGTGATGATGAGTGGAAGTTTCCAGGTCAAGACAAAATACAAAATGCACAGTCTCTCTCTGAGAGAGTTTCCAAATTAATATCAAACATTACTGCTGAGCCAGCTTGGATGACATCACTCTTTGTCCCCTGACTTTGGTTCCCAGGCTAAACTGAAACTTAGCAGAATTTAACATCTCTGTGTGAGAAATACATATCTCTAAGATCGTTGCAGATCTTGGAAGTCATAAAACAATAATACACTTTTACATTTGAAACCTAGTAATTACTTTTCTCCAGGACAATACAAAAAATGTTTAGCTCTAGACATTGTGTCTGCTGCTGAACTGAAACTTAGAGATAACATCTTTTGTTTATGGCCCAGCTATAAAGTAACTTAACTATTGTTAAGTTTTGCAAGTTAATCTTCTATGTTCCAGCAGGGCATACTGTGGTTACATTCTTGAAGCTCAGTGCATAACATACAGTTCTGTATACATCATATCAATATTCACAAATGACATAGAATTATTTACAAAATTTCAGATACCTGGGCTGGCAGTGTCAAACATGGGATTAAAGATTAATCTCTGTTGTCTAGTGTTCCCCCGACCCACATTATGTGTAAATTCCATTAAGGCATGGGATGAAAGTTTAATCTCTGGTTTCTAGTGTTTCCCAGACCCACATTATGTGGAAGTGCCATTAAGGTATGAAATGAAAGTGCTGCAGGATTTACTTACTAGTCTAGGGGAATGCGGAGATATGATAGTTCTCCAACACACACACACACACAAACACACACACACACACACACACACACACACACACACACACACACACACACACACACACACACATCACTGATTTTACAGAAATATAAACCTAACCTACCCCCACCCACCACTAAGCCGCCCCTCTACTGTGACCTCCCAGGCAGAGACATATTCATACATGCAGCCCATCACATACACAAACACAAATGCATGCACAATCCAACACTACTTGATAGATAAACTCCCAGGAATGTATGTCTACCATGGTGGATGAACATGAGCTTTATTAACATGACATGTCAGGAGTGGCCTTGTTAACTTACACAGCTGAGCAATTATCTGAATCACTTGGCTGGGTAAATGTCTTACATCAGGCAGTTTTGAGGGAGATCACATGACTAATTAGCTTATGCCCCCCCTTCTCTGTTTTTGGAATGCCTCATTGGTATTTACCACTGCCTCAGAGACAGCACATTAAGGTGCTGTACAGCTTCATATTGCAGAAATGTGTTAGGGCTGTCTCTGAATCAAAAATGGTTAGTGCAAGGTGTACACCTCATAGTAACCATTATTGGACCTGTAGTGCATGGTCATTATGGGCTTACATATAAGGGAATATAAAAAAACTTTCCGAAGGATAGTTTTATTGTGCATATCTCCTCACCATGTCCTTGCTGTATGCACTGTGACAACTACATTGTTTCAAGGAGGATGCATGCAAAGAAACAGCAAACATTTCAGTAAAAAGCAGCTGAAATTTATTATCAGACTAAATTATTATGCCATTTCCCTATCCAATGCACAGAGCTCTAACGTACAGCAGGGCTATGGTGCATAGTGTAAAAATGGTTTTCAGTGGTGTCAATCAGAAATGCTTCAGAGATAACTTTCATACTATTGGCCATTTGCTAGTTGAACAGTAAGAACATTTGTTGTTATGGGTAACCTGTATACTACATATACCTCTTATATTCTCCTATACCTCTTTATCCTACCTGTCCTCTCATTCTACCACTTCCTGATTCCTTTCTGCCTTTCCTTCCTTATTCTGTTACCCTGTCCTTCCTTTACTGTAGTAATGGCTTATTGTTTTTTGTTCATAGGTTCATACGTTCATGGATTTGTACTAGGCAAACTGCCCTTGTGGGCCATTTTAAGCCTGGCCAGGTACACCATGTGAGAATCAAACCCTGCAACTTGTGTCTGTAAGGTAAACACCTCAACCATTATGCCAACTTCCGACCCCCCACTGCTCACATTTACCTATTATACTGCCTGACTATTGAATATATGCACCCTGTTTATGTTCCCACATTGGCAATGCCTATTTTCTCCCTTCCCTCATAAGCAGTAGTGACTGCTGCCCTCAAACTACTGCCTTTCGGAAAGTGTTAACTTTGCACTACAGTGATTTCCTACTACTACAGCTGGAAATAATGACTGCTCTGCTCTTACACAAGAACTGATTGGTTACTGGATAGGTAGGTGTTAACCAACATACTAACACAGTACTGTGACGTTTGTGCAGTTTGGAGTTGCTCAAGTGACAACCCCAAACTCTTCTTTTTATTAGCCACTGCATTGTACAACAGATCAGTTGCATTGGCTTGCCACACTGTAAGCTTCCCTTTCTACTACAGATACCTCAGTTATGTAAGGATTTAGTGTAAATCATCCAAACTGGAATTAGAGTATCTCTACGCTTGTACTTTAAACCACAAGAAGTCATTAACTCTGTTGGAAGCACACCAGTGGCACCATTGTTTGCCTTTCATTCCCCATCATTTTATCGTTGCTTCCTCCTTCTGATGTAAGCTGTTAAAATAACTTTATTTGGGTTATAGGTTCATAGGTGTGTACTAGGCTAATGGCCCTGGAGCCTTTACAAGCCTAGCCCATAGGATTATCCTGGCATCGTGCCACCCGACCTTAGTTCCCACTGCCTCTGTCAAGTAGAGCCACTGGAGTGATCCCCTGGGTGAACTTTCTATTTCCCAATCACTCATCAAGATTTGTCTTGACGAGGACCAGAACTCTGCTTGACATGTATGGGAAGTCTATTCCATAGCATGGGCAGTCTCTGGGTTATGAACCTGCCCCTCCAGCACGTTCTGTTGATTGCAATAATGAGGTTGAGGTATCAGGAGCATGTGATGTGCAGGGATTAGGACTCCTTTAGATGTAGCATTTCTAACAGAGCTGGGTCAGACATGGCTTTGTAAGTCAAGCAGAGGTCGCCTCTAAGTAGGCGATATGAGACAGATAATAGTTGGAGTTTTTTTGAGTCTGTCCATATAGGACAAGTGTTTAAGGCCTATGATCCTCTTTGTGAAGTACGTTTGCAGCCTCTCCAGTTGTTGCAGGTGTCTAGTGAGGTACATGCCAAATGGGGCATTGTACTCGATGATTGGCCTAATGAGGGAAGAGTACAGGGAGACAATGACCTCTTTCTTCCTGGATGCAAAACTCTTCGTAATGACATGTGCCACATAGAAGGACATTTTGACCACAGCAGCAATGTGGTGGTCAAAAGAGAGGCTGCTGTCAACCTGTGTTCCCAGATGTCTTATAATGCCTTCTGTGTTCAGTGGACTACCATTGATATGGTAATTCATGGGAACTGGGATTTTCCCAAAGGGGATGACAACACATTTTTTTGGCATTGAGCTTAAGACCATAGTTCTGACACCAGCCTTTGGTCTCAGTGCGGCCTTTCTGTAGGATGTCAACATCACTTGGGGAGTTAATAATAGCTCCCAACTTGCAGTTGTCTGTGAACTTTGTCAGTCAGAGTCCCTTCATGTTGGCCTGGACTTCAGAGAAGTAGATACCAAACAAGAGAGGACCCAGGACCAAACCCTTGGAGCTCCACTCGTGACTGGTCAGCAGTCTGACTTGGAGTCAGCTACTTTCACACTGTGGGTTCTATCTGTGAGCCAGTTTGCAACCCACCTAGTGATATAGGGGTTGATGCCTAGCTTAATGAGTTTTTCTATGATTCCTGAGTGGGGAGTGGTATCAAAGGCCTTGGCCAGATCAAGGTAGGCTGTATGAACCACCTTTCCTTCATCCACAGCTCTGGTGACTGACTCAAAGAAGTCGACCAAGTTGAGCAGGCATGATCTACCCTTCACAAAACCAAACTGTGTGGGATGCAGAGTTTGGAGATTCCCTATATCCTTGTTTATTAGGTCCATGATGATGCGTTCCATAGCTTTGCATATCAGACTCATCAGGCTAATGGGTGATAGTTTTCAGGTTCTGTAGTAGCTCTTCCTTTGTGGAGAGGGGTGACTGTAGAAGTGCACCATTTTGTAGGGACAAAGCCTGTGGTGAGGCTGTGATTGAATAGGGCACACAGGTGAGATGCCAGTTCACTCTGTAGTTCATGTAGAACACAGCAAGGGATATTGTCAGGTCCCATAAAAGCTGTATTCTTGGCCTTGGACAGTGCTGTTTTAACCACTGCAGCAGTAATACTGGGTGCCTGGCAATCTACTGGTATTGTGATTGGTCCTTTGTGGAGGGAGGGGTAAATGTGGCACTGAATCTGTCGGTCAGTATATTGGCAATATCTGTTGGCTCGGTATAAGAGGTACATTGTGCAGTAGCTCAGAGCAAATCTGGGTATTGCTATAGAGATTCTTTACATAACTATAGAAGGCCTTGTGGTTGTCTTTACTATCTGCTGAAATTCTCTTTTCATAGCTAGCGTTACAGGATATGATGAGGGATCTCAACTTTTTGTTGAGGTTGATAAGGGAGTTTTTCCAATTTTGGGAGTTCACCTTATTCCACATCAATTTTCTCCTTCTGTTGTAGAGTTTGTTTATGGCAGGGGCCCACCAGATTGGCTTCCTTTTCCTTTGGAGGAGAGTGTCTTGTTTCTATTGGGTATGGCGACATCCATGCATTTGTGTACATGTACGTACAGTACATTGGTTGCTGATTCGGCAGTCATGCAAGTATTGTCCATTTGCATGGGTGCCGTGAAGTTAGCCACCTCTGTTTTCTGCCTTTTATTTTTAATTTTTATGTATTTATTTATTTATTTTTGGCTGGGTTATTAGCAGTAGCAACTGACTTTTATTTTATTATTATTTTTTTTTTATTTCTACTTATTTGCTTTCTGCACTTGGTGAGAAACACTATTCCATTTCATCAAGGTTACCTATCTGTCTCAGTCTTCCTCAGCACATTTAGGAGCCTATCACCAGTCTCATCCATCCCACTCCATTCCTCCCTTCCTCACCTTCTCCCCTTTATTAACCGTCACTATTCTCTTTTAGACAAATTAAACCCAGACAGATTATAATTATTCTGGAACAAAGCCCTCTTGATTCTCCCACTAGCTCTGATAATCTGCTCGTATGGACCATCGTCTGCTGCAGAGAACACTCACTAAGATCCAACTACAGATCTACAACTGCTTCCCTTCAAACACCATGCCTATCATTTGGAAATCAGCACTAATTATACCTATCAGCACTAATTATACCTATCAGCACTAATTATACCTATCCCTAAACATGAAAGCAGAATCCTTGCAAGTACAAATACAACGAATTAAGTGCATATTGGATACATAAAACTTAGTGCTATAAGAACATGAATACAGAAGTATCATACCTCAGCTGCAATATGTGGTATGGCTAGCTGATGTGGTGACATTTTCGTACTGTTTGTGGGTGGACCTTGAATTTTTGCAAAACCGCACCCGATAGTTCGACAGAAAACCTTTCTTTGTCTTAATCTTCTTAAATGCTTCTAAAAACCCATTTTAGTCCACATGTTCACATTGTTAGTAGATGTTAAGATATTTCAATAGAAGACACATGAATTGTTTTAAAATTAATATTTTAAAGCAAAAAAGAATGATTTAATAGACTTTTTGTGGCTTACCGTTGCAAATCTTCTCATAGAATGAGCTAATGCCTCGGGATTTGGACATTCAAGCTTCTTGATAATCTCAAAGCTTTGGTTGAGTTGGGTGAAAACATCGACTACTGAGCAGGAGAACAGGGCATGCTCAGATGTCTGCTGAAACTAGAGGGAGAGAAAGAGAATAAAAAAATAGTATTTCAGTACAGAGCTTCTTTAAAAACAAAACATTTGTCAGTGGAATTAACTGTGCTGATCAGTGACTACTTGGTTAAAGCTTATTCATTTGCACCTGCAGAATGCATTCTGTTAAAAGGAATTCTACCTTACCTCCAGGCTTTGGCAGCCTCATGATTAGTTATGTTGGATGAATGCAGGATATGCAATCTCCTGCTCAGAGGATGGCTGTCTATACCAAGAAGCAAAAAGTGGTCTGTTATGTACCAAAAAGGTTTTATTGTGTTATTTTTCAATAGGATGTTACAAATCCTTTCTGCACTATTCAGTAAAGGTCATAGCACAACAAAATGATTGTTAAAACAGTATGTTAAGTAAAATATTTTTGTACTGAAAATAAAGACACTTAGGAAATGTCAGTACTACATGCAATTATTGTATATAACAGAGAGTGTGATATATGCTAGAAAAGTTCACCTGGTATCAGTTTCACTTTTACTTTTCAGAGTTTACAGTCAGTTATGTTAGTTTTTATCTATCTGCCTCTCATTCTATACAGAGAAAGAAGTACTTGTTGTTTGACTGTAAGTGAAATATGACACAAATTACAACCTCTAAGCTGTGCATGCTGAAACCTACACAGATATATAATTATGATGCAAAAATATAGTTTATGACTTCTAATGGCCATTTAATTCTCCAGCCTCTACTCTTTTTTATTTTTAAATGCATCTTTTTTCTTAACCAGAAAATGAACTGTAATTAGCAGATGCGTTCTTTTCAAGACAAAATATGCATTATTCCTTTTCGCTTACCATTTCCCTGTCCCACATGAGAACACATTCACTGCATTTAAATTTAATTTATCTTCCTTCTTTATCTTACATTGTTTTGGCCTTATTGATATTGTATTGTCTTCAATCTTCTCCTGACCATAGCATTTCAGACGATGTCTGCTAAATTAGTTACCATAAGATAAAGCAGCTTTTTATTTTTCTTTCCTTTGTTAATATTCCATCAATTTATGCAGGAAATGTACTGACCTCATTTTAAGCTGCAATTCACTGGATTGATAAGTAGATGCCATTGTTAAATGTTTTCACTTCTCTCACACTGTTTTGTTCAGCTAGATAATAACATCAGCTACCTAGTTTTGTATTTTATTCATATAACACATATGTTTATGTACTGTGTATCTTGCTCTCTGCATATACGTAAAGTTATCTCTCGTGACTTAATCATTCCTGATTTTGCTTCACATGTCCCAATTAAAATTTCAGATTTTTTGGGAAGTCACTGAGGATTACAGTCAGTCAACAATGCTAGAGATTACAGTTTTATGGTTCTTATTGTAAAGAAAAAAGCATGTTAATGCAAACCCCATTGTTCTATTATTCCTTTATGTGAATTTGAATATTTAAAAACTGTCTCTGATTTTTGGGTTGCTGTTCCACCATTATGTTTGTCTTTATCCAGAATTCATTTACAAAGAAACTGAGATGTGTCTTATTCTAATGATATCAATATTACATGTGCTGATCTATAAAAATCCTCTTATTGGTGACATAGTGGGGGGCGTGGGATGAAGGGGACAGCTGCCCTATGTGTATGTAATCAGATGATCTGTTCTTAACTTACTTGCATACTATGTGAAGGCATGATGTGGTCCTGGCACTCATCTCTAAGAAAGAAGGGAGGAATGCCAAACTGAACTACAGACCTTTTTCTTTTCTTTTATTCCTCAACTTATTGTTGAGGGTGCCAGATATGGTAGTGGCAATGGGCAAAAGGGAAGAAAGCAGCAGCTCTGATTGGGGAAGAAAACTATACCTTAGGTGCTGTTTGCAATGTGGCTCGATGCAATTTTCCTGGCTTGGACTCTGCATTTATTGCTGCATGCCATATCTGCCTTTTCTTTTGTGACCTGTTTTTATCACCAGTCCAATGTATTTGTTAATGCTATTCAGAATTCTTTCATTAATCTTCTTTAAATGTCTTCTACATGCAGTGAATTTGAGTGTTCTATCAAAAGACAAACGCACAGTAAGTTAATTTAGTGGTCTGGCTACCTGTTAACAATGATCCCAATTAAATCACTACAGAGGATTTTCTAAGACTTAGTCACCACAGAAAACACAAGCACATTGGAACATAGATAAGATTGGACCAACATAGGTTTTGGGAATGCTCAGACTTTCAGAGTAACTGTAGTCTTTCATCAGTAGTTATTTAATTTTAATGTTAGATGCAGTGTGTAAGTATTCATTTGTGCCTAGAAAGGAAAGTAGATGATTTCTTTCTTACTGGCTAAAAAATTTAATTTGAAAAATGTTAGTGTAGGAAAAAGTGCACAGCCAAATGTTTAGTATGAATATTGCACCTCCCAGATAGCCATAGTTTGTGAGTGTGTGTGTGTGTGTGTGTGTGTGTGTGTGTGTGTGTGTGTGTGTGTGTGTGTGTGTGTGTTCTTGCATAGCTGGACATACTACCACCTAGTAATTGTTTAATTAATTGAATAATTGTTATAATTGATTTGTATATAAAGACTGTCATTTTGTGTGTTGTGGTGACCCATTGAAAGAGAGATGAGAGGGGTACCAGGGTCTGGATATATAGAGAGAATTGCTGCTATTTACTGGCTGTTTGGTGTGTTTTTTATTTTATTTTATTTCATTTTTGCGTTGTTTGGATACTACCACCTAGTGTCTGTTCCCAATGCAGCACCCCCTGAAAAAAAAAAAACTTTCAGCTTGCACAATAGTAAGCCAATTGATACATTTGCTGCCTACATTCTAAGCCAATCCATGACCCCCAGGCTTTCAGAGAAGGGAGAAAAAATGAGAAAACCACTGCAGCTTGCACAGTAGCAAACCATTTGGTATATCGGTACATTTGTACAAGTTGGCTTATTACTTCCTAGATCTGATCTATGCCCCAACCCCTCAGCTCTTGTTCTTCTTTTGGCTATTCCTGGTTAGGGGTCACCACAGCCGAACTCCAGTCCGCTAATGATTGTCGGTATATTTTTACGGTGCCTAGGTGCCAGCTCAGTGCCCAACCTTCAATGAAGGCACACGCATTTACGCATCTCTTTTGATCGCCACTCGACTGCAGGTAGGACATGCAGACTTCACACAGAAGGTGCTCCAGCTGAGAATCGAACAGGAGAACTTCTTGCTGTGATGCGACAATGCTACTGCTGCACCACTGCGGCTTCCCTCAGCTCTCCAACAAAGATAATAATAATAATAATAATAAAAAATGTTGGTACTAAAAATAATGACAGAAGTGCACTTCTACACTTCTTAATCACAGCAAGTCACACTCTGCCCCAGGAAAACTGCCCTTTCACTCTTGCTATGCTACTGTGTGTGTGTGTGCGTGTGTGTGTGTGTGTGTGTGTGTGTGTGTGTGTGTGTGTGTGTGTGTGTGTGTGTGTGTGTGTGTGTGTGTGTGTGTGTGTGTGTGTCTGTGTGTGTCTGTATGTGCATGTGTGTGTTTGTGTGTGTGTGTGTGTGTGTGTGTGTGTGTGTGTGTGTGTGTGTGCGCATGAGTGCATGCGTGCGCGCATTTGGTGTGTGCATGTGTGTGTGTGTTTGTGTTTTTGTGTGTGTGTGTGCATGACTGTGTGCTTGCCATAAAATTAAAGGTTCTCTCTGCATATAACATTAGAGACAATGCTCATTTAAATGAGAAGATAACCGCTCTGTACAAATGGTTTCCTCAATTTGATCAAATGTCCATTTGCTCACCAGCGGCAATAGGAGTGGTGCTTAATATATATATAACTTAATTTCTGTTCTTGTATATTACTGAATTTCTGTTTAAAAATGTTTTTAGTATGTTGGATCTTTTCTCCCCGGACCTCCCTTGTAAAGGGTTTTTTGACTAAACCTAATCAGACAAACAGAGTAAGCAAAAGCAAAATAAATACAAAATAAAATGAAATTGAAATAAAAATCAGTGACTTAATTAACTGGTAATTGGATATTAAGGCTGTATTCAGGCTTTATATCTAGGGGATGGTTTGGCTGTTGGATTTGACCTAGGTGTTTATTGATGGGGCAATCTTGGCAAAGTATCAGCAATTGTGGGTGTATTTTTTTTTTTTTTTTTTTCATGGTTGTTGCTGGCAGAACACATTACTTCTACAATCAACTGTCTTTTTGTATTTTGATTCTTGTTTGACCTATGTTTTTGATAGATCTCCAGAGCAATTAAGGTTTTTCTTTGAAAAGTGTATTTTAAATTAGAGTAATATGTTATTTTGTCAAGTGTCACTTTGTTTTTTTTAAGGTTGAGACAGTGTCTAATGTTTTAGACATTTAGCTGTGTTTTACCACGTAAAAAGATTTTTTCATGCATTCTTCTATTTTTTACTTTAATTATTTATCATAAATTGGCCATGGGACAGCATTATCTTTGATCGTCTTTCTTCTAATGGGTGCTTTTGAGTTAAGAACTTCAAGGAATGTCATGAATCTTCATTGAATTTAGATAAGCTATGAGCTACAACATAGTGATGTTTGCTGTGGCTTTGTATATTACTTCTGAAAAATCAAAGTAAAGAGGTGATTTATATGTGTGTCTGCTAGAAGAAGACATATTCTTGGAACTGGAAGTCAGTATCCAGTCATGTATAAATGAATTGTTGCTTGGTTTGCTGATTTTAGTAGAGATAAGAATGAGATGGGTAAAGATAAATAGATCTGAGTGATATGGGGGATTGTTAGCAGAGTTAAGTATGAGACAGTCAGTGTTTATGTTACATAATATAATTGTTTCATATAGGACATTGGTACCCTTCCAAGAGAGTAGATTTTCTACAGTGGACATGATATCTACATGCTGAAGATGAGGACCATACAGAACTATAATGCAAAGATATTTTGATTAATGAGCCTAAAGATGGAAATGAGCATCTCTGTAATGTTAAACTGTGGGAAATAGAGTAAAGTGAGAATTTGAGCCTACTAGACTTCCTTAAAACAATACCTCCTCTTTTTTATTTTTCTAGTCTTGTCTAAGTTTTGTAGGTTCATAGGTATATACTAGGCTAACGACCACTAGAGCCTTTATAAGTCTAGCCAGTTGTGTCCCTATATATCATGGGCATTTAATAGGAGGTGGTATGTTAGTTAGGAAGTTTCTAGAGAATATATGGTGGGAGGAATATTAACTTGGGCATTACTGTCTGTCTCTGTCTATCAAAGACATGGGGTCCAGAGCTGGGGTGAATTTCAGATTTTCCATCCATTGATCAACATTACATTTAAATAGGGTTAGGGACAGACACTGCTTCACATGGATGGGGAGCTTGTTCCAAAACATGGGGATCATCTGAGATATATAACTATCTTATTTATCTCACAAGCAAAATTTAAATCATTGGACCTAATGGTTCTGATGCTGCTCATTTTGTGGATGTGCAAAAGGTCCATCAAAGCTGGATCCAAGGATACCTTGTATGCCAGACATAGAGCACCTCTCAGTAACCTGTAGGAGACAGAGTGTAGAGATTTAGGGCTTTAAGGAGCTCTGTATGAGACAATGTGTTTTAGCACGGATTTTGTCAGGTAAGGAACATTTATGGGCATTCACACTGTTGCATATGTTTGGCCAGGTTCATGCAGAAGGGGCATACGTTTGGCCAGGTTCATGCAGAAGGGGCATATGTTTGGCCAGTTCATGCAGAAGGGGCCAATGGACTCAATGATGGGGTTGATAAGGAATGGATAAAGTCGCACTGTAGCTTCCTTGGACCTGTATGCCATGCTCTTACTTATAAGCTGGGCAACCCAGAATTATTTTCTTAGTACCTTGGCCACTTATTGATCAAAGACCAGAATACGTTCTACATATGTTGCAAGATTGCTGATTACCGAGACAACTCTTAGGGGTGTCTAATCGATGGAGCAATTAGCCTGTGTGACAGATTTCTCAAAAGGCATTATAATGCATTTCTTGGCATTGAATTTTAATCCATGAATTTGGCACCAGTCATCTGTCTGTGTTAGACCCTCTTGTAAGATGTTCGTGTTTTGGTGGAATCTATGACAGCTCTCAAGCGGAGTTAAATTTGTGCACAGCTTTGTTGAGTGGAATATTTTTCTGGATAGACCAGTTAAAGGCACTTAGAAGTCTGTTAAACATATCAGAGTTAAAATTAGTGAAGTTACAGGAAGTTCTAATTAAGTGTTTTTGATATTATGGGTACTGAGTCAGTTTGCATATTCAGAGAGGCAATCACTCAGGGAATCAGAGCGGGTGGCACTGGTGACATGCTTAGAAGAATCAGACACCAATATCCACTCAAGAATCAAGCCCAGTTTTTGGGATAGTTATAATATCTGGAGGAGGAAATGAGTTCAGTCAAGCCAAATAGGTTTAGGCTAGTTGATGGACACTTTGTGATGGTAATCCATCAATCAAAATTGACATCACCTAAGATTATCTTTTCATTAGAAACTGTATTTGAGATCCAATTAAAATGCTTTCTACGTTTGTAACACTATTACCCGGGGAATATAGAGTACTATAATACATAGTTGCTTATAGTTATTTAGTTTAAGATGACAGATGAGGAGTTCTTCTTTATGGAATTTGGGAATTATATGCCAGGTGTAAGGAGAATTTAAGCGGAATGCTGTATATGGCTACTAGAGAACTACGTTTTTGAGGTAATGTATCCCACTACTGTCTGCCTAATGCTGATGTTAAATGGGTGATTTTTAAATTGCATATAGTGGTGTAAACTTCTTTATATTAAATGGGTAATTTCTAAATTGCATGTAGTGGTGTAAATTTCTTTATATAGATATTTACACTGGGTAGTTAATTCACTGATTTCAGAGTCTGATCTGGGATTTTGTGTATATTTAAATTGATGAGTATGTGCTTTGATGTTAGCAAAATCACTCCAAACTTAAGGTTAGTCTGTACCCACTTTAACTTCTGTGTCTGCTGTGGGCAACTCTACAGTTGATCTTGCCCGTTTTTATTCCTGCCAAGTATCAGAGATAATTTGACATAGTATGACAAAAAAAACACACCAATGTCCATTCTAAGGCCCTCTGTTCTACTGTTCAAAAAGATGATTGTGAAAGGCACAAAAAAGTACTGCCTGCACCTTAGCTGTAGGATGATACTGGGGGCAAGGTAGTTGCTAATGGGGCAAAAGTGACACTGACTCTTGTTCCATATATAGGCTCAATATACTTGAGGGCACTTGCAGTGATGGCCAAAAGGCTGATCATTCCAATACTGGCATTAACACTGAAGGCATTGGTGCTGAGCTCAATCCAAAAGGATCACCCCCCCCAAAAAAAAAACAAATTATGGCATCTTTAATACTGATTGGATAACTGGTACTGTCAGCACCGTCGACACTGAAGCTGATGGCGCTGACGGTTGTGTTCCAAAAATCAAGACCACAGCTGATACCAGTTAGTACTTCTGCATCAGTATTGGCAGCAATGGTTTGAAGAAAGTCTTCTCAAAATGGTGCCAAAAATGGACAGGTGAGGAAAGCCAAGATGGCCTAGCTGTGAAAGTAAGATACCTCCGTCTGCCATGCAGTGAACAGAGATAAGAGAACAGACATATTCAGAAGAGCATTTACAAGAACAGCCACATCCTTCTAATCATTCATCTCTCCTGAGGAAGAACAGAATTAAGTATTAAATAATTAAGTATTGCTGAAGTTAGTTTCAAGGTCATGAATTCAGAAACGTATTTACTGGTTAAGGATGTAATACCAAGAATGGATTCTCCAAACATGGATCAAATTCTTAATCAAATAGCTTTAATAAAAGATAAGCTAGAAACTTTTAAATAATCCTTCATCAGATCTAATAAAAATCAGCTCAAATTCTACAGTTTAAACTTTTTTAGGGTCATATGTCCAAGTGACATCTCATTCACGCTTAAAGAGATAACATCATTTACATTTCTTTTGTAATAGTTTCAAAATAGGTTTTATTTAAATTGACTGCTTTATTTAATCCAGGTAATACATCAGCGTGTAATTCAATGATCCAATTATAATCCAAATTTTCTGTTTTGTTATTAAATCACTTCACAGTCTGATTGATATATTATCTCCATGCTCATAAAGTTAAAAGAGTGCCCTTGGCCTGCAGCATCTAGATGTTTAAATAAGTCATTAGTTTAAAATTGTCTCCTTCTATCAGATATATGATTACATATTCTATCCTACAGTCTACAGTTAGTTTTACCTATATAAAAAGTTTCACAGCCCAAACACAGGGCAAGATATATCATATTCTTCATATTGCAGGTTGCAATCCGATTTAGCAAGTATCTTTTTCTACCCACTGAGTGTGTAAGGCTATTTGTTGTGCCCTATTTTATAAATTTACAAAAGGTACAATTAAAACAAGGAAATGGACTTCATTTAGTCACGTTTTGTCCAGAATTCCTTTCCTTCTGTTATTTATAACGTAACTTACTTTTCAAATTCGGCGTCTTTCTATAACCAAAATGTAATGCATTCAAATACTCCTTTAAGGCTGATACCTTTAAGCCTTGTAAAATAAACTGGTTGTTCTTAATAATCTCCTGAATTCTCTTTGAATGAGCTTGATATGTATATATAAATCTAATATGATTATTGGTCCCTTATTACTTAGCTCTCTACTGTTCCTCTATCACCTGCAAAGGCTGGTCAGGTTCTATCTTTTCTTTTCTCTTTAGTAAATTGATATATTTTTGACATATACATTATGATATTCCCCTATATAAAATTGTTCCTTAATTTCACTTGTTTATTCATAATTTCATCATTCATATTTAACCTTGCAATCCTCACCATCTAGCTCTTACAGATATTAGGGAACATAAAATGTGGATGCATACTAGATCTATGTAAAATGTATTCTTTTTATATTTTTTTGAATTCTGTAGTAGCCAATTCACCATTACTTAACTTAATTAAGATGGCATCCAGTCTGTAGAAATCCATGATTTGAATGTCAAAATATCTACTGTATTACTTAAAAAAAAACAGTAAATAGGATACAATCTGTAACGTCATCTTCTCATAATAAAAATATTTTATCCACAATTTATAAAAAGGACTCTGTTTAGAAATTATTTGCAAAAATATAAAATAATTTTCCTATTGCAACAAAACTAAATTAACGTAAGAATATCTTACTGGAATACCCATCACAACACCCTTTTTATATAAACAGTATAATTCATCATATTTATTTTTTATTTTTATTTAAGATTTGTTAACCGGGAAAGTCCAACTTGGAACAAAGCCAATTTTCAGTGTCGGCCCGGGGAGAAATGCCCTAAATGCATGTCTGTCTAATGTGGGAGGAAACCAGAGTACCTGGCGGAAACTCACATGAATGCAGGGAGGACATGCAGACTCCGCTCAGAAGGTACCCCAGCCCAGAATCAAATGGGAGAACCTCTTGCTGTGATGTGACAATGCTACCACTGCAGCACTGCACCGTCCATATAAAACAAATATTGATCAAAACGAACTTCAATAATTCACATATCAAATACATTTCTGCATTACTTAAATTAGAATTAGTACTTAGAAACATTCTCACAGAATTTATACCAAATTCATTCACAGTGAGTAATGTGTCAAAGTTGATCATTATCACAATAAAATCCATAGGATAATCCTTTTCAGATGAATTATATATATATATATATATATTCTAAAAAATCAAAACTGTCTTTCATATAACTACTAGACAGCAAGAAAACATCCTTCAGCTTTGCGTCTAGATATTTAAATAGAGGTTTTGTCACCCACCCTCTAGAGGAAACTGTGGGTCTCATTGGTAGAAATTCTATGTTCTTATGTATTTTTCAGGCGACCATAGAACAAAGAAATTATCGAATGGGAGGTAAGGATGCTAAATATGTTGATTTCAGCAATCTGACTAACTTTCATGCAGATTTGTCAGAAATAACTCTTAATGTTTTATATATATATATATATATATATATATATATATATATATATATATATATATATATATCTGTAGAAACACAGAATCAGATTTACACTTCTTAGACTGAAGACCTGGAGATTAGCAGCTATGTCTCCTTATCATATGCTAAAATGTTTTCTTTAGAAATTTAGGAAACTCTACAGAAATTAATTGTCAGTATAGAGCTCCAACATCTTTATTAATGCTTTAGGTACTGATATCTAGGTTGTCTGCCTCAAACATGAAGTTCCCTTTGACATCAAAGGTTTTCCAGCCTTGATAGACAGTAGCTGTTGCTTGAATTCTCAAATTAAACCGAGTCAAACAATGACATGTAAATAATAACAACATAAATAACATTAATGGCAAATAATAATTACATATAAGAAAATAAGACAAGAAAAAGTTTAAGACTTTTAATATTTTTTTAATTAACCACAGAAAACTGCATGGCAAAGACACACCAAAATGAGATAGCACAAGAGCTTGAAAAAGATACATCTTAATAACAGTATACATGAAGAGCCAAGGAAAATCAATGAAAAGGTAAAGATTAACCAACGTAATACTTGTCATGGAAAGATGCGAAAAGCTCCAAAGTGGAAGAAACTCTCAAAAGCATTTGAAAGGGAGAGGAGGAAAAACACACAGATATGGGGTGGTGTGTAGATAAACTTTTTCTATTTATTTTATTTATTTATTGACATTTGATAACTGGGAAAGTCCAACTGGGTCAGACACCCATTTCAGCAGAGGCCGGGGAGAAAAGCTCCAGATAAAACATATAACATTAAGTTATAAGCAACATAGCATAGATACAGGAAGGTAGGTGTAACAGAAAACATATTTAAATATATAATGTTTAACATTTAGCATAGAAAATATTAACATCACATAAAATATAATTTTCAAAAATAAGCAAATAAATTGGATTGTAGAAAGAAACATTACATACGATGGTTCAAGAGAGGAAAAGATTAATCTTTGATCAAATGTTAGTTAAGTGAGAGGAGGAAAAGGGTAGAAATAGACAGGACGTAAGATATGTGGATAAGTAGATAGGGAGCTTGTGAGATGTGTTATACTAAAGAAATTGACAGTTGGTAGGGGGTACAGAGAGGGAGGGAAGGTATGAAGAGGTGATAGGAGAAAGCAGTTAAAGTTGTGGGGTAAGGGGGTATATATATATATATATATATATATATATATATATATATATATATATATACATATATATATATATATATATAGAGAGAGAGAGAGAGATTGGAGGAGAATGACAGGAATAAAAATCAGCAAAAGATATTGTCTTTGACAAGAGGTAAAATAAGACATTAGGGGTTAGATGCTGGTTGCAGTGCACAGGCAGATCCTGGAGTTGAATTGGTAGTTTTTAGTGAAAGTTTGAACTTTTTGGTATTATTTATATTGTTTTTCTGATGAAGTCTGGTTGATGAAAGCATTAATAAAGTATTTCATGCTAAAGATGGTTTCAATTTGTTCTTCAGCACTCTACTGTGTTTTTCTTTTGTTGTTTTTTATATATACACTGGTTTTGGGCATTCTTTGGTTTTGGTTCATTTTTATGGTTCCCATGGCTTGTACTCCAGAGAACAAACTGTTGAATCTCAGTTTACATCCTGTTATGGACAGCCAAGACCACTTCATGGAAGAGTTATTAGTAGTACTTAGAGACTTACAAAAGTCTTTAACCACCCTCACCAACAGATTATTTTGTAGTGAAGGTGGGAAAAGTGACTCTCTTTCTAAATATTCAGGGGAGAAGATTAAGAAGTCTGCTTTGCAATATAATGGCACTTATAATGACATTTCTTACAAAGATGTGGCATCTGCTTTATATTTTTCTTTTGGCCCTTTTAACAAATTAGAAAGCACTTCTACTCATACAGTGATTAACAACAACCTTTCAAGTTTGTGTGGTGACACTATTAAAAGGGTTAAAAAAATATTGTGCAGTGGTAGTAGAAAATAAATATTTTGAATATTGTATTTCCCACAAGATTGTTCCTAAGGGGCTTAGGTTTTTTAAAGCTCCTAATGATGTTTCTAAAGAGGATCCCTTTTATCATGAGCTTATAATGTTCTTTAACAATGCGGGTATTGATTTTTTGAAGGTCCTTGTTAAACGCAACTCTATATTGATTCAAGATTTAAATTCTAACTTAGAGTTCATTGACAAGAACATTAAGGAACAATTAAGGGGTCACAAAGAGTTGCAAGGGGCTTATGACAATATATTCAGTGCCATTGATGAGCATGAAAAAGCTATTGTCCAATGCAAAATTAACAAAATAGACTGTGATATCAAAGATTACGATAACGGCGTAGCTTATTCCTTGAATTTTGAGAGCAAAAGACAATTGTTCAACATGAACATCTTACAGAAGAGTATGTATAGTAGCATTTTGGTAAAAGACACTGGTCCTTTAAATTCCACTAACAAAAAGGCAGGAAACACAGCGGATGTATTGGATACTATGCAAACACAAAGGATGAGTCCAATACATCAGTTTCAACTAACATCCAGGCATCCAAGTGTGTAAACACAGAATTATAGACTATTAATAACAATGGTATATGTCCAAAAAAACTCTCAAGGATTGAAATATAGGACTGGCTCTAAGCAAAGCTGAGGAAGGAGTTGTTACCGCTAATAATAAACAAAGAATGAAGCTGAGTGAGTTTCAGCAACAACATAGACAACTTAACAGACATTGATTTAACTGATAAACATAAGTATGTATTAGAACTTGGTTTCAATTTTATACCTAGTAGAAGAGGTAACATAACAAACACTTTGTTAGAATTAAAATTGTACACCAGAAAATTTAATTTGCAGTATATTATGAAGGATACTGAAATCAAAAAAGTATCAGTAAACCTTTGGTGTACAATCTGATTTTAAATTCTACTTTAAAAGTGTTTGAAAAATCATTTGAGAAGGACATTAGGTCCACAATTAATATGAGACCTGTATTCTCTTACAATAATTTGGATAGAGAGGAAAGGAAGATTTTAATGGAATTTAAAAATGATCGTAATTTGCACTTTATGAAAGTGGAAAAAGGGGGTGCGATGGTCATTATGAAGGTATCTGACTATCATAGAGTAATGGAATAGATGTTGCATCATGAAGATTAATACTGTGAGGTTACTTATGATGAAATCAATAGAAGTCACAAATATGTACAATATTGTTTATATGACCACTTGGTGATCAAAGAATTAAGCATTGATGTGTATGATTTTTTGGTTATAGACAATACTAAAGTGGGTGCACTTTTCGGTTTACCCAAAGTTCATAAGAACCCCCAACCCCCCCTTTAGACTGGCAGTGTCATCTTCTGGGGTGGGGGTTACAGAAGGAATTTCATTATTTTTAGATTCAATTTTGAATCCTTTGGTTCAACCATTACCCATCTATATTTGTGAATTGTGGGACTTTTTTTAACCAAATTAGACTTTTCTCTGTTTACAAAACTCAGAAAATCGTTAATGATAATGTTGAGTTTGTATGTGTTTTCAGCGGATGTTGTATCATTGTTTACATTGATTCCACAATAGGAAGGCTTGGGATTTGTGTTTAATTTTTTTACACAAGTATACATCATTTAGTAATTCTTCCATTAAGTTGTATATTGCTTTACTAGAATTATTATTGGAAAATAATTATTTTGTATTCAACAAAAAGTATTATAAACAACTAAAGGGAATTGTCATGGGGGCTACAGTTACTCCAGCTTTTTCAGGGTTGGTTTTAGGTTGGTGGGAAAAATAAATTTTTCCCTCAATAAGTCTCTTTTCTAATGTTATTTTCTACTGCAGGTTCATATATGATTTATTTTTCATCATAAAAGGACCCACCACCTGTCACATTTCATTTTTAGAGGAAATGAATGCTACTTGCAACTTTTTGTCTTTCACTGTAGGAGAATTTGAACATGAAGTGTCATATTTAGATGTAGAACTTTCCTGCAATAGTTCTGAGAAAACTTTCTCAGGTAGAATACTGATGTTAACAGCTACCTGCATTATAAACGTAATCACCCGAGTATTATGAAAAGGAAGATTCCTAAAGGCCAATACATCCGGCCTCTTGTATGGCACGTAAAGATTTAGACTTCTATACAGAAATCAAATTTATTACTCAGCTGTTTATGGACAGAGGTTATCCCTCTGAATTACTAAACAGTGTAGCACAAGACACTACTAGCAGACGTAATAATGACTTTCCTCCGATAATTTTAAAGGGTTTTAAAAATACAGACAAAATCTATGACAAGAGTGATAATTCATTGCCTAGGTGTTGTGTAGATATTATTGTAGACAGTGGTAAGATTAGATTGATTATTCAAGACAACTGGGAAATTATAGAAGGAAATAATGAACTATATCACGTCTTAGGAACGACACCCTTATCTGTACACAAGAAGAGGGCCAGCATTAAAAAGATGCTACAAATTTGTGAAACCTATGTCCCTCTCCCTATAACAGACAAACCTAAAGGCACTTTTAAATGTTGTGGTTGTGGTGCATGTAGACATATATATATATATATATATATATATATATATATATATGAAGGTCCATACTTAAGTTTAGATCACTTGTCTTATACTATTAGTATTCTGGGTGGGTTTTCATGCACCATTGCTAATATTGGATATATAGCTTTGTGCTCTGGATGCCCTGTGTTTTACGTAGGCATGCCCACTAGGAGTCTTAATAAATGCATCAAGGAGCATTATTACACAATAAGAACTAAAGACACAAATAATGCACTTTATGTCTTGTGTTTCCTATAAAAAATATACCTTTACTATATTAGACCATGTAACACAAGATCTAAGAGGTGGTACATGTGGCCTGTCTTGAAGTAATGTTGATATTTCAGTGATTAAATCATCAATATGTTTTCATGAAATCACATCAGTTCCAAATACTTTTGTATCTTTTTTCAGTTTTAGAATCATAACATGAATGACCTTAACTGTGCAGTCTTATCTTCCGCAGCACACATACACTTATTTTCACAGCAGATTGCAAGGCTATTGACCCAGAGGTCATTTCAAGCCTAGCCATTTCATCCCAATTTAATACCATAGAAATGCTAGTCAATACCCAAAGTTGCATTTAGTAATGACTGCCATGTCACGGAGGGTTGTGGGCTCTATCCGCAGTAAGAATTTACGATGCCCCATCCACTCTTTCAGGTTCTTTTTGAACAGTGTGCCTACACATCTAAATACTAGGTAATTCTTAACATCAGCCATAGTAATACTTGACTTTATATAATAGGTCTTTACATTGGATTGAGTTCTTACTGGATTTTTCTGTCTCTGACTATTTATAGCAATTAAACTGCAGAAAGTTATACCTGTTTAAAAAAATGCTTGCTTCATAGTTCAAACAAATGGGAATGTCAGCAGGTAATTCTTTGCAATCTGTGAAATATTGCACCTTTAAATTTTCCTGTAGCACAATAACCAAACTACTCATTGGGAAAAAATTGCATGATCTTCGCATTGGACACCAACTACTCTGTCACCATCCCTTGCTTTCATCCAATTAGTAATAAAAAATATATCCAGAAAAAAAGGGACTTATAATGTTTTGTTGCACCTGTCATAGCTTGTATTTCTAGATGATTGTTATCCATACACTATCAGCAATGCTACTAAATATCCTCTGTCTCTGCTGAAACAGTTATTTTTCATACTGTATAAAAAATATTTTCTTCTTTCAAAGGTGCACGCAAACTGGAATTACCTAGGTATATGGACTTTTGAGAAGCAGGTATATAGGTGTGGAATTCAAGAAAAGTAACAAGCCATGACATTTCATGATGTGTACATTATAGGAAATCATTCAGGTGGTTACTGTTGACAAAATTTTCTGCACCTGTGTGGAAGCCTTAAAAAATCTTTATCTAAATATAGATATCCTCAACACGGATATAAATAGGACGTGCTGGGGGGACAGATTCATCACCCAGAGACTCCCTACACTATGGAACAGAATCCCAGTCCATGTGAGGCAGAGCCCCTCACTGACTCTGTTCAAGAGAAATCTTGACGAGTGGATGGGAGATCGTAGGTTTACCCCGGGAATCATCTCTGTATCACTGCTAGACAGAGGCACAGCAAACTAATGGGTATAGTATTCTCATCCTAAGGGGTGGTGAAAGCCACACACACTCTGGCTAGGCTTATAAATGCCCTAGGGCAGATAGCCTAGTATGAACCTATGAACCTATCTCTTTTAAACAGTGACAAAACATAACTATGACAATTTATGATGTACACAGAGAAAGGGTGGATGGCAGAAAAATGGCTGATTCATGCCAGGTAAATCAACAGCCTGATGCATGCCAGGTAAATCAACAGCTGGATGTAGTCAAAAGTCCTCCCAGACTTTTTCTCTCTGCTTAGTCATATATTCACATGCATGAAAAGGCAGTCTGCATTCTTTGTTGTTAAATTCAGCATTATTTCACCTTATTGATCAAGTCTTCCCTGTGGAAAAGATCAAGACCTCAGATGTCACCAATTGCACAAAACAATTCCCTTTTTTCTATGCCAATGGGCTTGCTTTATCCTTATCTTTCCTAGCAAAACTAGTGGACATAAATGTATGGAAATAAAACACTCACAACCCCGCCCCCAAAAAATTGTTTAGATCAGCTCCACCATGTGTCATCACAAGGAGCTGTATATTTGGTTCTGTAGATACTATAAACTTTATAACCTACAGCATTGAGTTACTAAAGACAGTCTTACCTGTACATAGAGAGATAAGTACTAGACATACAAATGAATGCCATCTCTGATTAAACTGATAAAATATAGACTATTCAATAAAATATGCATTACTTACTCCATCTTTCTTGTCCCTCTCAAGAGCACCATGAAGAAATTCCATTGATACATCTTCATTTTCATCCAACCATTGCATCACAAAAGGTTCAAACCATCTAGAAAACAAAGATGTCAGTGCAGTCAAATGCAGTTTATCATATTAAATTAAAGGCACATAAATTTGTTTTTTTCCCCAGAATGCTACAGTATACTCAACATAACCAAAAATAACATAAATGTGTATAATAATATAATCTATACAGATAACAGTACAGCTATATCTATTTCTAGTGGGGGGGCACAGCCCACCACATTGAGGAGTGTGGGGGGCATAGGTCCCTACCTACTTTTGGTTTTATATTGTTAGCTTTCAGTGAAATTAGTTTCATAAATATAAAAGCTAAGTAGGTGGGATGGCTATGCCCCCACACTCCACAAAGCAGGGGGTTGCACACCCCCAACAATATATACTAACTCCAGGATAACACTACAGTGGGAAAAAGGGCATATACATTTTATTTCCCCAACAGTACTTACATTCAGTGAAATGTGACTAAGTGAAATGAGTTTTCAGTGATTTGAGCTTTCAGTGACTTTCAGAGGGTGAACTGAAATTCAGTGAAATGAGCTTTCAGTGAATCAAAGTGGACCCATATACATATATATATATATATATATATATATATATATATATATATATATATATATGGATTCCTTTCAGTTGACGGCCGAGACCATATAACTGACATTTTAGAAGTTGGAACAGTGTGAATGGAGATCGACGTACATTGTAGAATGGGAAATTTGCCATTTTCCTGAATATAGTACGTTCTCGATGTTGGTATATTTAATTAGCAGGGGAGGGGGTGCAGGGGGGCTTGCCCCCTGAAAAAAAAAAACAGTTTTTATTTTTGTTTCAAACTTCTAAAATGTTGGTTATATGGCCTCGGCCATATAATGTTCGGCATTTTGGCAGTTTGATCAACTGAAGGTAATCTATATATATCTATATATATATATATATATATATATATATATATATATATATATATATATATATATATATATATATATATATATATATATGTGTACATATGGGATCCGTACAGATGCTCGACTGCATCTTTCACTGAATCCCAATTTGGTGAACATACTTGTGCAAAAGTGCTATTCACCGAAGCAGCACTTTCGCGTAAGTATGCTTGTTATTCCGGTGGTATTATGGTGCGGTAAGGAAAAATTCCCTTTTCCCCACTGTAGTGTGACCTTGGAGTGAGAATATTAAAGTAGGGGGGGTGTGGGGGGCACAGCCCCTTACATCAGGGAGTGAAGGGGGGCCTGACCCCCTGCATTCAAGTAGATTTTGTGTTTTTTTTAACATACTTTAACAAATCGCTTTTTCGATGAAAGCGCTTTGTTAAACTGTGTTCGCTGGTAATGGATTTGGGCTTTTGAACATTCGTTCAAAAGTCCTAGATCATATATATATATATATATATATATATATATATATATATATATACACATATATATATATTTTATATATATATATATATATATATATATATATATATATATATATATATATATATGTATATAGATATATATTCACACACACACACACACACACACACACACACACACACATACATATATATATATATATATATATATATATATATATATAGTTACAGATATATACATGAAACCATTAATCATATTTGAACACAGAAAGATTTCTGATGAAGTTTGATAAATAAAGAATGAAAGTGCTTAGATCTTTTTCCTTCCTTCATTAGAGCTTTTTCATTTTATATGCTATATCTATCTCTCAATCTATTTATATATATATATATATATATAGATATATATATAGATATATATATCTATATATATATATATATATATATATATAGATATATATATAGATATATATATCTATATGGGTCCCCTTCAGATGGTCGAACTTTTAAAAGTTCGACTTTCATATGGCTGAGACCATATGATCGAACTTTTAAAAGCTCGACCGATCTGAATGGAGATCTCCATAGAGTGCGAAACGGGAAGATTTCCCATTACCACAATAGTAGTGCGATCTCAGAGTTGGTATATTAAATAGTGGGTGGTGTGGGTGGTGCCAGGGGGCTTCCCCCCCTGCTAAAAAGCGTTAGGTTTTTTTTTTGTGCGTTATGGTGTTTAGTTTACATGGTCGATGTTTCAAATGTTTGACCATATGGTCTCGGCCCTATGAAAGTCAAACATTTGGGATGTCGATCATGTAAAGTAGACCCATATATATATATATATATATATATATATATATATACACATATACATATATATATATATATATATATATATATATATATATATATATATATACATATATATTGCCATTCTCAAGGTTAATGGAGACTTTTCCATGGGATAGACTCCAGTTACCCAACTACATTACCTGGTGGCTATTGTACTGCTCCCAGAATGCTAATAAAATATTCAGTACCAGTTAGTCCTCACTTAAAGCTGAGGATAATCCACAAGTGCCTTTAAACGTGCTACCACTTCTCAGTGCCCATGTGTTGCAATTAAGTAGATGTGATAATGTTTCCACAGCAAGCACATTTCTGTCATGTTTTGAAATCGTATCTGCACTTTTCTCAGTCCAAAAGATAGCCCCTTCTTCAAGACAGGTTATGACTGTGATGGACTTTTTCAGTAACATATTTGAGAACTAGGGTGCTGGGTTGCATGTCCACATCTATTCTTATCGAATGCAGTACTGGATTAAACATCATAAAGACATGATGGTACTTTAGGGTTCTATGAAATCATAGTACTTAACTTTTAGAGTATGTTATTCCTGTAGTAGTTCATCTATTTCTATGGCATCAACAGCAGATGGCAGCCACACAGTGACTCTACATTTTGCATCCTGTGCCAGATTAGAAACTCATTAAAGACTCCTTGGATTATGCTTGGGTTCTGAAGGTGAGATCCATAAGCCCATTTCAGGAGGTTGGGAGCTGGCATACAAAGTATGATGTTTACCTCAAAGACACAAGTTATAGAGTTTGAGTTCCACCCTTGATGGAAATTGTTGAGGCTTAAAATGGCACACAAGGATAACTAGCCTAGTACTTCCCAAGAAACATTGCTTCAACCTTGACGTCATTTACTTTACTCTCCCTGCCAGTTTTGAAATAAGGAACTTTTTAGATCATGACATATCATGCAGCAGTTTATATGGTATAGATTAACAAATGGAAGTCACCTGTCTGTATCCCTTCTGTGGAGTAGCCATTCTAATCTGTGTGCAGGCATGACAGATTTGCCTCCTAAACTGATTCACATTCCAAGCTTGTATAACACTATGACACTTGTTACCATAATATAAAAGTAGGATTGTCGAAGTCTGGTTATGGTTATCTCTCATTTAAGTCATGAACTTAATTGTTTTGTATGACGCTTCCTCACTTTCAAAGCATAATGACTAATACTTTTCCCAACAGCTGGAGACAAGATCTACTGTATTCCTTACTTTAACCATTTTAATCCCAAGGTTAGTTATGAATCCTCAAAAAGAAAACAGAAATTTAATTTTCTAGCTTCCTGGTAGCCAAGACAGCCATGCTGAACTACAGTGACCAGGCTTCTTCAGAAGAAGTTGTTAACACAAAAGAAAGGTGACATTCTGCACACCATAAGTTACGTAACACAATGAGCCATGATGAATGCAAACCAACAAAATAAGTACAAACCATGCTAACCTGGGAATACAGCCACACCACTGAAACTTTATTTTATGAGCACGGTTGTTATTTTACAAATAACTTCCTCAGATAAAAAACTGTTAAAAATTCAGCTTAAATAAGGTGTAATCAATCATTTATTTTTATTTTTATTTATTTTTTTACATTTGTTTACAGGGAAACTCCAACTGGGCAAACTGACCATTTTCAGCGGATGCCCAAGGAAAAAAGCTCCACGTTACTATAATTATTACACAGACAATATAGTTAGTACAGAAGAGGAGGATGTCACACAGTTCCTTGAGAAATAAATCCAAATTAAATGCAATTTTTAGTACATTAGAGGAATGTCACAGTTAGTTGAAAAAAAAAACTGAATTAAATACAATTATTAGTACATTATTGTTAAACTCTTTCTACAATTGCGTGTTACATAGGCAAATTCACGTTGGTACAGTGATGATCCAGTTACAGAAAAATTGTCACACAGTTACTGTTCAAACAAAAGTTAATTATATACACTGGAGAAAAGTTACAATATATTTTCGAAGGTCATACATTTTGAGTTTTCTGGTTAGGATTGACTTTTTGAGTGAAAAGACTCAAATGAGATGGTAGTTAATGCAGGAAGGATTTCTGTGGGGCTGGGGAGATAGTTTGGTCTTGAGCTTGCTAAAAGAATTAGACTGCATTACGTACAAGGAGAAGGCATAGGAGAAGAATACATCTGTTGTGAAAGGGTTAACCAGGATTGGCACATGTGCATAACCAGGAATTAGTAAGGTGGGATTTAAGAAGGTGTTTGAAGTTTTGTTTATTAGTTGTAGCTATAATGTTAATGGGCAAGGCATTCCACATTTTTGCAACATAACAGAAATATAGGGAGTCACCTGAGTTAATTTTGCTTCTGTTTACTTTGGTTAGTGCTTTGTTAGTGGATCTTAAGAGGAGTTGACTTATGTGTGGATTTAGGAGGCCTTGGCGAACTGCTATCTTTTCAGCTTCGTAGAATATCTGATGGGCCATGGTCATTTGGTTGAGGGTGAGTTGGTTGGGTAATTCTAGCCAAGATAGTTGTTTAAGGGCCCGGCAGTGGTCTGTTCTAAAAGTGGAATCTGCATTGAACTTTGCTATCTTATGTAGCAGGTGTCTAGCTTGGCTAGGTCCAATTTGTTGAGGTTAGTAAGTATGGGAGATGCATACAGTAGCGTTGAGAGAAGGTGGGTTCTGGCTGCAATGGTTTTGGTATTATTGGTCAGTTATCTTCTGCATCTGTATAGGGTTCCAAGTTTCTTATGAACTTTTTTTATTGCTTAGGCAATATGTAGGTCAAATCTCAAATTCTGATCTCAAATAACTGCTAGTAGTTTGGTCTATGGGACTGGTTCAGTCAAGGTTTTGTTGCTAGACATTATTTTGAAGCAAGGGGTATGGTCTATGGTTTTAGTGGGGTGATAAAGCATACGTCTTGTTTTGTTAGGGTTGAGGATTAGTTGAGCATTTGCTATCCATGTTTCAATAGCATTAAAGGATTCCTGGGCTTTGTTTTCAGGTGTTCTAGGAGGACTGGGACAGAGCAGATTAACATAGAGTCATCCACATACTGAATAAGTGTGGCTTGTGTTGTGGCAGCATGAAGGTTGTTGGTGAGTAAGTTAAAAAGAAGAGGGCTGAGGATGGACCCTTGAGGTACACCCAAGGTTATAAGGCAATAGGGGTGATAGGTCATTTTACCACCAGATGGCCTGTTATCTGCAAGGTAGTCTTACAACCAGGCAAGAGTGGAGTAGCTTAGGTTGAGTTCAGATAGTACGGTTAGCAATTTGTTGTGAAAGACTGTATCAAATGCTTTGGAGAGGGCTAGAAAGATAGATGATACCAGGTTGTCTTTGTTCTGGTGTCGATTGATGGTATTGGTGAAGCTAATAAGCAGTGGTGCTGTGATTAGGGCGAAATCCATGCTGGATATTTGTGAGGAGTTTATTGGTTAAGAGGTGATTTAGTATTTGAGTATGTACTGTATGCACCTTTCAAGAATTTTGGACAGTGGAAATAAGATAGTGATGAGTCAATAATTTAATAATTCTGTTGAACTTCCATCTTTATGCAGTGGTATGATGTGTGCTGTTTTCCAGGGGAGGGGGGTGTGTTGTTTGGATATGGAGCAATTGATTAACAAGGAGACTGGGTTCTGCTATGTCAAGATATTCAGTAGGTAGGTTGCCTGCTGCAAGAGTTGTGGGTTTTAGTCTGATTAAATATTTAAAGATAGTGCGAGCTGCGACTGGATGTACAGAGAATGTATTGTTTTTATGGAGCAGGGGAGTAAGATTAGTTGGTTGTGTTGGACAGTTATTGTTTGTAAAGGCTATTATGGATTCTGTGAAATATTTGTTAAACTGGATGGCAATATTTTCAAGGGGGTTACAAGAGGATGGCTGGGATGTCCCAGTTTGTCCTGGTTGTAGTATTTTATTAATAGCAGACCAGAATTTTTGTGGGTTAGAGTTCATAGATAGAGTTCATAGATTAGTATTAGGCTAATTGCCCTTGCAAGCCATTTTAAGCCTAACCAATTATTCCTTGTGAGACTCAAACCCTGCACCTTGTGTTTGTAAGGCAAACACCTTAACCATTAGGCCACCCTCCCAACCCCTTGTTTTAGTGCCTAGATTGTCGGTTGTTATAGTGTTTTTTTTTCTCAAGTCTTATTTGTTTTTTTTTTAATTTGTTTCTTAGTTGAAGGTATTTCTTGTGATTTGTTATTGTTATATTATGGGTCCATGTTTCCCATGCCTTATCTCTTTATTTTAGGATTGCTTTTGTTTGTTTTTGTGAGCCAGGGGGCGTAATTAGACCTTGTTAGTACTATTCTAATGGGGGCAATATTATTAAGGGTGTTTAAGGAGGTGTTGCTGATATAATTGTCTGCACTGTCTAGGGAGAGGACTTTTAGGGGGTTCCAATTACAGAGTTTGAAGGTGGACATGAAGTCTTGAGGCCTGAAGATTTTAGTACACCTAATTTGTCAGAAGGATGAATTTTTTTACATGATTTGCATGACATTGGAGAACATATGTTAGGAGGTGGTCATTAAGAGAGTCAGGGAGTATAGCCATGCTATAGGAGAAAATGGGGTGGTTAGTGAGAATCCAGTCAATAACTGATTCCTTTTTGGTTACTTTATCAATTCTTGTTGTGGGTTGCACTAATTGAGTGATACCATGAAGATTTAAAGGATTGGTCAGGTGCTGAGAGTAGCAGGAAGAGTACAAATTAATATTAATGTCCCCTAGTATGATAGTCTCATGTGACAGATGAGCCCCTCAAAACACCAATCAGAGTGTCGTTTGCTCATTTAAAGACATTAGCTTTAAGCATGCAAAGTTTATGAATAGAACCACTTTTTTGATCAGGTTACCTTTAAGGTTAGATTGTGATTTTTACCATAACTTTCATTGTGAGGAAATACTTGGTTTTAAAAGCACAGTTTTTACTAATCTGCCCAGCCTCCACACATTCTAACCTCCTCACAACTGCATGCTAGAAACATTCTAGGGCAAATACCAGTATATACGGAATGGCTGCAAAACAACTTACAGCTCACTGAAGAATGAATGTCGAGTGGAGCAACTATTATAAACCACCTCAGTGAGTATGATTATAAATTGTAATCAAAAGGTTGCAAATGAAAAATGCGTATTTTGTAGAAAGTATAAAAACTAATAGGGTACCAAAAGGATTCCTTGTGTGGCGTTATCCTACAGGGCCGATAAACAACTCACCCTTACATGGGGATCTTTTAGCTATATCTGACTGGCATGGAATAGAGTACATAGTGTTGCTAATGAAATATAACTCCAAGCAAATAGATGATCTAATTGATGATATTAATCAACTTGATAACTTGATAACACATGATCTGGCTTATGACAAATACAAATATGAGCATGCCTGCATTTTTTTCAAGTATAGATGAACAAATCCGTCAAATACAAAACAGAAAAATAAAAAAAAAAGGAATGTTATAGGAGAGACTACTTAGAAGGCAAGGCATATCCAAACCCTCAAGGATCACAGGCAAGCGGCATATCTAATTTTTTAAACAATGATAATGTTAACCACCCTAATGGCCCACAAAGAATTAACAACCTAATCACAAATGAACAAACTCTTACCAGTAACTTCAACAATGCTGACACTTTAGAATACCCCCCCCCCCCGGAGATTGGAGAGCATTTGGGAGAAACAACAAAAATCAAGGAAACCAGTGGTGACCAGGGAACCAATTCCTCCTACAAATGAACAGAACCCAGTGGGAGAACAGGGGGCCCAAGAAATCAAACTGGCATTGACTACTGCCATTTTGAACCATGAGAATGTATCAAACAACAATAAGCCCTACAATATAATTATTAATATTGAAGGAGATTTAATAATATACAATTTTTCCACATTCCCTATTGATGAACAGTGTGGAAACTTGTTTGCAAAAAGCCTAACATTCGTTTCTACAAACTAGACTAATATGGCAAATGACTTAATTGACCTAAAATTATACAGCAGAAAACTTATCTTTAACTTAAGGTTTGACAATTGATCTGAAGCCATGTCAGAGCTTAGCGTTTTGAGCACTTTAACTATACAGGAACCTGCTAAATTAAACAAAATGAGAAACTTGAACATAAGAATAATGAACCCAAATAAGGGGGGCTCTTGTTGTCATGGAGAAACTGGACTATCAAAACAGGATGAACAAAATTGTTATGGAGTATCCTTGAATGAATTAAACAAATCTTATAAGAAAATTAGTGGGAAATTGAATGATTTATTCATCCAACAACAGACTACAATAGAATTAAATTACTTAGATATTGTACCTCCAATAATACTGACAATCTTTGGAGTCCCAAATATACACAAAGACATCCAAAACCCTCCTATGTGGCTGATATTGTAGCAGCAAGGAAGAACAGATATCTAAAGACCCTTGAGACTTCCCAGTCAAAATAAATGAACGTGAATATAATGATAAAGATATATTTCTAAGTATGAACGTCAAAGATTTATACATGGTCATACTTCAAAAAGTAGGTATTGAATCATTTTCAGAATAATTAATAACAAAAAATGTCCCACAAGAGAAAGTAAATTTATTCAAGGAGCTGCTTAAATTGATCTTAGAAAACAACTTCATCTTGTTTGAGAATGAATATTACCTTCAAAACAAGGGGGTGGCAATGGGGTCTCCCTGTGGGCCACTACTGGCCAACATTGTAATGGTTTATTGGGAAACAAACTATTTATTCAAAATAAAATTACGGAATGCTGTAGGTTCTACACATATTACCTAGATGACATCTTTATAGTATGGAAAGACGGAGCAGAAAACATCCGAGAATTTTTAAACTACATCAATAATACTACCAGTTTCCTCATGTTCACATATGAAATAGGAGAAGTGAAAATATTGTACTTCGATGTCTTAATCAGTAAGGAAACTGACAGAAAATACATTGCTATCATCTTTCAGAAACCTACATACTCCAGTCATTTCCTTCATTGTACCAGTGCACATCCTATCACACAGAAGAAGGCGGGTTGTTAAGGGTCAATTCGTGAGAACTGCTTGAATGGTCACAAGAGATGAGAAGTTCCTGGATGAATGTATCACACTCAAGGGAATGTTTAAAAGAAGGGTTCTTCCTGAGAAATTCATCGGTAACCTTATGTATGAGGTAATCAATTCTAGGGTATCGAAATGTCCTCAGCTCTGTAAGAGATTTTTACCGTTCTTCCAACACCAATGAGGGTAAAACGAACTTTAAGAACTCATTCATAACTGCATTCACTCTGGATAGTGACTTAATAATATGGATCCTTGACAAAAACTAGATAATAATAAAAGAGGAAAGAACTGCCAGTGAAAAGATAGGGGACAAACCAGTTGTAGTTTACAGAAAAGGGATGAATATGAAAAGTATCTTCAAAACTAACAACAAAGGGAGTTGTACTACAAACACTCTTATGATGAACAAGTGTGTGCATTGCTCCTGTTGTGTGAATACATCTGCTCAGGGGAGTCATTCCAGGTAAATTCACACACACTTCTGCACATTAAAACTGACAGGGAAGTATAACTGCTAAACATCTGGGTTGGTCTGCATAGCCTTGTGTCAGTTATGCCCAGGTTTTTACATAGAAAAAATTGAAAGGAATTTAAAGGAAAAAATCTATGAACACTTGTACGACATCAGAATGAAAAAAGAAATGAATGTCCTGTTTAAACACATTAGGGACAACCCAAGGCATAACCTTAATTTTACCATCTTGGAAAAAGTGAAAACAGTGGTAAAATGTAAGAGAGCTGGACCATGGGAGGTACATTTGGAATGAAAAGAAATGTACTGGCAATTAAAATTAAATGCAGGAAGATGGCCAGGCTTGAATAACTTTATGTCCATTGTCCTAATGTTAAAAGTTAAAACCCCTTGAAAGATAGAACACAAGCAGATGAACTTTTAAATTAAACAATGACTTATATTAAAAATTAATTGAAAGCATACACATTTATCAAATAGTAATGTCATTCCCTTTTAGTCAACATGACCAAATCACCTAGAGCCATATTTTACACTGCCGCGTGGCTAGCCCTGCCACAATTAGGTGTACAAACAGTGTTGTGACCAGTACTACTCTATGGTACAGAAACCTGGGCAGTAAAGGCAGAACAGTTGAAGAAGCTAGAGGTGATGGAAATGAAGTGACTGAGAAAGGTGGTAGGATGCATACTGTGGGACAGACAAAGAAATGAGGACATAAGAGCAGAAGCCAAAATAGCTCCAATTGCAGAAAAGATCAAAGAGAACAGATTATGGTGGTTTGGGCACATGTTTAGCAAAGCAGAAGACAATCTGATGAGGAAGATTTGGGACAGACAGTAAGAAGGTAAGAGGAACTGAAGAGGTGGATGGATTGTGTGAACGAAGATCTGTAACAGTCAGGCATGAGTGTTGAAGAAGGCAGAAGTGTGGCACTGAATTGAGAGAGTTTGTGACAGTTAACACGATACCCTGACCCCATGTAGAAAAAATGGGAAAAAGGGGGCTGATGATGATGATGAATGTCATTCCCTTGAGACCAAATAGTTTTGTATGTGAAGCTGCTGTTTTATTGGACTTGTTTTTATAGCTTTTAGCCTGATGGGACAGATTAACAGAAATTGTGCTTTTAAAACAAAGTATTTCCTCACAATGAAAGATATTGTAAAAATCGCTATCTAACCTTAAAGGGAACCTGATCAAAAAAGTGTTTCTTTTCATAAACTTTGCATGCTTAGAGTAAATACCTTTAAATGAGCACCAATACTCTGATTGGTGTTTTGAGGAGGCTCGGCTGTCACATGATTGCTTAACCCTTATTTAAGTGGAATTTTTAACTGTTCTTTTTGTCTGATGAAGTTATTTGTAAAATAACGAAAGCACTCATAAAATAAAGTTTCAGTGTTGTGGCTCTGTTTCCTGGCTAGCATGGTTTGTATTCATTTACTTTACACAATGCCTTGGAGGCTCTCAGGCTGCTACATGATGGACATTTTTCCCCTGCACATATTGCATTTTTTTAAAAGAAGCCACAAAAATTTAATTCATAAAATGATATCTATCTAAATAGAGCAGACTTTTTCACTGATTTGAACAGAAATCAAAAGATCCATCTTCCAGTCAACATCTCATAATCTATACTGTACTAATACCTTATGTAATCCTCATAATCTATACTGTACTAATACCTTATGTAATCCTCATAATCTATACTGTACTAATACCTTATGTAATCCTCATAATCTATACTGTACTAATACCTTATGTAATCCTCATAATCTATACTGTACTAATACCTTATGTAATCCTCATAATCTATACTGTACTAATACCTTATGTAATCCTCATAATCTATACTGTACTAATACCTTATGTAATCCTCATAATCTATGCTGTACTAATACCTTATGTAATCCTCATAATCTATACTGTACTAATACCTTATGTAATCCTCATAATCTATACTGTACTAATACCTTATGTAATCCTCATAATCTATACTGTACTAATACCTTATGTAATCCTCATAATCTATACTGTACTAATACCTTATGTAATCCTCATAATCTATACTGTACTAATACCTTATGTAATCCTCATAATCTATACTGTACTAATACTTTATGTAATCCTGACATGGTCTAATCTTTTATCAGGTTACATTTGTTTGCCATATCTGCCTGCACATTTTCCTATAGCTTTGCAAGCTGCTGTAAAACAGTTCTTAAATGGATGTATATGACAGTTTGAAGGCATCTAGTGTAGACCTTACTGGAACTTAAACTTTGTTACTGAAAAGCTAACTCTGTCTTCTTTTGACAGTGGTATTCAAGCAGACACCAGTCACCTGTCTTGATTAATACATTTCTTAGTTCCACTCACATTAACCACACATTTTTGCAGTTATTTTGTTACTGAATGAACAACCCAGTGCTCCATTAAGGACTACGGGTCTACTTCTAACCTAAGCTACTTCATCATGATCTTCATAACAATAGCTTTTAAGCCATTATGTAAGCATTTAAATGTCTATGGCCTTTAATGTGATGAGCAAAATGACTTCTGTAAAGGCCTCAATTCAACCAAATCCCTGCATATAGTAACTAATATTCATTTACTATTGTTTGAAAGATGGTATGCTTATAGCTTATTGATGAAATTAGGCATTTTTTTACAGTAAATTATTCTCTTCTTTTAAAGAAACTGCCAAGACTCGGTTCTAGTTAAACACTCTATTGTGGCTTAAACATTACCTTACTAATTGATCCTTCAAGGGCTATATTTTGTACTGTTACATAATGGGGCCTTTAACAGTGGAATGCTAGACTTTGGTCTGCTGCCCTTCTTCGTCCTTCTGAATGACTTGACAAGCTGTTTTATAGAATTAACATAGTCCTGCTATATTTGGACAAAATGTTTAATGAACTTAAGCAAAAGCAAAAAAATAAAACCTTACTAAACTACATAGCTGCCATGTCATTAACAAACTGAGTAAAAACTCAACTAAATCAAGAGCTGTGGTACTTGCTACTCATCAGAAACTCAATTAATTGCTTCCTTTCATATTCAGATATCTAGAAAGTAATCTACCCACTGTAAACCAAAAAGATTCCCAAGTCTTCTACTTGACATACATCAACAGAATAGAGTTTAGTACAAGAATTTATTTCACACATTTACAATTTGGTAACCAGGGTCTAAAGACCCTGTTCCGTCACAACACAAAAATACAGAAAAAAAATTAAAAGGCATGAATATTCCAAAAACATAGAACATATAACAACAAATGCAACATCAAATGTTTTTAAAGTATTTTAGACCAAACATCTTGTTGCAGATTCTCAGGGGCTCAATGCAGAGTGTTATGTATATAGAATTATTGCAGAGATAGAGTTAACAGTAAAACCAAAACGTTTTATTGCAATATACAGTTCAAAATAGATATAACTGTCAACTATTTTCCACTGAGATGCCTGCTATTTTTATATAAATGGTAACTGTAACAGTAAAACCAAAAGGTAATGCTCAAGTTCAACTAAAACTGTGTTACAAAATATTTTCTCTATTATTACCAGCTGTCCACCAAGCACTAGCCAGGAATGTGCTTTTCTGTAAGGTGAAGTATGGCCTTTCTGTTATAGCTGTCCACTCTTTGTCCTATCGACAAGTACTACAAATGACAGAAACAATCTGCCTCTTCACCTGTTGACACTTTGAGGTACTGAAAATGTTTGAATAGTAATCTACCCAAAGCAGAGTGCTATTGCTTTTTTTTGTTGTTGTTGTTGTTTTATGCCACTTTTCAGGATTCTCAAGCTCCTAAATTGATACCTTTTGAAATCCTGACGGAACAAAAATAATCACTTAAGGACAATTGCTATAAAACAACCCCATTAAAGAGAGCTCTTTTTTTCAATATGAATTAGGTGAAAAAAAATTACAAAATAAGCCCTGGCACATGGAATTAACTTCAACACAACATCAGGATTTAGTCAACTGTAAAGTGTTTCAAAAACAAATGTAAAAAGCATGTAGTTAAAGCTAATGTATCTACATACTGTAAGAACAATGGGTAAAAGTCATAATTTCATACAAAACATTTTGTTGGGTTTATGATTGCTTTTTTATACCATTTTACAGTCATTAAGTCTGAAGAAACAATACTGGAATATTAATATAAATACTACTTTCTGTATCTAACATGGAATATTAATATAAATACTACTTTCTGTATCTAACTGGAATATTAATATAAATCCTACCTTCTGTAGCTAACTGGAATATTAATATAAATGCTACTTTCTGTATTTAACTGGAATATTAATATAAATGCTACTTTCTAAATCTAACCGGAATATTAATATAAATATTACTTTCTGTATCTAACTGGGATATTAATATAAATTCTACTTTCTGTTTCTAACATGTAATATTAATATAAATCCTACTTTCTGTATCTAACTGGAATATTAACATAAATACTACTTTCTGTATTTAACTAGAATATTAATATAAATGCTACTTTCTGTATCTAACATGGAATATTAATATAAATGCTACTTTCTGTATCTAACATGGAATATTAATATAAATCCTACTTTCTGTATCTAACTGGAGTATTAGCATAAATCCTGCTGTCTGTATCTAACTGGAATATTAATATAAATACTAATTTCTGTATCTAACTAGAATATTAATATAAATGCTACTTTCTGTATCTAACTGGAATATTAATATAAATGCTACTTTATGTATCTAACTGGAATATTAATATAAATACTACTTTCTGTATCTAACTGGAATATTAATATAAATCCTACTTTCTGTATCTAACTGGAATACTAATATAAATGCTACTTTCTGTATCTAATTGGAATATTAATATAAATACTACTTTCTGTATCTAACTGGAATATTAATATAAATACTACTTTCTGTATCTAACCGGAATATTAATATAAATGTGGGTCTATATTATAATCTTGAAGGTTTAAAACTTTGAATCACTAAAGATTGAACTTTAGTGATCGAAGTCTTAAACCATCAAAACCAAAAAAAAAAACTAAATTAAAATAAATAAATAAATAGTATGCAGGCAGGAGGGCAAGCCCCTCTGCACCCCTCACACCCCCCTACCTAAATATGCCAACTCTGAAAAATGCACTACATTGAAGTAAACGGAAATCTTCCCCTACAGAGATTTTCCATTTAAATGTTCGCTGTAGTGCACTTTCGGTATCCTCGTGTCGACAATGTTGTATTAAATATTGTCAAACTTCGAGATTTTAATATAGACCATATAGGTTCATAGGTTCATAGGTTCATAGGTTGGTACTAGGCTATCAGCCCTAGGGCCTATACAAGCCTAGCCATAACAATTCCCTGTCTATTTCTTCCCACATTATTTACTTTCCTGGACCCCTGTCTATCAGGGCGACTGACGTGATCCCTGGGGTGAATTTCCTTTCTCCCATCCAATCGTCAAGGTTCCTCTTGAAGAGGTCCAAAGAGGCACTCTGCTTGACATGTATGGGCAATCTATTCCAGAGTCTGGGGAGTCTCTGGGTCAGGAACCTATCCCTCCAGAATGTTTTGTTTATTGTGATGACAAGGTTTAGATCCCTGGAGCGTGTAGCTCTGAGGGATTGGGATTTCTTTAAGTGTAGCATGTCCAACAGCTTTGACATGGCCTTGTATGTTAAGCAGAGATCGCCTCTGAGTAGACGATATGCGACAGGTATGGTATGGTATGGTATGGTATGGTATGGTATAAATGCTACTTTCTGTATCTAAGTGGAATATTAATATAAATACTACTTTCTGTATCTAACTGGAATATTAACATAAATATTACTTTCTGTATCTAACTGGAGTATTAATATAAATACTACTTTCTGTATCTAACTTGAAATATTAATATAAGTGCTACTTTCGGTATCTAACTGGAATATTAATATAAATACTACTTTCTGTATCTAACTGGAATATTACTATAAATACTACTTTCTGTATCTGAAATATTAATATAAGTGCTACTTTCGGTATCTAACTGGAATATTAATATAAATACTACTTTCTGTATCTTACATGGAATATTAATATAAATACTACTTTTTATATCTAACTGGGATATTAATATAAATCCTACCTTCTGTAGCTAACTGGAATATTAATATAAATGCTACTTTCTGTATCTAACCAGAATATTAATATAAATACTACTTTCTGTATCTAACATGGAATATTAATATAAATACTACTTTCTATATCTAACATGGAATATTAATATAAATCCTACTTTCTGTAGCTAACTGGAATATTAACATAAATCCTACTTTCTGTATCTAACTGGAATATTAATATAAATGCTCCTTTCTGTATCTAACTGGAATGTTAATATAAATACTACTTTCTGTATCTAACTGAAATATTAATATAAATGCTACTTTCTGTATCTAACTGGAATGTTAATATAAATGCTACTTTCTGTATCTAACTGGAATATTAATATAAATGCTACTTTCTGTATCTAACTGGAATATTAATATAAATTCTACTTTTTGTATCTAACTGGAATATTAATATAAATGCTACTTTCTGTATCTAACTGGAATATTAATATAAATGCTACTTTCTGTATCTAACTGGAATATTAATATAAATACTACTTTCTGTATCTAACTGGAAGATTAATATAAATGCTACTTTCTGTATCTAACTGGAATATTAATATGAAACCTACTTTCTGTATCTAACTGGAATATTAATATAAATGCTACTTTCTGTATCTAAGTGGAATATAAATGCTACTTTCTGTATCTAACTGGAAGATTAATATAAATACTACTTTTTGTATCTAACTGGAATATTAATATAAATGTGGGTCTATATTATAATCTCGAAGGTTTAAAACTTCGAATCACTAAAGATCGAACTTTAGTGATCCAAGTCTTAAACCATCAAAACCAAAAAAAAAGATGCTAAATTAAAAAAATAAATAAATAAATAGTATGTAGGCAGGAGGACATGCCCCCCTGCACTCCCCACACCCCCCACTTAAATATACCAACTCTGAGAATGCACTACATTGAAGTAAACGGAAATCTCCCCCTGCAGAGATTTTCCGTTTAAACATTTGATTTAGTGCACTTTCGGTATTCTCATGTCGACAATGTTGTATTCGATATTGTCAGACTTTGAGATTTTAATATAGACCCTATAAATGCTACTTTCTGTATCTAACCGGAATATTAATAGAAATACTACTTTCTGTATCTAACATGGAATATTAATATAAATATTATTTTCGGTATCTAACTGGAATATTAATATAAATTCTACCTTCTGTAGCTAACTGGAATATTAATATAAATGCTACTTTCTGTATCTAACTGGAATATTAATATAAATACTACTTTCTGTATCTAACATGGAATATTAATATAAATACTACTTTCTGTATTTAACTGGAATATTAATATAAATACTACTTTCTATATCTAAAATATTAATATAAGTGCTACTTTCGGTTTCTAACTGGAATATTAATATAATATAAATACTACTTTCTGTATCTAACATGGAATATTAATATAAATACTACTTTCTGTATCTAAATGCTGTTACACACTAACCTCTATTTCGCTGGTCTTGCTTTATGCATATTATTGTAAAACTAAGATTAGTACATGCAGTTCAAAATGCCTTTAATTGTCTAATATCTCTTTCTGAGATGTGTGCTACTTCTGTTCAAACCTGTTTGGCACTGATCGTTTTTGATTTGCACAGGCCATGACTGAAAATGGTCGGTTTGACCAGTTCACCTCTCTAGGTAACAGACTGAAGAAGAAAAAAAAAATACATATGCTATAATAAACCTTGCAAAGAGTCTAAAACAGTTTTCTGCAAGGAAAACTTGCATTTACGCACAGATTCCTTATTTGCACTTAGGATTTTCAGTGTTATTGAGGATATTATTAACGAGGAATAGGAAGGCTATTGTAGAGCTGTGTTTTGGTTGGAAGCCATAGTGTTTGTCTAAGAGTAAATCATAGTATTTGAGAAATTGCAGGAGCTGCATTTATCTGTGTGTTGGCTACAGGGTCAACATTAGCTGTTTTGTGGGTAGGTATTTTAAGAAGTAGCACTAGAATAGCATATTTGAATAAATACGACAGAGTTTTTGTTGGGACAGATAACTTGAAAACATGGAAAAGTAGGTCTGCTAATTTTTTTCAGTCCAGTTTATAAAGGTGGATATGTAGTGTGTAAATACCCAAGTTATGATACTCAGAGATTTTGCTGAAATGATTATCAGATTGTTTGCTGGCTATTGCTTTGAACTAGAATTGAGGATAATGTGGAATAGTATATAGTGTTTAGACTGCCATGGATAGGAAGGTGTGCAAATGGCCTATAAATTATATTTAGGTGGATTCTCTATATTACCTAGCAAGTTATATATAGCATTAATGAAAATATTTCATGGCTCTATATTGAGTTTAAATATCTTCTTGTTTGCAAGGACTTAATATTCTTCAAGAACTGTATGAACTGGCCAAGAAGATTGGTTTGCAAGCTCTTACAGTAAACAGATTTTGTTTTCTTAATGTTTATTTTGGGTTTTTATTTTTTTTAAGGTGCTTGCACTGAATATGTGTTTTTGGAATGACTGTGGTCTTTTTCACATTGTTTGATATGCTTAGCTTCTAGCTATTACTGCCTGATTTATATGAGGTGCCAAACATGACATTTTATATGGTTTAATTCTTCTCGTTTTAGCAGCAAGAGTTTATTATGTATAGTGAATATGAAGTTTGGGACCCAATGACAAAAAATACATAATAGTACCTTCTGGGAAGTCAGCCACCATAGGAAATAAAGTTGCCAATAAAACACCCCTTAATGTAGACACAGTAGTCAGGGATTTAGGGGCTCATATAAATAGTAACCTAGTTTTTGACCAACATGTATCTAAGGTAATAAGAAAATCATTTTGTATCACTCAATGTATGCCTTAAAGACATTATTGTGAACAACTGGAAGATTTTAAGTAGTTTTCCAGAAATAAAAAAAGATTGTTCTGGAAAGGCTTGTATTTGTTCATAAAAAAGGGAAAAGTTTAAAAATTATTTTCAGTCTAAGTTGAGTCTACCTCAAGACAAATATAGTCAAATTGGAATCTTTAAATGCTTGAATTACAGTTTTTCTATTTATTTGTATACTGGGATTACTGAAATTGAAGTAAATAATGTCACTATAAAAATCAAAGGCAGGTTCTCTTGCAAATCTAAGTTTGTGGTCTACCTGATTTTTGTGTGTTTCTTGTAATGCATTTTATGTTAGTAGAAACAAAAGAGAACTGAGCCATAGAATTTATGAACATCAATATGCAATAAATACCAAAAGTAGAAAAATGCCCTTAGTAAGCATTATAATCAAAGTAATTGTCCAATAAATTTTAAGGCTGTTGTTTTAGGTTAGATTAAGAATTATAAAAATTAATTTGATGTGGAGGATGAGCTTGTTTGGAGGGATTATCTTTGGCAGGTAAGACTGGGTGCCTGCCATCCTCTGGGGTTGAATGATAAAGAGAATTTTAAAGTTTTTTTAAAAAGAAAAAATCTAGCACATTCTAGGTTCAGCAGGGAATATAAATCTGCAAACGTTCTCCATGGTTGTTTTTGGGAAGTTTTTTTTTTTTTTTTTTTTTTTTTGTGGCTGACTGAAAGGCAATTGAAAAGAAATATATTGTAGTAAAGGGAAAATAATATATTTTTAAGGGTTTTTCTGCCATCTGGTGAAATTAAGCTGGATATTTTATAGAGTATCCTTAGATTTAGTAGTATCATACCCACACCTACTTCTATCGGATTTTCACTGACAGTGCAGGATTTACAATGAGTCCAAGACATTTTTGTTTCGTGTCCTGACTAATGCTGCCATTTAGCAAATCTTTAAATTAATGGAACTGGCATTAAGCTAGTGAGTGTCATTTTCCAAAAGTTACGACTACAGTTTTACTATGGATTATTGCCAGTTTGTTTTGTGTTATGCAGTACTAGTGAACAGTAAAGTCAGACTGTGTTTTATGTTGTAGATTATGATGTAATGTGTCTTAGTATACTTGAATCATCTGCACCCATAGTTATGTTTAGTGGGAGCTGTTCTTGTTTTAGATCATTTAACAGTGAGATGAAAAGCATCAGCTTTAGACTGAACCTTAAGGAATACCACATTCTAAGTGATCTGTTCCTAAAAGTGAGTCATAAGAACAAAAGTGGGTAGGTGTTATGATAGAGGATGCATTGAAAACAAAAGATGACACCTAAAACAAAACTGATTTTTTCTAATTTGTGTGAAAAGAGGGAAAGATTGACTGTTTCAAATGCATGAGTCATTTCAATGAAAACATCAGTCGTGTTTAACCCTTTATTCATTTTTATGACACAGATACCCATCACACCCTGGTGTGATTAACATTAGGACCAGTGGAAAAAGAATTGAAACAGACAGATACTGGATCCCCTTAGAATAACACCAGATCTTGTCAAGGCTTTTGACACCATCTCCCACTCGGGAATTATAGATAAACTCACTAAACTAGGTATAAATCCCTATGTCACAAGATGGGTTGCCAACTGGCTCACTGACAGAACCCACACTGAGAAAGTAGCAGACTCCAAATCCAACTTTAGACCAGTGACAAGTGGAGTACCACAGGGTACAGTCCTGGGCCCTCTCTTGTTTGGTATCTACTTTTCTGAAGTACAGGCTAACACAGAAGGTCTTTGGCTAATGAAGTTCACAGATGACTGCAAACTAGGAGCCATAATTGAAACTCCTAATAATGTGGACATCCTACAAAAGGACCTCACTGAGACAGTTGCCTGGTGTCAAAGCCATGGCCTCAAGCTCAATGCCAAAAAGTGCATTGTCATCTCTTTGGTAAAAACTCTGTACCCATGAGCTATCACATAGGTGGTAGTCTGCTTAACACCGAAAGTGTGATGAGACCTTGGGATGCAGGTGGACAGTAGTCTCTCCTTTGATAATCACATTGCCACAGTAGTCAGGAAATCCTTCTACATGGCACACCTCATCACAAAAGGTTTCTCTTCCATGAAAAAAAGAGGTCATTGTTCCCCTCTACTCGTCATTCATTAGACCCATTATAGAGTACAATGCCCCTTTTGGTATGTACCTCACAAGACATCTACAACAACTGGAAAGGCCGCAGAAATATCTCACAAAGAGGATTACTGGCCTCAAACAGATGCCCTATGCAGACCGTCTCAAAAAACTCCAGCTTTACTCATTCACATATCGCCTACTCAGAGGTGATCTCTACCTAACATACAAAGCTATGTCAAACCCAGAGTTATTGGACATGCTCCACTTAAAGAAATCCCAATCCCTCTGAGCTACGTGGTCTAGGGACCTAAACCTTGTCACCACAATAAACAGAACATGCTGGAGGGATAAATTCCTGTCCCAGAGACTTCCCATACTCTGGAACAAACTACCTATCTATATCAAACAAAGCTCCTCATTAGCACTCTTCAAGAAAAATCTTGATGGTTGGATGGGAAACAGGAAATTCACCCTAGGGATCACTTCTGTGGCTCTGCTCAACAGGGTCACAGGAAAATAATTTTCTTGGGTGGCGAAAGCCAGGGTACCTTTTTGGCTAGGCTTGTATAGGCCCTAGGGCCGAAAGTTAGTACCTACCTATGAACCTATGAAACCAAACCCCAAACTCTATATGACTCTGTAAAAGCATATCACTACAAGGTATCTTTTTTATAGGAATTCCAAAGGCTTTAATTCCACAGTGGGCTAACTATTCACCTAGCTAACACCCCCCAGGGGTATTGAGTTAGCCCCCATCTTGAGTTTAAGAGACATTAACATGAAGGTTATAAATAACAGTAGTAATTTAACCTCTTCAACTTCCATCCTTTTGTATTTCTGAGTGCCAGTATTACTGGGATTTCATTTGCCTCATCGGGATTTCTGGCATATCCATCCTTCTAGCTGATTTCTGGTACAGCCATCCTTTCAGCTGATATCCTAAGCCCAATCACAAGGATAGTTAGAATTTACTAACAAGACTGGCTCTTCTCCCACTCTGGTATAATAAACGTAAGGAATGGTACACTAAAGAACTGAGACTCAAACACAGGTATCACAGGACACTGTAAAAGTGAGTAATTTAAAGGGAGTTTCTTTCATGAATTATGGAGGATAATAAGCTGCAATGAGCACACAAACCACCCTAAGCTGATATCAACTAAAAAATGGGTGCGGACTAGGCATAAATGTGATATGGGATGTTGCAGGAGCAGAAGTTATACCAATACTGTTGGACAAAATGATATGTAAACAAACATACCCAAAGAAAATAACCCTCGATCAATTTAATATTAACAATCAGGACCTGATTTTACATATAAAGAACTGGAGTAGACCCTAAAGTTTACATATATATATATATATATATATATATATATATATATATATACACACACTAAAAAACTTCGTTAAGACTCGCTATAAAAGCACTTGAACAATAAAAAATAATAAATCTGAGAGCCAATATTTAGCTCTTTCATCCAGTTTATTGTTCTGGACTTCATCAGAACAATAAACTGGATGAAAGCACTAAATATTGGTTCTCAGATTTATTATTTTTTGTTGTTCAAGTGCTTTTATAGCAAGTCTTAACGAAGTTTTTTAGTATATACTATATCTTCTTCGTTCTTCAACAGAGTTTTATATTTATATATATATATATATATATATATATATATATATATATATATATATACACACATTTGTAAACTTACTTGTTATATAAGTTTAGATCTGATGAAGCCTCAAAGGTGAAAGTACAGCTGTGAGTGTTTTTTTAGGATTTATTTTTCCCAGGTTGTTAAATGTAATATTGTAATAGATTGTTTCTTCCCCCTTGCATTCCTATGAGAATTCTAAAGAAAAAGGAAAAGGTTCTCCTGGGATTCCCCACCCCTGGAATGGCAACACCCACAGACACCCCTCCTTGCTTTTAAGAAGTCATATTTTAACTGACCAACCAGACAATGGAATCCCAGTTCTGGGCCCTCCCACTGTTGTTGACTAAATATATAAACATACTGCACATTGTAACTTTCTAACACACTGCAGCAATTATCTACATACAAATAAAGAAACTTGATTTTTATTATTATTTTAGCTTTGATCATTTAACTGAAACTAGATAATGGTATCAGAAACAAATCAAATAACTAGTTATAACAAGTGTTTCTTACTTTAAGTCTCCCTGCGAGTTTCCCAACTAGAATAGACCAAGCAGCCTTTCAGTTCTCACTAGAATTGCAGTCCCAGTCTTCTTAATGTAAAATTACAATTTAGTTAGTGACAAGTGAAAAGGTATCAGAAACAAGTCTAACAATTAGCTGTAACTGCAAGGTGATTCAAATGTGGACAAGCCCTCAGTGAGGGACACACACACACACACACACACACACAGCTTCTAGGGCCAGGTATACAGAAGGGGCGGGTAGCTCAAAAGTCTCCAGGTCCAAAAGCTGAATAGGAATAAGAAAGATGGAATGGAAACAAATTCACAAAAACATCTAGGCACAGCACAGAAACCAAAAAGCAATGCAGACTAAAACAATGCCTTAAATTAATAGATTTAACTTCAGATAAAGAGTAAACAACACACAAAACTGATTTAAATGGTAAGATAAGTGCATTTATAAATGCAGTTTAAATGAACTTCACTGGATGAAAAATGCAGTCCAAATGCTTTATCAAGCTTCCAAGTTTCCAGCAGTCCCAAAACTAAGAAGACGGACTGCTTTTGTAATGTAAAATACTTGGGGGGGGGGTTAATTACCGCAGGCTCTAGTTACAACTAGTTGCAACAGATTCAGAAAAACACCTAGGCCCAGCACAGAAACCAAAAAAACAATGCAGACCATAAAAAATTCCTTAAATTAATAGCTTTAACTTAAGATAAAGAACAAACATCACACAGAACTTATTTAAATGGTAAGATAAGTGCAATTATAAATGTAGTTTAACTTACTTCCCTGTATGCAAAATGTAGTCTAAATGCTTTGTTATCACGCTTCCAACTTTACATCAGTCTCTGTGGTTATAAGGCCAGTTAGTCTACTTAGTTACAAGGCCAATGGTGCAGATATGTTTACATTGAAACAGTTCATTATGACACTACTTTTATTGGGCCTCAAAGGGCATAAACCCCTTACAATTTGTTTCTTTAGTGTTAGCTACCTTTTATTGAAATATTTGTTATAGTTTGTTCTTAGCGATGTATACTTCGCAAATGTTTTTATTTGCTTTGTTATTGATTAGCAGGACACCACCGTGAATTCTTGATATGGGTCTTTTATCTAGGAAAAAGGCAACATTACCTTTAATATAATTAAATGGATAAAAATAGCCTTTTAACCAAGTTTTCAGTAATATTGACAAAGTTAGAATGTTCCTTTATTAGCTAGACTGCAAGCTCTATGCATTTGTTATTTATACTGCAAATGTCAAGTATTTTTTAATTCTTTTGCAGACTTAGTACCGGGGGCTTGAACTTCATCTGTACAAAGTGTTGAGCCTGGATTTAGTTGCATATCACCTTCCCAAAGTATTTTTGGAAAAGATATGTTATCAATTTGTTAGGCATTTTTGATGGTTTCATTTAGTTATGTACACTTATAAGAAACAAACTGGATGCAGTGCTGCTTTTAGTTTAGATATGGTCCTGATTAAATGCATTAACCTGAGTAATATGAAAAATAAAGTGGTTAACTACATATTAAATCTGCTAAATCAAACATTACAACAATGATGTGTAGAAAAAGTGTTGAAAAAGGAACATCTGTGGCAATGGCATTGAGTCTGAGAAACCTGAAGAACGTGAAATTTCATTCTAACAAGGCAAAACCACAGTGGTGTATAAAATATTATTTGAGGTAAAATTTCACTAATATTTTCACAGGAGAAATATCAGTGAGTTTTAAAATAACAAACATCCTGAAGACTATGATGACAAGTGGAATAAGACATCTGTGTGGTGACCATCTGTGTTTAATTACAAAGCTGGCTGAAATATGAATTTGTCCTTTCCCAAAGATGGCCTTACCTCATAGCTGATTGTTTAAATAAATGGGCACAAGTGTGAAATCCACTGCATTGGCTGTGTGTTGAGAAAAGTGGCAGTAGTTCAGAAACAAAGTTAAAAATGCCCTTAATTCAATAGAAGCAGAATTTAATCAAAAAGCTTCTGCATAAGTATACTAGATACTGCTGGAAGAAACTACAACAAAAATTTGCAGTGATTAAGTGAAATGGAAAACCTCAATGAGAGTATAAACAAGAAATGCTGGAAGTGTTTGATTATCAAAAGTACCTACCGAAGTCCCATACAAAATTCTAATAATTTACAGAAGACAGAAAGTGATGATCACTGCTGTCTAGGAAGGAGTTTTGATGAAAACGTTTTGTTTTCCCTCATGATGACATGGATATATATATATATATATATATATATATATATAGATATATAGATATATAAATAAATAATAATGGAGAGAAAAAAGTTCAGGGCTCTTTCACGCTGTACAAAATGACACACTGCCTGTGTAATGGCGACATAATAGTGCTTTCCTAAAGGTGACAACTCAAAGGAATCAGAGCGATTAATTATTTTAATAGTATGAGGCTCTGGATGGCCAGTAGGACTCTTAACAGAAGCAGCCACTGTGCATAATGTTTACAACAACCACTGCAGTTGTGGACACCACTTCAGATGAAATGGTTTTCAAATCACTGTACAAAGAGATCCAAGTATATACATCGGCAACATGGAAATATTCATGAAAAATGTTTGTAGCATTTGTTGCTCATCAATGGGCATTGTAAACATATTATCAAGAATAAAACTATTTTCTCAGTGGTACTAATTTAGTTCCTCCATTGGATGGTATCACAATCAGTCCATATTGAGCATCAACATTAGAGCCTAATTTTCTCTATCATAAAAAATAGGACATAGCTATCTACAAGTCTGCCTAATTGTAACCACTACAAACATCTGAGCAAGAGATGTGTGCATTACAAACTAGAACCAAACTGCTGATATGAGTCTAAGAAACTGACTGCCTCCGAAAAAGAAAAAAATAATATATGGAAATTATTTGTCCTTATGAACCTATTCTAAAATAGCTATAATGTTTAAGCAGTAGTCCTGTAAACATTCAGTTTCAATTGACTATCATCTGAGAAATTGTAGTGCTAATAATCAGAATACTTGCAATTATGGAGCTATTTCCAAATAAAGCATACTAACCTCCATTCCACAAGTTTCCCATGCTCTCCCTTTAGTTTTTTATTCACTTTGCTAGCTTTTACTGCATTTTTATTATCAGACTTCTGAAAATTGCTGAATAAGGCTGCAAATCTCCCAAAGTCACCTTTCATGATTTGGCTGTTGGATATGTTCTCACCAGGGAATGTCGAGTCGCAAGAGGGGTTTGTGTTGCTCATGCGTTTGGATTCCTTTGTTACACTTATGAGAGGCATTTGGACCTTTAGACCAACTGGTTTGACCACTCTAAATAACACTTAAACATGCATCTTCTTTGTGACTTGAAAACATGCTGGTTTAAAGTTAACTTTAGGAGTAGCCTGTCAGTAGGATGAGTTAATGACCCGGGGTAGTTTGACATACTGAGTCATATTTTTCTTTCATTCCTCTCATTCTGAAGATTGCTGTGAGAAGATTTAGCAGTGACATAGTTTTAAAATGAAATGAGTCTGGTTGCTCATTTTCTGTGTCACCGGAAATTTATGACTGACAATTTGACTGGATGGATGGTTATAATCCATATGATTTAGGCATCCTGTGTTGCTTTAAGTGAGCTTATTTTGTTGATCACAGAAGGCACATTCAGTGCAATTTGACCTCCTTTGAACAACATCTGTTATGCTTTTTGTCAAGGTAGTGGATCTGAGCCAAGTTCATCCATTAGGATTTCTTCCAAGCTGTGTGCAGGCAGTCCAGATTATCAGTTACTGCAGACTTCTTTTTGGTAGTTATTCCATTTTCTTTTCTCTTTTCTAATTTTAATTCTTACTTAGACTAAACAGTATAAGATGTGCTATTTATAACGGTCTCTATATTTCTATGTTTGTTTGAGGAAATTAATACAACGTGTGCAGATGGTGAACATCACAGATTCAGTTTATTACCTCATTGACCAGAATTATAAGATGATGCATTGACCTCCTGCTGCTTTATTATTTTCAGGCTCATTAAGCAGGCTGTGTTAAAACTAAGAGTTTGGAGCTTTTAAATATCAAATTTATTTTTAATCATGTTCACATTCACTTTAGCCTTGTTTTAGAAAGCGTATTTTTGTTTTAACTAGTTTTGATGACTGCCATTGTCAAGTTGGAATATTATTTTGAATTTGTTATTTTTATATTTATTTTAATATTTAATATTAAAAAATATAATATTTATTATATAATATATATAATATGTAATATATATAGTATATGTTAATATATATATATATATATATATATATATATATATATATATACATATATATATATCATATATAAAAATATAATATTTTAATAATAACCTCTCCCACTAGGATTAGTAAAACCACCAACAGGGAAAGTATCTTAGATTGGGTACTTATCAATAGCCACACAAGCTTTTATACAGCTAGGACTCTCCCCTATGACATAAGTGATCATTCATTAACTTATATTATTAAGCATAAGGCAGAAACCCACCACAAGACTACATTCAAAACAATCAGAAATAATAAAGACGTCAATACTACTAACTTCTTAAACGAACTTAAATCGGTCAACTGGTCAATCCTAAAAAATCTACCACTAGATGAAGCCGTAACTTTCTTTAACAATAAATTCCTAAGCATCCTTTACTCCCATGCTCCTGCACATACTATAAAGACTAAATCTAATACTGCTCCATGGCTCACAAAAGAAACTAAGATAAAAATCAAACTTAGAAATAAAGCCTGGGCCAAATGGCGTACAACTAAAGCCCCCCTCGACGAAGTGAGATATCATCAACTTAGAAATGATACAAAAAAAACTCATTTTGCTAGACAAAAACAAACCTACTACCAGAACCTCTAATTTAAACACCAAAACAATCCTCAAAAGTTTTGGGCAGGTATTAACTGACTTCTTCATCCAGGACAATCTACTACCCCAACTCCATCAAACTACACCCATAAATCCCCATAAACCGTTGCCACTACCTTTAATAACTTTTTCACTGAAACTATTCAGTCCTTAGCTAACCAACTTATTCCCACCCACTGTAACTCTACCACTAACACACCCACTTCTCACCCGCCCTTTAACTTCCAACCTGTCTCTAGCACTTTTATTCAATCTCTTATCAAAAAAACTAAAACCAACCACCCTTTCTGCTGACCTCCTTCCTGCAGAGTACCTACAAAAAGCTGCCAATGTCATAGCATTCCCCATCTCTAGCCTAATCAACAGAACACTAACTGATGGAACTATTACCTCAATCTGGAAAATATCCCATGTTATCCCACTCCACAATGGTGGAAGTTCAACAGAACTGTCCGACTACAGACCCATTGCCATTCTCTCAACACTAGCCAAATTAATAGAGAAGCAGCTTGGACTATCTAATACAGAATGGTCTGCTTGCCAACTCTCAGCACAGCTTTAGGCCACAACACAGCACCACCTCCGCCCTGCTTTCTTTTACAAACACCAAATTCCAAAACAGGAACAACAACAGGCTATCTTCAGCCCTATTTCTAGACCTGTCGAAGGCCTTTGATTCGGTCAACCAGAAATGACTCATCCATTCCCTAAAATCCATCTCCCTAGATAAACATGCTATTGAGTAGTTCCTATCCTATCTGAATGGCAGACAACAGGTGGTATTATGGCAGGGCAAACTATCCACCCTGCTACCTCTCACCCTTGGTGCCCCTCAGGGCTCTATTCTAGGTCCTCTACCCTTTTCTGTCTTCATCAGCAGTCTTCATACTGCCATCCATGATGCAACCCTGATCTGTATGGCTTCTCCCCCTTTGCACCTGCAAACCTTAACACAAAACACATTTAACACAGTTGAAGACTGGCTCTCCAATTACTGTCTGTTGTTAAATCCCAACAAAACTAAACTGCTCCTCTTTACCCCCACCAATAGATCCACCCCATTTTCTTTCTCCATAACATCCAACAACGGTACTTCTATCTCTCCAGGTGACCATACTATGCTTTTAGGAGTAACAGTGGACAATAATCTCAAATTTGATCTGCATATCAATAAAACTATAAAAAACATTAATAAGCTTGGCTCATTATATAGATGCAAACCTTTTTTAACTCCATTAGTTAGTACTGCAATCGCCCGCTCACACCTACACTCTACCCTTCTATGTGCCTCCCCCATACTCTCCAATTTGAGCAAAACTGAATTTAGTAAGTTCTCTCACTGTTACAACCATATTGCCAGATTTGCTTATCAGGTGGGTAGAACTGCCCAGTTCAATTAGCTTATCACAGCACACAAAATTCTGTACCACCCTGAAAATACTCCGTCACTCAAAAATATCATAAAGCCATACAGTAATTCAAGGCAACTACGATAATCCAGTAAACTGTTGGTCCAAACCCACAAAGCCATTAACTCAGCCGGCGACTCCCTGTTTGCCAACGTCATTGGTAAAACTTGAAATTCACTTCCATCTAACCTTACCCTCAAAACTTCTTTAAGTCTGTTCAAAAAAGGCCTCAAACAGTATTTTAAGGAGCACTGGCTTTGTCCCTGTACTAACCCCGATTAATCACTACTTATCCAATGCCTTATTTAAATTAATATTGTACGCATCTCTTGCTCATAATAGCTTGCTGCAACCTGTTCTTTTTGTATACTACTACACACTGTCTATATTGTGAGTACCTACTAGAGGGCTTTTTAAATATGTTTGACTCATATCTGTTATGTTCTGTGTTATCTGGAGCTTTTCTCCCTGGGCCTCCGCTGAAAATCTATATATATCCAGTCAGACTATCCCGGTCAACAAATGTAAAATAAAATAAAATAAATAAATAAATAAAAATTATTTTAGACTACAGAATGTTCCATTATTGATTGTAAGGATAATTTTGTTAGTCATTTACCTCTCAACCTTTCTTTAAGACTTCTTAAAAAAGTGAGATAGGCAGGACCAAAGTGGTGAGCAGCTACTCCTGTCTTATACAAAGTGAAACTTATGATGGCCAAAATGCATACAATAGCCTGACTACCAGAGATGCATTGCTCTTACATTTGGTACAGGGGAGCACCTAATTTTCTTTCTGGAAATTGACAGCTGATTTTGTAACTAATGTGATATTTTCCTTTGTTAACACACACACACACACACACACATATATATATATATATATATATATATATATATATATATATATATATATATATATATATATATATATATATATATATATATATATATATATATATATATATATATATATATATATATATATATTTGTAATTTTTCAAAACTTTAGGCCCTTTTTAAACAACTATTCAGATTTATGTGGAGTTTGCATCTTGCAAACTGTGAATACAGAGTAAGGAACTAGAACATTAATTATCCAAAAGTGACAAAACTGCTAACATTAATGTGAACATTCTTCAGTGGAGATCTCAGTGCAGACACTTCCTCTGTGGAATCTCCGATTTTCTCATCTTCTCACCATGCAGCAACATAAGATTTCTAAACTCATATAGCATTCAGCGTGGTAAAAAGGTTTATTTGCTTTGGATGTCTTGTTTGCCATCAGACAGTGGGTGGTGGGTGAAAATACCTTTTCCTCTCCATCTCCCTCCTTTCCTTTCTTTGCAGATCCAAATTCATTGTCAGTTACTTTGACTAGTCAGTGACTTAAGCAAGGGGACCCTTTTCAACCAAAACCCAATGATGAAGAATATATTAAGCAGTGCACATTAAACTCTTTAAAGTATAATAATACAGATTAAGTACAAAGTAATAATTCTGAAAGTTTTTGCAATGCATTCTTGATTATAACACTTAGTATTTAGAATCTGTTTTGTTGGTTTACTATGGCAGGGTCAAAGTGGGTTTGGTCAAACCCACTTAGTCGAAGTCCGGAGGCCGAACGGCGACAAAGTCGAACCACAATTTGTCGAAGTACAAATCTTGCCCCTATCACGACTTATGTTAAAGCCCGGTTTGAGGTTGAAGATGAGTCGTATTTCAACAATGTCAGAATTTGACAGTTTCATTTTCGTGGACGTGAGTCAACGATCCCATCATTCGATGGGGTCCGGTTCGACCATAGCACAGTAAACCATTTTGTTAACAGCAACTTGTAGTTTTTTCAAACATCATATGGAAGGCATCTAATTATTTGTTTGCCAACCTAGTGTGTACAGTGTAGGTGATAAGTTTTATCTTCTTCATTTGTAGGTCCCACCTTAGCAGGACTTACTTTCTATGACTCATGAGGAATTATGAGAACGAAGAAGGGTTTGTGGCAGAACTTATTAATGTGATTTGTGCTGTGTACGGCTACTGTTAATAAATTAAACCTGTACAAATCCAACTATATTCAGAGGAAACAGTATAGTAGGGTGGCAGAACACTTGTGCCCCCATATACCTATATGGCCAGTACTGCTTGATTTGTATGCAAATTGGCAATGAAGGATGCATAACAGCAGCAATGCAATTCACAGACAGGCAGAACCATCATCAGAGTGCCTAAATGTAATAATGGGAAGTAATGGAACAGAAGTTACCGCCTAAATGCAGACAATGATGGAAGCCTTCCTTACAACAGAAACTATACAAAATGTAGTGCAGGCAGCACACCATGCTACCACATCAGATATGCAGGCAGTGAAGCCAATGATAGCTACACATAATAACAGCTACAAAGCAACAGACAATGACAGGCAATACATTATAGCACTGTAACCATGCCTTCTACTACTGTCCCAGGGAAATTAATGTCCAAGTGAGCTATACTTCTTATACTCTATGTGTCGCACAAATTGAGCCAACAGGGATATCCATTTTATCACAGAGGACTGACAGCACTCACTGAGCAGAAAAGCCTAATGAGGTACAAATGCTGGCCAGTACTTTAAAATGTCTGTTGAGGTGAATGCAGCTAAAACATTTCATAAAATACATTACTCATGAGTGGACATCAGATCAATAATCTCATTATGCTATGTATGCTACCTGACTTGTGTGTGTGTGTGTGTGTGTGTGTGTATTCATGCATGTCAAATATATGTATATATATTTTAAAAGAAAACTATATATGAGTATTTAATACTATTTGTCAAGTTGGAAGGGGCACCAGGACCTTACAAACACTTTTAACTTGCTATCTAGTTAATCATCATCTTCTTTCGGCTGTTCCCGTTAGGTGTCGACACAGTGGATCATCTGTTTCCATTTCTTCCTGTCCTCTGCATCTTGCTCTGTCACACCAACAACATGCATGTCCTCTCTCACCACATCCATAAACCTTATCTTAGGCCTTCCTCTTTTCCGGTTACCTGGTAGCTTCATCCTTAACATCTTTTTCCCAATATACTCAGCATCCCTCCTCAGCACATGTCCAAACCAATGTAATATTGCCTCTCTGGCTTTGTCTCCAAACCTTCCAACCTGGGCTGACCCTCTAATATACTTATTCCTAATCCTGTTCACCCTAGTCACACCCAGTGCAAATCTTAACATCTTTAACTCTGCCACATGCAGCTCCTGCCTTTTTGTCAATGCCACTGTCTCTAACCCATATAACATAGCTGGTCTCACTACCCTTTTGTAGACCTTCCCTTTCACTCTTACTGGTCCTCGTCTGTAACAAATCACTCCTGACACTCTTCTCCACCCACTCCATCCTGCCTGTACTCTCTTCTTCACCTTTCTTCCACACTCACCATTACTCTGAACTATTGATCCCAAGTATTTAAACTCATTCACCTTCGCCACCTCTACTCCTTGCATCCTCACCATTCCTCTATCCTCCCTCTCATTCACACACATATATTCTGTCTTAGTTCTGCTGACCTTCATTCCTCTTCTCTCTAGAGCATATCCCCATCTCTCCAGGGTCTCGTCCACCTGTTTCCTACTCTCACTACAGATCACAATGTCATCTGCAAACATCATAGTCCATGGGGACTCCTGTCTGATCTCATCTGTCAACCTGTCCATCACCATTGCAAATAAGAAAGGGCTCAGAGCTCCACAAGTTGGGTGTGCGATAGACGAGAACGAAAAATTTTGGAGTGAGTTGGATAAAGTCGTGATGACTGTACCCAACGGTGAGAGAGTGGTGATTGAAGCAGATTTCAATGGGCATGTTGGTGAAGGGAACAGAGGGGATGAGGAAGTGATGGTTAGGTATGGTGTTAAACAAAGGAATGCAGAAGGTCAGATGGTAGTGGATTTTTGTGAAAAGGATGGACATGGCTGTGGTGAATACATATTTTAACAAGAGGGAGGAGCATAGGGTGATATACAAGAGTGGAGGAAGACGCACACAGGTGGATTAAATCTTATGTAGCAGGGCCAGTTTGAAGGAGATTGGAGACTGTAAAGTGGTGACCAGGGAAAGTGTAGTTTTGCAGCATAGGATGGTGGTTTGTAAGATGACATTGGTGATCAAGAAGAAGAGGAGGAGTGTGAGGGCAGCACCAAGGATCAAATGGTGAAAATTGAAAAAGGGTAATTGTGAGGTGGAGTTCAGGGAAGAGTTAAAACAGGCACTGGGTGGCAGTGAAGAGTTACCAAATAGCTGGGTAACTACAGCAGAACTAGTAAGGGAGATGGCCAGAAAGGTGCTTGGTATGACATCTGGACAAAGGAAATACGACAAGGAGACATGGTGGTGGAATGAGGAAGTACAGGAGAGTATACAGAGAAAGAGGTTGGCAAAAAAGAAGTGGAATTGTCAGAGAGATGAAGAAAGTAGACAGGAGTATAATGAGATGAGGTGCATGGCAAAGAGAGAGGTGGCGAAGGCTAAGGATAAGGCATATGAAGAGTTGTATGAAAGGTTGGACACTAAGGAGGGAGTAAAGGACCTATACTGATTGGCTAGACAGAGGGACCGAGCTAGGAAAGATGTGCAGCAGGTAAAGGTGATAAAGGATAATGAGGGAAACATACTTACAAGTGAGGAGAGTGTGTTGAGCAGATGGAAAGAGTACTTTGAGGGGTTGATGAATGAAGAGAGTTAGAGGGAGAGAAGGTTAGATGATGTGGGGATCATGAATCATGAAGTGCAATGGATTAGCAAGGAGGAAGTAAGGATAGCTATGAAGAGGATGAAGAATGGAAAGGCTGTTGGTCCAGATAACATACCTGTGGAAGCATGGAGGTGTTTAGGTGAAATGGCAGTGGAGTTTTTAACCAGATTGTTTAATGAAATTTTGGAAAGTGAGAGGATTCCTGAGGAATGGAGAAAAAGTGTTTTGCTACCGATTTTTAAGAATAAGGGTGACGTGTAGAGCTGTAGTAACTACAGAGGGATTAAATTGATCAGTCACAGCACAAAGTTATGGGAAAGAGTAGTGGAAGCTAGGTTAAGAAGGGACATGATGATTAGTGATCAGCAGCATGGTTTCATGCCGGGAAAGAGCACTACAGATGCGATGTTTGCTCTGAGAGTGTTGATGGAGAAGTACAGATAAGGTCAGAAGGAGTTGCATTGTGTTTTTGTAGACTTAGAGAAAGCATATGACAAGGTGCCTAGAGAGGAGTTGTGGTATTGTATGTGGAAGTCGGGAATGTCAGAGAAGTATCTAAGAGTGGTACAGGATATGTACGAGGGTAGTGTGACAGGGGTGAGGTCTGCGGTGGGAGTGACGGATGCATTTAAGGTGGAGGTGGGATTACATCAAGGATCAGCTCTGAGCCCTTTCTTATTTGCTATCTAGTTAATATTCAACACATTTCTTGTTGTTTTAAAGGAAACCTGTATATATGTTTATTTAATGCTATTTGTATAGTTGCAAGGGGCACTAGTACCTTACAAACACACTTAGCTTGCTATTTAGCTAATATTCATCACTTTTCTTGCTGTTTTAAAAGACAACTGAATATATAAATATTTAATGATACTTGTCTAGTTGCAAGGGGCACCAGCGCCTTATGAACACACTTAGCTAGCTATTTAACTAATACTTATCACATTTCTTGTAGTTTCTAAAGGAAAACTGGATATAAGAATATTTAATGGCTATATTGTCTAGTCACAAGGGGCACTAGCATCTTATGAACACACCTAGCTTACTAGTAAGTCATACTCATTAGATTTCTTGTTATGTTACAAACGCAAATAGAATACATGATTATTTAAAGCCTGTTTGTACTATTGCAAGGAGCATCTACACCCTAAGATCTCATTTAGATATAGTTGGTGCATCTTTCTCTACTATTTTGGGCTATACTAAAAGAAACAGAAGAATAATTGCTTGCAATACTGTACCAAATTGTTTATGTCCTCAGTATTCCTGAATTTTTGCTTTACTGGCTATGTGAATGACTATGCTGCACTGTTGTTAACTGTTGATTTTTCTGCATTACTTTTGTACATTACTTAAAACGCTGCTGTGTTCTTAACTAGTTATGTGAGTAAGACACCTATACAGTGAAAATTAGTGATAGTCAACCTGTCTTTGCCTACCTGTAATTATTACTTATTATTTTATCTCTCTCAACCCTCTGTGTTTTTACCTCTCTCTCTTTCTTGAAGTATTGCTCTGAACTAATCCCCCTCCTCTTTGTTTTCTTAGCCCTAGAGGACCTTTCCCTGTGGTATTCTTCTGGCCACTAGGTTGTGGACCTGAACTGATACCCTGCAACTTTGACCATCGGTCCAGGAGCCAAGAAATAAGCTTAAAATAATACCTCAGAAGTATGTGTCCCCGTGAATAACTACTACATGATAAGCTAGTCTTTTGATTAATGTTAGAGTGAATAATAAAACAGATAATTACAGTGTTTTCCCACTAGTCGCCACAAAAACCAGACACCAGCAGCCCCTAATCTTTCTCTTTGGCTACCCTCATCTTGCATACTGTTTCTGTACTATTCTTTTCCTCACTTTTCTCTTTCTCTGAACTACATGTCTAGTATCTCTTTCACTAGTATTCCTGCCCTGTTTTACTGCCTGTAGTCTCTTAATTACTGCCATTGTAAATGTATCTATTTAATTTTGCTTTGACCTGCTACTTGCTGCTAGTAATACCTCTCTCTTCCTCTATTCTCTCACTGCCTAGTCTATCTCAGCCTTTCAACACTGACTTTCCTTTAAGCATATCTACCTGTGCATATTGTAGCCAGTGTGGTCTTCTAAGCATCGCTGTTCTTATTTTTATGCTGACTATCCTTTCAGCAACCCCACATACTTACTTCCAAACCTGCTCTCTACTCTTCTGATTGTTTACAGGCAGAACTGCCTTCTACCTCCCTTGGCTCTACCCGCTCTGTTCACCCTGCGGGCTCACTCCGTTCCCCGACCCTGCCCCCAATTCTCACCCACACCCCAGTGCTCCTACACTTATCGACTAGCCACTCCCCCTCGTCTGAAACCTCTCCCACTCATCACAAACAATCACTGTTAATCATTCATTCACAGGACCCACCCTAATACTCACACTCTCTCCAGTCCTTCACTATAAGCTATTTATTAAGATCCTAACTCTTTTTGAACAAACATTACTTTATCAGCCCTAAAATGCCTCCACATATTTTTAACACACCTCCAAAATCAAAACCTATTTGCTGCCTAATACACCCACTTATTATTCTCTATCTTCTCACAGTCTACAAATAACAACACCTCCCTGCCACTCACTTCCCTATATACACTACCATTACTACTAATCTAGCACATAATTCTAACCAACTACTACCCCACCTCTCATCAAACTCCTCTAATGCAAAACCTCAGCATCCCATTCGTGCTTCATATATTAACCACAGAGCTAAATACTATCACAAACTCTTATTAAAACTCCAGAAAATGAATCGTGACATCCACCCTAACCTAGGCTCAACCCCACCTGTTACTATCAGCCCCACAAATAACACCCTTACTAGCCTACAAATCTCAAATAATGCCTCCAACTCACTCCTAGTGTTTCACCTAAACATTACAAGTATAAATAAGAAAATTCACTATTTACATGCCCTACTGGATGTCCACTCCCCTGATGTATTATGCCTTTCTGAAACCTGGCTCAAACCTACTACCACTGATAATGAGGTTATACTCCCAGGGTACAATATATTATGACTTGATCGCATCTCTAAGAAAGGAGGGTGGGTAGCCATCTTGTATAAATCCAGTCTGGAAGTATCCAAAACTAGTAATCCAAATGCCTTGGTTACTAACAATGCAGGAATACTCATAACAAAGGTCCAAACCAACAAACACAAATCTGTAAACATTGTATGTATCTATATTCCCCCAGGTGACAACACAAATACCTTGGAGGGTATCTTCCAATAACTGTCCACTAACTGCCCCCAGGAAACTATTATTCTCGGGGATGTTAATATCGACTGGAATACTTGCTCTTCAGACTTCCCCTCCACTTATATAAATTTGCATGGCCTCTCCCATATGATATCTTCACCTACCAGAATCAATAAGCTTAACAATAAGGAATGTATCCTAGACTGGATATTAATAAACAACCTACCCCAGATATACCAAACAGGCACCCTATTTGAGGCCTTTACTGATCACCTTCTCACCTAAATAAACAGAAAAATAAATGATATCCCTCATCAATCTACCTTTAAAACCATTAGAAATAGTAAGAACTTTATTCAGACTAAATTCCAGAATGAACTTAATTCATGGGACTGGTCCAACCTAAGACTACTTCCTCTAGATGAAGTGGTCTTATACTTTAACTCTACATTTCTTGCTATCCTGGATAACCATGCTCCCAAACGTACTATTAGAACCAATAATAAAGTTGTACCATGGCTGTCTAATGATACAAGACAAAAGATTATTATCAGAAACAAAGCGTGGACCTCCTGGAGAACCACTAAATCCCCAAAAGATCACCTCATATATAAACAGTTGAGAAATGACACTAAGAAGTCTATTATGCTAGATAAAAAGGGATACTACTGCAATCTGCAACAAAAACACCAAAACCAGCCACAAAAATTCTGGTCAGGAATAAATAAACTTCTCCACCCAGGACACTCAGCTACGCCTAGCCGCCTAACTACCCTCCAACAACTTCCTAAAATTGTTGCTAACACCTTTAACACTTTCTTTACAGAACCCATGCAATCTCTAGCCAGCAAGCTATCTCCCAATACCCCAAGTACCACCAGTCCCACACCTGATAATAAAATCCCCTTCAAGCTTGATCCACATCTTTTATTACGTCCCTACTTAAGAAACTGAAACCCTCCACCCTCTCAGGAGACCTACTGCCTGCAGTGTATCTCTAAAAACTGCTAATGAAATAGCATATCCCATTTCAATTTTAATCAATAGAACTATTTTCAAAGCTTATATCCCCTCCATCTGGAAAATTCCCCACATTATTCTTCTACATAAAGGGGGAAATTCCATTGAACTTTCAAATTACATGCCTATAGCCATTCTGTCTCCCTTGGCTAAAATAATGGAAAAATGTATCCATATGCAATTCCTTGCCTATCTGAATCAAAATTATCTCCTAGCCCCCTCCCAGCACGGAATTAGACCCTGCCATAGTACAACCTCAGTCCTTCTCTCCTTCTCTCACACAATAAATCAAAACCATAATGACAATAAGTTCTCCTCAGATCTCTTCCTTGACCTATCCAAGGCATTCGATATGGTAAACCACTAGCTACTCTAAGACACACTAAAATCACTCTCCATAGAAACCTAGTAATTAACTGGTTTCAGTCTTACCTAAGTGACAGACAACAAGCTGTACTATGGAAGGATAATCTATCATTCCTTTTACCAGTCACCCTTGGAGTCCCACAAGGATCTATATTAGGTCCCCTCCTATTCTCCATATTCATTAATGACCTGCATAAAGTCATCCCAGATGCAACTTGTATTCAGTATGCAGATGACTCCACCCTAATCTGTTCTGCCACCTCCCCCTCAGATTTACAATCTTTATCACAAATCACTTTCAGCAAAGTAGATAACTGGCTCGCAGGTCGCACACTACTATTAAACCCAAACAAAACCAAGCTACTGCTCTTCTCTCCCACTCACAAGATCCCCTCACCACCTCTCACCATAACATCTAACAATGGCACCATGATTTCCCCAGAACCTAGTACTAAACTACTGGGAGTAATCATCGACAACAATCTTAAGTTTGATGCTCACATAGACAAAACTATTAATACAGTTAACAAAAAAACTAGGCTCTTTATACAGGATTAAGCAATTCCTTACCCCATCTGGTAGAACTGTTATTGCCCATACACATCTGCTATCAACCCTTCTTTATGCCTCACCCATCTTTGCAAATCTAAGCAAATCAAACCTCAATAAATTTACTAGCTGCTACAATAATATTGCCAGTTCACAAAATTCTCTACCAACCAGACAGTACACCCATACTGAAAAATATTATAACCCCCTATAGTAACCTAAAGGCCCTTCGCTCTTCCAACAAAATGCTAGTACAAACTGTTAAAACCAACAATTCAACTGGTGAATCACTATTCTCCAACTCTGCCGGAAAAAAAAACTGGAACCTTCTTCCTGCTGAACTCAGCACTGACCCCTCCTTATTCCAATTCAAAAAATCCCTTAAGAAATATATAAAAATGCATTGGCTTTGTCCTTGTACAAACCCTGACTAACCCTCACGCAAATGGAATCTATAAATGAGAACCTTATTACAAGAATAAATCTCTGATCCTCTAACTGCTTAGAATTTCATATATCTCTCACCTACTGAAAGATTTAAAGTTAAGATGATACCATGTACATTAACCAGCTTAATGTTTGCATTTCTCTTTTTAAGACAAAATCACTATTTCTTTCTCAGATACTAATTTACAACCCATCCTGTGTGTATGTGAGTAAAACATGTACCTGTGTGTATATATTTTTAAACAAATTTCAATTTTTGTGATAATTCACTGTAATAATTTCACTGTAATTACACTAGTTATTTACACTTGGAGGTTTTCTCCCCGGGCTTCCGCTGAAAAGGGACCTGTATCCAGTCGGACTTTCCCAGTTAAATGTAAAACAAATAAATAAAAATAAAAACAAAAACATATGAATATGCACACACACACACACACACATACATGCGCGCATATACATACAAAAGCACAAACATACACACACACACACACACACACATATATATATATATATATATATATATATATATATATATATATATAAACATATATATATATATACACGTGTGCATGTGTGTGTGCATGTGTAAAAAGTAATCAATGCCCACATCACTATATACTGCAAAAATAATTTTAACACACAGCATGGAAACTGGAGCTTAATAAAATGTACTTTATTATATCACTCTAAAAGGAACTAGTACTTCAGAAGTGCATCTTCATAGGTTATAAAACTGTCACAAACCACCGTCTTTTCTTTTTAATTCACAACAATTTAACCAATCAAAATGTCCAAGGAATTTACTAACAAAATTATTTATTTATTTAACCATTTTAAGTGAGGGAATTAAACTGTCAACATACATTAATGCAAACATAAATGGATGCACTTGATAAAGAAATAACCAACATAATAATATTAAAAACTATTTAGAATAAATATTTATTTAATAATTCACTGTTTAAACCATTGGGTTGTAAAGAATTATGATAATATGAACTTTTTTTGCAAATGAACCTCAGAGACATTTAAAAATAAATCATGTTTTTTAATTGACTTACATTATTTAATTTAATTTAATTTGATTAGTTAATTAAGTCATAGTGATAATGTACCTTGTAATGCTAACATCTCTTGATAATCACAGCATTTTTTGTGGGTTGGGTTATTTTATTGCTGATTCTTATGATTGGCCCTTTGATATTCTATCTCTTTATGATAGGTTAGTATTTTTTGAATTACATAATATTGTGTACAAATGATTACACTGCATTCATGTATTTGTTTCTGAAGAAGTCTTATCCATCAATAAAAGATGAAAATGCTTAAACACTAGTTCATCCTACATGTTTTATTTTTTTGTTTTATAGTTTGAGGTTCATACACACCTTTATAGTAATCATGGCTATGTACATGTGACTTTGGATCTTTGTATGGTTCCTTCAGCAGGTATAGTTGACCCTTAACTTGAGAGTTACGCACCAATTCTTCTCAGCCTATGCGTTCTTTTCTGGTGCACATACAGCCTGCTATACTATGCATCTTACAGCATTGCAGGAGTACATCCTTGGACCTGGAGCAAACCCAATCTGTCCACTTTGTGTACCATTAAGGGATGATATCCCATGCCTGTGTGCCTAGTGTCCTGCTGAATATGTGAGCACACAACATAAATATACTGTAGGCCTTAGACAGACAGCACCAGCTGAGGAACTGGTATGCTGCTGTCTGTATCGACTTGTAGACAGTACTACTGTCACCCCAGAATGAAAATGATATGCCCTGGTTGGGTACTACTGTCACCCTAGAATGATACTGTAATGATACACCCTGGTTGGGTACTACTGTCACTCTAGAATGAAACTGATATGCCCTGGTAGGGTATTGCTGTTACCCTAGAATGATATCAATAGGCCCTCGTCGGGTGCTACTGTCACCCTAGAATGATGCTGATAGGCCCTGGTTGGGTACTACTGTCACCCTAGAATGATAATGATATGCCCTGGTTGGGTACTACAGTCACCCCTAGAATGATACTGTAATGATACACCATCATTGCATACTACTATCACCCTAAAATGATAATGATGCACCCTGGTTGGGTACTACTGTCACTCTAAATGATAATGATATGTCCTGGATGGATACTACTGTCACCCTATAATGATACTGTAATGATACACCCTTGTTGGGTACTACTGTCACCCTAAAATGAAAATGATATTCCCTGGTTGGGTACTACTGTCACCCTATAATGATAATGATACACCCTGGTTGGGTACTACTGTCACCCTAGAATGATATTGATATGCCCTAGTTTGGTACTACTGTCACATAAAATGATAATGATACACCCTAGAATGATATTGATATGCCCTAGTTTGGTACTACTGTCACATAAAATGATAATGATACACCTTGGTCAATGACTACTGTCACCCTAGAATGATAATAAAATGTCCTGGTAGGGCACTACTGTCACCCTAGAATGATAGCAATAGGCCCTGAGTGGGTACTACTGTCACCCTAGAATGATAATGATAGGCCCTGAGTGGGTACTACTGTCACCCTAGAATGATAATGATAGGCCCTAGTTGGGTACTACTTTCACTCTAGAATGATAATGATGCGCCCTGGTTGGGCATCTACTGCCATTCCGTGTACTGCACACCCTAGAATGAAGACATGTCTGTCTAGGTGTCTCTGCCTTTGTCACTTATTAATGAAAATGTTATTAGTTTATGTTAAAATATAATGTCCACCAGTCTCTTAAAATTGCTTTTCATATGTATTTTTCTCTGCCCTAATCTATGATAGCTAATTCTGCTTGTTCTAAACATCATTGTATATATAACTGAATGCATTGTATACGGCTGTTTCTAGGAACATGCTAGATAGAGCATGCACAAAATAATTTATTTCTAGCAAAAGAGACATATGACAAGATGTTCAAAAAGAGATGGCACATAACAGTTCCATCTGCCTAGCAGTAGATAAAGTACATGGCAAGAATTCTGAATGGAATTGAATCAATAACCCCTTAGTTAATAATTGTTCTTAATTTATAGTTTATAATGCATTGCTTCCTTGCTTTTAAGTGTGTGTATTCCATCTTACCTCATATAATAGCTAGTAATAGGGTGTTAATGGAAATAGACTTACATTATCAAAATATTTGTGTCATTTCATTTGAAAATATCCAAGACTAACTTGCATTTATTCACTTTGCTTTATGTATAGGCTCAGTGATTCCATTGATGGCACACCATACAACATTGTTTAGTCCTGCACGAGCACTGGTTAATTACTTGTTGGCATGCTCTTGTCCTCTGGTTTACTCCAAGCAGTCTCCGTTTTCTGCAGAACCCATCTATATCATAGCACCTGAATACTCATGTATTATCTCAACGTGCTACTTACAGAAGTGAACCCATGCGGAGCGCGAGCACACTGCTACTAATTGTCTTGCTGATGCACTGAACAAACAGCACTAGGTGAGCAATTTTATTTCTGAATTGCTCATCTATTGATCCTGTGACTGAAACAACCTTATAGCTGCTTCTGGTATTAGTCAGGAGGGCAGCTATGACTTTAAATGCCAGCCACCTACTTTTTCCCACAGCTGTTTCATAGCTGAGTCTGTTTTTTATTAAGGTGTAGAGGCAGGGACTACTGCTTTCAACTACTACTGTCCGGTCTGTAATATGACTCCCTATATCTTAGCCATATTGTGGTTAAACATATTTAAATCCTTTTTGGAAGTGGTTTAAAACATCAGATGAGAAATAAGAACCTAAGAAAGATGCCTTAATGTCAGTCCACCAGAGAAATCCAACCCTTCTTCCTGCATTCATTTGATTGTTATTTTTGATTGTTTTCATGGAACTAGACAAAGTTTCTTATATTGAAATTAGGAAAACATAAATACACTCTACCAAGTTAATCCAAATGTTAGAATGTGGATACATAGGTTCATAGGCTGGTACTACTTCTCTGGGCGACTGACATGATGCCCGGTGAATATAGGTTCATAGGTTGGTACTGCCATCTTTGACTTAGGATAATAGCTTGTAGTTATACCAAAGTGCAAAGGATGTCTGTGTGTGTGTGTGTGTGTGTGTGGGGGGTCACATCAAACACCAAAAAATGTATGGATCCATCACCCTAACTAATAGTCTATATAAAAATATGAAGAGACCCAGAGTAGAGTTCATTCAAAATGGCACAGGTGAGTCCCTTCAGATATGGAAAAGTAGAGAGTTGTAAAGGGAGATCATGCATTAAACAGGACAAAACAAACTAGGGAGTGTGCATTTGTCTTTTTCAACTATGGGCTACTTGTGGTGTCCCACAAGGCTTTGTACCAGGGCCACTTCTGTTTGGACTATTAATGTCTGATATAAAAGTGGCAAACACACTATAGATATGAAGTTAATTCTGACTGATATAAAGTGGGTGATACAATTACTTCAATAAAGAATGACAGCATTCTCAAAGGTGGTATACAAAACTAAATACCTAATGTAGCAGTAGTGACCTCACCCTTAATGTCAAGGAACATATATCAACTACAATTACAAAATAAATGGTCAAATTATAAAAAGTTACACCATCATTAAGGATTTATGAACAACGGCAGACAATTTTACTTAGGACAAAACATTATAGGATGTTTTAAAACGTAACTTTTATTACAATATGTGCATTTTTGAGTCAAAACAGCATACCACAAAGCCCATCTAATTCTAAAGCACATATCCATTTTCTCAAGGTAGATCTCTGTGCCTCTTTATACGTCTTTCATCTGGCCTTTTATTTAATACAGTACTTCACTGTATAGCCTTTTAATAAGCCACTTGAAACAATGTGAAGTAGCAGAAAGATTTTTTTTGCACAAAAATATTAGGGCCGGAAAATTTTAACTATTCAAAATGCTTCAAGAGGTCTTAGATTCTAGTTCTCAAAGATCAGCAGGAGGTGACATGTTCTATTTGAAAGTGTATGCTGAATCAACCTGCTGAAAACTAACACCAAAATACTCCAACTTAATGTATAGCAGAGACATCTTAAAGATGTTTGAATAAACTCTCACCAACAGTCATCATTGACAAATATTCTTTATACAGTATACATATATATATATATATATATATATATATATATATATATATATATATATATATATATATGGATGGGTCTACTTCTTAATCTCGAAATACCGAAACACCGACTTTCAGAATCTCAAGACTAAAATACCGAATACCCACTATACCGAAATATTACAAAACTGAATGCCACTAAACCGAAAATACAAAATATTGAATTCTCAGCAAGCGAAATTCAGTTCTGTAATATAACCTCCACCACAACATCACAAACACCACCTCCCCCCTAAACCTATATTAAAACACCAAACACACACACCTACAAAACCCATACATAAGCACGGGGGCAAGCTCACCTGGATCCTCCACACACTCACTACTTATATATACCAACCCCGAGGTCACATTACCCCAAAAGACACTAATAACATAATGCCATGCACCTTACAATTACTTCACGCACCATCACAATTACACATGAAAAACACACACACTACACATTCAGAAAACGCACCGCTTTCAACATTAACACACACACTCACTCATCTAACCCACCCAACTCCCAAAACTTCCAACAACACTACAAAACAAAAAAACCCTATCCAAAACCCCTAAACACTAGCAACTTACCTGAATATCTGCACACATCGTTCGCCATATCTCACTCCCAAACCACAATGCACAACACACCACCTCAACAGCACATTTGATAATGCAAGACTCAGTAAAGTGCAGTTTCGGTTAACTGCATTTTCCCTATATTGGTCTCAGGATACTGAAAGTTGGTCTTTCAGTATTTCGAGATTAAAACAACGTAGAAAGCCGGTAAAACTCGTTGAATGGTTCACTCACCAAAACGGAAACACAGTTATCAAAAGAAGCTGTGAACCAACCACCAGGAACAATCAGCTGGGAATTCCTATAGCTCGAATAGCTGAAACAAAGGTATCCACCAAATTAATTCGAGATTAAGAAATGATCCCAAATAGATACAGACACATACATACATACATATATATATTAAAAAAAAAAAAAAAAAAAAAGATATATATATATATATATATATATATATATATCCAGTATATATTATATATATGCGTGTGTATATATATATATATATATATATATATATATATATATATATATATATATATATATATATATATATATATATATATCTATATACACAAACACACATGTATGCCATACAGAATATCAAAAAAATCACATTTTCGAGTGGCAAGTGATCATTTACAAATTTTTGAGCATCAGCCAATCGAAAATGAACAGAAAGAGAAAACATGTTTTTTTTGTTTGGGGGTGCAAGCCCCACTGTACCTGCGACACCCCCTGCTTTTCATATATACCAACTGCAAGATTGCTTTACAGTAGAGAAGAGCTTTCTGTATACCTCCCATATATAAATATTCTGACATATTTCTGAATAAGGACTACACTAGAAATGCAAGCACATGCTGACCTTCATGCAGAAAAACTTGTCCATCAAATAAAGTAAACTAAAGCAGAACAACTCAAGCAGACAGTTACACTTGTTTTTATTGAGTCTTACTTCATTGGATTACAAGTTACTGACAATGATTTAATGAAAACACATTTCATAGAAATATCGCACACAGTATATCATTACTGGTGAACAAACACAGATGGTACCAACAGAGATTGTTTATAAAATACTTTGTTTTTTATGAATTGTGAGTCAATGAAATGTGACTTCACTGAAATGAGATTTCAGTAAATGTTTGTCAGGGATTTGTGATTCAGCAAAACAAGCTTCATATCTTACACTAAGCTTGCCAAGGAAGTATAGAAAGTACAGAGAGAAGATGGGTCTGCCTTGGCTTCTGTACCTTTTTCCAGGCATTTGCTCTTTTTACCCCCATGGTAGAAGTTAGGCTTGATTTCCCTGTTTTTATGTATTTGTGCAACAGTAGATGTCTCAGTTAGCATATGTCGGAACTACACAGAGAGCTCGCTCAAGTTGCAATCACCACTGTTTGGCAGAATCAAGTATATGATCTTCTCACCTTTAAGAAAGCATGATACCCACAATACAGTGGTAATTAATGGTTTTGAAAGCCCAAAAGCACTACATTTGCTGTACTACATCAGTTCACAAATTAAATAAAAAAAAATGAAAATGCAAAAAAACTATGCTGGTCAGGAAAGAAACTTTGCTCATATTAAAGTTTAGCACTGTTTAAAATAGAACATTGAAATATATTGAACCTTTTTTAATGCAACATACGTGAATCTTCCTAAAAGAAGCACATGTCAGTTTAATCACGAACTGAAGCTCTTTTATTAAGATGCTTTTCTTAACTCTGCAATTACTCGAGGGAAGGCGCTGAATCAAGGTATTAGAGAGACTAAATAAAGGAGATTTTCTTTTGTTTTCTTTTATGTTTTGTTTTCCGGTTTGTTAAAGTTGAGATACCTATACATTTAAATGAATTAATTGTTTTGTTCAAAACGAAAGTCTACTGGACTGAGGACCATTTTCATCCTCAACTTCAGCCATGTAGTCAAAAACATACATGGAATACAGTTAGGCAACAAGTTATATAACCAGTAATAACAAGTTACTTAACATCATATCCGCAAATAAATGAAACAGTTGCAACCATTTGCAATGGATAAAGACAAACAGGCAGTTTTTACGTAAAGTATTTACACACACACACACACACTCACACACAAAGATATATAAATATATATATATATATATATATATATATATATATATATATATACACACACATATATATATATATATATATATATATATATATATATATATAGATCTTTCTAATCTCGAATTACCATAATCACGAATGTTACATGATTGAGAAAGTAATGTCAAATATTAAAAGTACTGAAACTTTGAATGATTGACTTCTAAAACTCCGAAAGACTATACGGTTAACATATGCAAAAGTCTGCAAATAGAGTGATACAGCTTTAAGGATCTGTAGTACATACGTATTCAATATGGCAAATGTCACAATTTATACTGGAAGCTGTTTCATAGCTCTGTACTGAATAACATTAAGTAAAAAAAAGTAAGTTAATCTTAGTACTTAAAAGATATGCTTAGCAGTAACGGAAAAGAGTAAAATGTAAGGAAAGTTGTTTTCTTGATTGTAAATGTATTATTAAATTCAAATGAAAAGTAGTTGCTCTTTCTTTAGCAAATGGTTAAGTAAAAATAAATTAATTTGCTGATAACCATAGGGCAGATGCTGCTTAAATAGAAAGTAGTGCAGTATATTTTAATTTAAAACAAAATAATTTTTGTATAGATGTACCTTCTTTGTTTAATTAGTGCTGTTGTACTTTTTAGATTTAGTTTACATTGTAGTTTATAAAACTTGAACTTTAAAACTAAAAAAAAGGATGCCTGTTTTTAGAACGACACAAATAAATGTTGTTCTAAATGATGCAATGGTTCAGGAGGAAATGCACAACATGTCCAGCTTAACTTCTGATATTCTGAAACTCAGTGTTTGAAACTTTCAATATTGTGAATATTCGATATTATGGTCTCGATCATGTAACATTCACATTTTTGGTAATTTATCATTACAAAGTAGACTCGTATAAATATATACATACATATATATATATATATATATATATATATATATATATATATATATATATATATATAGGTTTACTATCACATAGTGGAAACCACTGTGTTCGAGTGTTAAGATGTCCAAACAACATGTTTGGAAATCAGAATACCGAACACATAAAATGTCGAAGTAAGCATTTCAGGAAAGTCGAATGTCGAAAATGTCAACTTTACTGAAATGCTCACATCTGCTCAACATTGAAAAACATGTTTTTCAGGGGGGCAAGCACCCCCACACCCCCATATGGTGGGCTGCACCCCCCCTACTTATATATACAAACTCTGAGATCATACTACAGTGAGGGAAAGGGTACATTTCCCGATCCCCACTATAGTGTGATCTGCACCACAATATTAAACCTTACAATAGCAAATGCTCACTATTGTAAGGTTCGACATTGTGGCAATCACATTTACGGTTCTGACTATGTGATAGTAAGTATATACATATTTATATATACACATACACATTTACATGCAGATACACACAAACACACACACACGCGTGCGCTCAGAGGCACACAAGCACTCAGGCACACACACACGTGTGCAGATGCACACATACACACACACATGCTCACCCATAAATACATTTATTGCAATGTACCTGCATGGTGGATGAAGGTAAAAGAACTGAGTGAGGTGTGAAACAAATACTTTAGCCATTATCCCTAAATTATTTGCACATACTAATATGAAAGGAGTCCATGTCTAGATGTTATGATGAACTATGATGTTATGCTGCTAAACGCTAGGAGTCTTAACATGAAACTGCACTCACTGGAAGACACAGTCATTTGTGCAGTCACAGAGTCTTAGTTCAAGGCTGTGGAGAGCAGCCCAGCCATACTGGTTTACACCTCCTTCCACACATTCAGACCACAAACTGAAGGCATGAAAACTAAAGGAGACGGTGTATCAGTATTCATTAAAGGTAAATACACCTACAGATTGGTTAAACAGTATGATTCCTTGGAGATACTTCAGGTGCAATTAACTATTGGATGGACACCTGTTCAAGTCATTACCAGGTACAGGGCCACCTCCATGAATCAGGACACCCATTCTGCCTATTTGTATCTACTTTAGCCTATCAAGATACATCCAAACACCATGGTTTTGGGTGACTTTAACTACACATTCATTGACTGGGTAAATTACTCATGCTCAAACTCATTTGCCCAATGACCTGGACCAGCTGGTTGACACCTCCACAAGGGGTGCCAACATCCTGGATCTGGTGCTTACCAATATGGGGGACCACTGTAGAACCCTCACTGTGAGGTCTTCCCTGGTGAGATCTAACCACAAATCAGTCTCATTCAAAGTAACTATCACACCTGACCCACCCCCAGCAGCAATTAAACTAAAAAAATCTCCAAAGCAGATTATTACCTCTTATGGTATGGTATAAATATCTTCACTGCACCTCCACCCTCAGATGGAACTGGCAACTATGCTGAGTTCTGCACCAGTGCTTTGTACAAACACCTGTATAACTGCACTGACTTGGCAGGACCTGATAGGACCAAAACAGACTCCTGAAAAAAGATCAAACCTGCCTGGTGGACAACTGCCATTAACAGGCTTTACAATAAGAGGAAGAAATTGCTGTCTAAGAGTAAGAGTGTGTGAGCCCTAAACTAGAAACACTCCTCCCTCAGCATAAACAAGCAGATAAGATTTCTTGTGAAGTACTCCAAAGCAAACTATGAATCCAAATTAGCTTCCTCAACTAAGGACAACCATAATGCGCTCTTTAATTGCATCCACAACCTAAAAGAAAAGGCCCAGATTTGTGCTAAACTGGTAGTTAATGATACCACATATACTGAGCCTGTGGACACAGATAACCTGTTGGCTGACAGATTATGTGAAAACTTCACTCCCCTGTCCCTGCCACACATACCCTATGACATCGCTACCACTTGTGCCCTACCTTCTATCTCTAAAGAGCAGATCGTAACTGCCCTCTCTTTAGCCAAAAACACAGCATCTATTGGACCTGATAACACACAAGGCTGTGTCCTACATGGGCTCCAACAAGAATTAGCAACACCATTGGGTACTCTTTTCAGTCATAGTCTAAGCACTGGCTTTGTCCCAACTGAATGGAAAATGGTTACCATTATTCCCTTGCACAAAGGTGTTGCTTCCACTGACCCTGGGAACTACAGACTTATTAGCCTGACTAGCCTTATCTGCAAGCCATGGAGCAATTCATAATGGAGCTTATTTAGGACTGCCCATAGAGATCCATGTGATATAACAGAAGTAAACAGGATATATTACTGTGCTGCTAAATTAATAACTGACAATGTTCTACCACAAGAACACAGGGTACCGAGAGAAAGGAAGGGAAGAAATTGAATACCATCATGGAAGCATCAAATAGAGAAAACTATAAAACAATTAAGACAAGACGTGTCACTGTTAGAAGACTATAGAAGAGGGAATAGATCAACAAAAATACTAAGAAAGACAGATGTGATAAAACAGTGTGCAGTATTAGAACAGACCAGGATCTATCATGTACTATCACAAATAACAAACTAAAAATTTCAGCACAGGTGGAAAAACTTAGAAGATACATAGATAAATATAAAGGAAAAGTACAAAATAAGCAATTTATTGATGATCCAAAAAAAGTTTTACAGAAAATTGGGAAACAAGGTAAAAGGAATCAAAAGGCCACCAAAAAAAGGAAATAGATACATTTTGGAGAAGTATCTATGGAGACGCTGTGGATCATAACAAAGATACTAAATGGGTAGAATAAATAAAAGAAAGAATAAGAAGTTTAAAGGTGCAGGATACAAAATGGGATGAAGTAACAACTGGAGAGGTTGAAACAAAATTAAGAAAAGCCTCTAATTGGAAAACCCCAGGCCAAGTTGCAGTACGTAACTTTTGGTTAAAAGTAGTAACATCTTTGTATGAAGATTTAGCCATGAATAAGAACTATTTATATGCGCACCTCGAACTGAAACCAACCTGGGTAACAACAGGTAAAACAATGCTCCTACTTAAGAGTGAACCTGCAAGCTACCCTACAAATTATAGACAAATAACTTGCCTTTTGATGATGTATAAACTATACAAGGGAATTGATGCTGACAGAGTTTATAGTCATTTAGAAGAAAACTCAGTTATGGCAGTAGAACAAAAGGCAATAAAAGAAAGTCATATGGAACAAAGGATAATTTGTTGTTAAAGTCATACTGGAGAACTGTAGAAAGGGGAAGTATTTAAGTATGGCATGGATTGACTATAAAAAAGCATTTGATAGTATCCCCCATTCATGGATAAAAGAGTGCTTAAAAATGTATAAAATACACCCTACACTGATCGACTACATTACAGTGACCATGAAACAGTGGCAGACCACTTTGCAATTAAGCCACGATAAAGGACAGATTATTATTTCAGGGATAAAAATTCAAAGGGGGATATTCCAGGATGACTTTCTGTCACCGTTGCTATTCTGCCTTTCCATTAACACATTAATCTGTTTATAAAAAATACTGCAGAGGCAGGCTACAGATGGCTCCAGAATAAAAAAACGTCTCCAATTCAGTAAAACCAGTACTGTCTTTAATGCAACACAAGCGCTTTCACTCACAGCTTCTTTAGGTGTATATACATAGCAATAATACCACCTTCTTATATATTCAAATAAAAGCACATGAACAATTGATTTAAAGTCATATAGTCACTAAATACATCATAAGACATTAAAAAATAACATTAACAAATAACATTTAAAAATGCATCAGAATATATAAAAATCACTACTACATCAAATCTATCTATATATACTCTCAATAAAAAGAAAATAAATAAATGAATAAATAAATATATATATATATATATATATATATATATATATATATATATATATACATTGCACTCAAGTAGAATCATAAAATTCATTTCATCAGGGCTACCTACGTAGTGCTCTCTTCTTTAGTGCCGGTTTAATGGGCACACTATCACTGAGCCCATGACCATAACTGGCCCTTAACATAATTATCCATTTGGCCTCCACTTCTTCTGTCCTGTCCCTAATATCATTATATCTATCATTTTCAAACACCTTAGAAATTACCATAAACCTAAATCTATGATGTTGCCCTTTATCCAACACATGTTTGAACAAGGCATTAACTCTAGAGCCTTTACCAATATGGTAAATCAAGCAGAGTCGTTTATGTCTAGAGTAACTGTTAGAGAGAATCCCCTCTTCCAGGAGAATTTGGTTCTTGAGAAAGAGGAAGAAGTGGACTTTGACTTTCTAACATTGAGAGCAGACCTGTTATCACTGGAGAGGGACATGTCGAAACTGGCGAGAATACAGTATGAAAAATTTCACCTCGAAGTATGTATTATAGAGAATGTGGTTCTGCGTGGTCTGAGGGTGCTTAAAATGCCGGCTCAGGCTGAAGGGGACAATGTTTTATTAACTGAATGGCAGAAGTTGAATATTGCCACTAGTATTGAATATCTTAAATTATTGGTCAAAGCAGCTGAAACGAAAGAGTTGGTATTGATTGGCGAGGTGAGGAATAAGTATTTACAACTACATAAGAAATATGCGAGTAAAACTTTTTGCATGTTATTAACTGATTCTGTTGAACATGTCTCCTCTTATAAATGTAAATTGTTACAAACTAAGATGAAGAAACTTCAGAGAGACCGCCAGAATTTCTGATTGGGCCATATTTTTTCTTGGCCACGTGAGGTGATGACGACTACCACTATACAGCGACCGTTAGAGGGGAAGCGACGTGATGATGCGAATGTGCAATATCATGATGACGTGGAAGTGCAACGTTTGGATTTTGGTGTTGGAGAGTTTGTGGCTGTTAACGAGAAGGGACTATGTTTGGGCACCACCGCTACGTTTCCACCTGTTCATCCCACCATGGATAGGGGTGATAGTAAAGGTGCAAGGAAGAAAACAATTGTGACTGTGGCGGAGGTACACAGGAGAGCAGGGAGTGATTTCTCACATTTCCCTACACCGGGTCAACCAAGAGTTGACGATGCTGCTGAGTTGGTTCCTGTGAAGAACTTACAAGCTCCAATGGAGCGGAACGTGGATGAGACACGCTCCTATAGTTTAAATTTTCCTTTACCGGTAAAGGACAATTCCGCCAAGAGAATGGGATCGGAAAGGCGGACGAGCCAGCACAGGGGCAGGAGCACCACCCGTTACAAGAGAAAAAACGAGGACAGCACGGACAATCAGTGGACAATAAAGAAAGCTTTTCAACAAGTAAGACCCTTGTAACAAATTTATCTAGTCATATTTTGACTGAGTTTGAATTGCATGTGTTAAACAAAGGTTTAACTTTTATACCTTCCACAGACATGAATATTACAGATATTGTCCTTGATGTTAAGATGTTTACTAGGAATTTGATGTTAAAATATATGTTTCATCAAACTGATAATGTTGATGTTTCTAAGTTTATTAGACCAAGGACTTTTGTTCCTAAACCTTTAGCTATTGTCAATGCCTTTGAACAGATTTGTCTGTCTGATATCTATGAAGTGTATAATGGTAAGAGGGGGAATTACTGTAAACATAATTTGAGTAAAAATGAATTTGATGCACTACATAACCTGGAGAGTAACACTGACTTAGTCATACGACCAGCAAATAAAGGTGGTCAGATTGTTATTTTTGATAAAGATGAATATGTTAATTTAATGAATGAGATGTTGTTGGATACTAGTTTTTATCAACAAGTTAGTTTATTAAGTGTAGATAATATGGTGTCATCTATAAATAGCAGGATTAGGTATATGGGAGAACAAGGTATGTTAAATAGTGATTTGGTCTAGTACTTTCTAACTACTAAGTATGCTATACCACAGATACAAGGGTTGCCAAAAATACATAAGAACTCCACTAGACCCCCTATGAGACCAATAGTCTCCGGTAGTGGATGGTGCACTGAGTCTATCTCGATTTATTTGGATAAGAAGTTAAAACCTATGATTGAGAAGTATAGGACTGTTTTGCGGGATACTGAACAGTTTTTACATGATCTATATGAGTGTACTGTTGGGGGAGTTGTTGGCTGTAATCCAATTTTGGTTACGCTTGATGTGGTCTCTCTCTTCACAGTTATTCCTAACACCTTGGGTGTTGAATTTTTGAATAAATTGATGTGTAACTGTGAATTATATACTAGAGATGAGATTGTTCTGATACGGGATTTAATGACAATGGTTTTGATGAACAATGTGTTTATGTTTGATGGCCAAGTATACCATCAGAAGAATGGGGTAGCCGTGGGGAGCTCATGCTCCAATAGTTATGCTAATGCGGTTATGCTAGCTTGGGAGTTGGATTATGTGTTTAATAGTCCCTATAAAGATCAGATAGTATTTTACAGAAGATTTGTGGATGACCTCTTCATGTTATGGAGAGGTACTGAGACTGAGTTGTTAGCGTTTGTGGAATATATTAATGGCACAACCAGTTTTTTGAGAGTTACTTTAGATTTTTCTGACAAGGGCATTAGTTTTTTAGATGTGTTTGTAGTGAAAGAAGTAAATGGAGTTTTATCCACGAGACTATATAGAAAAGATTGCCATGTAAATAGTTTGTTATATAGAGATAGCATGCACCCCAGGTATGTCTTCAAAAATGTAGCCCAAAATCAATTTTTTAGGGCCTCTAGATTAAGTGTTAAGAATGAGGACTTTGAACAACAGTAGCTAACCACTAGTCGTGATTTAATGAATAGGGGATATGAGAAGAATATTATAGAGAGTAGTGTGACAGAAGTTAAACACTTAAGACATTCTAGAGCTAAACCCTATTTTTCATAAAACATGCTGAAGGGAGATAGGTTAAGTAGAAATAATAATAAATTAAGTGTATGTGTTCCATATACGAGGGACATAAGAAGATATACCAATATTTTCAATGAACATTGTAAGATATTGTTAACTGACCCTGTTATTAGTGAAATAGTAGGAGATGTGCCTCAGTTCACGTTTAAGAATAAAAAGAACTTAAAAAGGAGGTTATGTTCACAAAAGGGGCACTCAAACATGGAAACTATTCATGGAACCAAACCTTGTGGGAAATGTGCACAGTGTCAATACATCAAGGAGGGGACATGCTTTGAACATCCAGATACTGGCAAGATTTTTGAGGTTAGGGTTAATGCTACCTGCTCTACTGTTCATGTTGTCTATCTTGCTATGTGCATGATCTGTAATAGTTTTTATGTAGGCAAGACGGACCGGATGTTGAGAGAGAGGATTAGGGAGCATATTTACCATATTGGTAAAGGCTCTAGAGTTAATGCCTTGTCCAAACATGTGTTGGATAAAGGGCAACATCATAGATTTAGGTTTATGGTAATTTCTAAGGTGTTTGAAAATGATAGATATAATGATATTAGGGACAGGACAGAAGAAGTGGAGGCCAAATGGATAATTATGTTAAGGGCCAATTATGGTCATGGGCTCAGTGATAGTGTGCCCATTAAACCGGCACTAAAGAAGAGAGCACTACGTAGGTAGCCCTGATGAAATGAATTTTATGATTCTACTTGAGTGCAATGTATATATATATATATATATATTTATTCATTTATTTATTTTCTTCTTATTGAGAGTATATATAGATAGATTTGATATAGCAGTGATTTTTATATATTCTGATGCATTTTTAAATGTTATTTGTTAATGTTATTTTTTAATGTCTTATGATGTATTTAGTGACTATATGACTTTAAATCAATTGGTCATGTGCTTTTATTTGAATATATAAGAAGGTGGTATTATTGCTATGTAGATACACCTGAAGAAGCTGTGAGTGAAAGCGCTTGTGTTGCATTAAAGACAGTACTGGTTTTACTGAATTGGAGACGTTTTTTTATTCTGGAGCCATCTGGAGCCTGCCTCTGCAGTATTTTTTATGGACTGTGTTTTCTGCTTTTTTGTCTGTGGAGGTACTTGGTGTCTATCGGGCATTTTTCTCCATTACATTAATCTGTTTGCCTAACAGCTTAGGCCATGGCTACAATTTGGTTCCTAGAAAACAACAAAGTGTAAAGACTTTTCATTTTCTCTTTGTCGATGATTTAAAACTGTATAGCTCATCAGATGAGGAAATGAAAGCACAGCTGCAGGTTATCAAAACTTTTTCAGATGATATAAGAATGTCATTTGGTCTTGCAACCTTTAATGCAGGAAAACTGCAGCACCAGGAAAACATCAGTTTGGACAAGAATGCAATATAAAAGAACTGGAGCAAGAGGGAGTGTATACATATTTGGGAATTGAAGAATCAACAATAAAAGATGAACAAATGTGAATAAAATTTAGAAAGGAATACTTTAAAAGACTTAATTCTGAAAGCAGGTGTTGACATCTAGGAACAAAATCTATGCTACAAACCAATTTGCTCTACCTGTCCTAACATACCGTTTGGGGGTGATTGACTGGCCCCAAAATGTGTTGGATAGATTAGATAGGAAAACAAGAAGGATACTTTATGCCCACCAAATGATTTATAAAAATCAATGTATAGCAAGATTATATATTCCCCATTCTGAAGGAAGGATAGGCCTCCTTGAAATTTATTACATGTATAGAGCTACAACTGTGGGACTCCACACATATCTGCTGGCCTCACAAGACCCAATTGTAGTGAAAGTTTTGAAACATGAGGAGAATAAATGTAAGATGACTTCTCTGCTTAATTTAGCAAAAGCATATCAGTGTCAAGCAGTAATCTAAATCAAACCAGAAATAGATAATAATCAGGCAAATGAATGTGCCAAAAAACAAAAGAAAGAACATAAGGTGAAGGACCCAATGAGAAGGCAAGAAAAATGGAAAATGCATAAATATAGTTGCAAGTATAGAAAACTTTTGGAAGAACCTCATGTTGATCAGGATCAAATGCAGGAATGGTTAAGGAGAGGCAAATTCAAACCAAGAGATGAAAGGTTAATATTGGCAGCCCAAGATAGTGGGCTACATACACACTGGTTCACCAAGTCCATTGAACATGTGGGAGAAACAGACAAATGTAGGTTTTGTAAAACCAAATTGGAAACAGTTGCACACCTTGTTGCTGGTTCTGACATACTAATGGCAGACGGAATGTATACTGAAAGCCATAATAATGTGGCAAGACTCTTGCACTGGGGATTGTGCAAACATTATGGTACTGAAATGGCTGAAAAACACTGGAAAAATGAACCACAAAGCATCATAGAAAATCATGAAGTTTATATCACATGGGATTACCCATTACCAACAGTTCAAAAGACAGATGCTAGAAAACCGGATATAGTGGTCCAAGAAAAGAAGACAAAAGTAGCATTGATCATTGAAATCACTACAGCCAGTGAATTCAGTGTCTTGTGCACAGAGAGACACAAAGTCATAAAATATCAGGACCTGCAGGCAGAAACAAAAGCAATATCGAAGAAAGATACCCAGACAGTTCCAATAGTAGTAGGAACAACGGGTCTTATCAAAAGAATCTACAATTGTATTTAGATATGTTACAACTCCATGTAACCTCATACAAATTGCAGAAGGAGTCATTACTGGGCACATTAAGGGTGCTGCAAAGAGCACTTTTGGCTGACATGAAAGATTGCAACAATACTAATTTCATGAACTTTAGCCGTAATTTGACTTAGGAATGGGATCTATTCTCGTCATAGTATTAGAAACCCAAAAGATTTGGAGAAATAAAAAAGAGCTTATCAACAAAGATATAGGTAATCTCAAAACACTTGACCCTACTTAGTTTGGATTTGTCAAAGGGAGATCATGCCTGTTAAACCTTGTGGGCTTCTTCAAGACAGTCACCAAGGCCCTGGATGAGAAGAAATCTGTGCATACAGCCTATGTAGACTTAGCCAAGGATTTTGACATTATTCCCCAATCAGGCATCATTGACAAACTCACCCAGCTACGTATCAGCCCTTATATTGTTAGATGGGTCACTAACTGGCTCACTGATAGAACCCATGTAGTCAAAATAGGGGAATCTGCCTCCAACTGCAGACCTGTTATCAGTACTGTTCCACATGGATCAATCCTTGGACCTCTACTATTTGGAATCCATTTTTCCAAAGTACAAGCAAAAACTAAAGATATGTGGCTGACAAAGTTTGCTAATGACTGAAAACTGGGAGCGGTCACAGAATCTCTGCTTAACATACAAGGCCATGTCAAACCCAGAGCTGCTGGACATGCTACACTTAAAGAAATCACAATCCCTCAGAGACACAGGGATCTAAACCTTGTCATCACAATGAACAAAACATGCTGGAGGGATAGGTTCCTGACCCAGAGACTCCCCAGACTCTGTAATAGACTGCCCATACATGTCAAGCAGAGCGCCTCTTTGGCCCTCTTCAAAAGGAACCTTGATGATTGGATGGGAGATAGGAACTTCACTCTGGGTTTCACATCAATCGCCCTGATAGACAGGGGTCCAGGGAAGTAAATACTGTGGGAAGAAATAGCCAGGGAATTGTTATGGCTAGGCTTGTATAGGCCCTAGGGCCAATAGCCTAGTACCAACCTATGAACCTATGTCAACATCCTTCAAGATGGTCTTACACTAACACATGATTGATACCAAACTCATGGCCTTAAACTCAATGAAAAAAAAGCATTACGATCCCTTTTTGTAAGACCGATGTTCCTGCTAACTACCACATCAATAGCAACACCCTAAGTATGCACTCAGTGGTGAGAGGCCTGAGCACACAGGTTGACAGCAAACTTACTTTGATCACCATGTCTCCACAGTGGTAAGAAGGGTATTCTATACTGCTCATCTCAAAAGTAAGGCCATTGCCTCCAGAAAAAAAAAAACAAGTCATAACTTCCCTGTACTCTTCCCTCATCAGACTAGTAACTGACTACAACACCCCTTTTGGTATGTACCTTTCTAAGCACCTGCAGCAAATAGAGATACCACAAAAGTCCTCACAAGAAAAATTCAAGGTCTTCAGCCTGTTGCATGTGCATTGTCTGAAATCATTGTCACTTTATTGTGTAACATACAGATTATCCAGAGGCAATTTCTGCCTTGCATATAAGGCAATCTCAAAATGCTGCATATCCACAAGTCAAATGGTACACGGGTTACTCATTCTAAAGACCTTAACTAATAGAACCTACTGGAGGGACAGATTTGTCTCCCAGAGCTTACCACACTTTTGGAACAGACTCCCACTTCATGTCACACAGAGCACCTCATTGGCTTTCTTTAGTCACAATCTGGATCACTGGATAGGTAACCATAAATGCAGCCCAGGGATTCCACCTGTGTCCCTCTTGGACAGTGGCAATAGGCACTAATCATGGAAATAAGGACAGAACATAGCTAGGCTTGTAAGGGCCCTAGGGCCATTAGCCTAATAACTTCCTATGATCCTATGATCAAATCTTGTAACCATAATCCTATGCATATTTTCAGTCAACCTGGAAAAGTCTGAAAATGTAACAGTTAGGGGACAGTGATGTGGGTATCTACTTTTTATCTTCATTGAAAATGACATCATGAATACCTGCCATGACTTCACTCTGGTCATCACAAGCAAGCATGTTGAAGGCATAACAAGTGTGATCTATTGCATTTCCTGTCTTCTCTCTTGTACTGATTCTCAGATGCGGACAATGTACTCATGGCTACAGTGTTGTTTTGTTCACAGTACTGATCCTGCATGCTTGATTCTTAAAGAAAAGGCCATACTGTCCTTGAACCATACATCATTTTGCCATATCTTTGGTGTGAGATCCTTTGATGAAGCCCCATGTCCTGCGGGATCACTACCCTAGATTCTTGACCTGCTCCTAAATCAGACCAATTTTCTGTTTTGCCCCATGTGTGCTTTTTTGAGAATCCAGCAGCTATTGCTTTTGGAGATGTGACTATGCAAATATTCTCAGCAGAATGCCAATGCCAATGATTTACATTTTGGGACATATGCTGTAACAGGTCACCTCGCTTTATAAGTGCTGCAGTCTATACACAGAGTCTCTTCATAATAAGATTTTGAAATTTTATTTAATGGCCAGAAGTTCTCTCCTTGTGTTCTGCCCAAATAATTCTGTAAGGGATATCTATTTTTTCTTTATAATTTCATGGAAATTACTTCATAGCAGAAAGAAAATAATATGTTTCCTTGCAGCAGTTCATACCATTTTCTAAACAGCTGCAGCATATTGCAAATTATGTGTACTTCCCACTAACAACTAAAGTAAGAACTAAGTACTTCAAATTAATGTCACAACAGGGGAACACTTGTCAGAATAATTTCTTAATCTAGCAGCCAGATAAATTCTTTGCTATTAATTTTTATTGTATTGATTTGCACTTGGGGATTCATTTATTTACTTCCTTTTTAAATAGTTGTTGTGGTGCCTCTGTTATGTTAATATCAACCTAACATTTTAATTTCCTGATTGCAATAAAACAGTGGCACTATCATAATTTATCGATGAAAGAATAATACAATCTGTAGCAATCTTTATTGTTTTAAATCATGATAGCTCTTGTATATACAAAATATATTCTTAAATTGCTTTGTTCTAAGTAAAATGATATTTATAAGACTTTGTTTTGTAACTGACTGTATGCTATTATTTTATATATTAGTAACGCTCGAACCAAAATTTATGTTTTCAGACATATCTATTTTGCTCTTAAGATCATAGGATCATAGGAGATTACTAGGCTATCAACCCTGAGGTCATTTTAAGCCTAGTAATTTCATCCCAATATAAACCATGAAAATGTTAGTCAATACCCAAGATTGAATTTAGTGATGACTGTCCATGTGCAGAATGGTTGTGGGTGCTATCCCTAGTAAGAATTTACAGTGCCCCTTCCACTCGTCCAGGTTCCTTTTGAACAGTGTCATAGAGGTGGTCTGTTTCACATGAATTGGTAGCCTGTTTCAAAGATGCAGCAGGCATTGGGAGATAAAGGTGTCCCTCCAGCATGTCCTATTTAAATCACAGGCCACACTTAGGTCCCTGGAATGGGTAGCCCTAGTCTCATATGATTTACTGATATGCAGCAAGTTCAGTAGGCTTGGCATAAGTCTCCCCTAAGAAGTCTATACGATGCAGAGTATAGTGACAGGGACTTTAGTTGGTCTGTGTAAGGCATATGCTGGACCCCCTTGATCTTCTTTGTTAGAAACTTTTGTGGTCTCTCCAGTTGATGCAGGTGCTTTGTATGGTACATGCCACATGGGGTGTTATAATCAATTATTGGCCAGATTAGTGGCGAGTATAGAGGGGTTATAGCCTCTTTTGCTCTCAGTGATGATTTACTAATCAAGTGTGCTATGCAGAAAGCCTTCTTTAAAACACTATACATATGGTGGTCGAAGTTAAGGTTGTAGTCAACTTACGATCCCAGGTCCCTTACCGCTTTGTGGGTACTTAGGGTATTGTTGTTGATTTGATAGTGTGGAGAGACGTTGTTTGTGCCAAAGGGAATGATGATGCATTTATCTGCATTCAGTTTGAGACCATGACTAATTCACCAGTCATTAGTTTGTGTGATACCCTTCCGGAGTATACTGACATCATTTGGGGATTCAATGATTGCACGTAGTTTGCAGTCATCTGCAAACTTGGTCAGCTGCAACCCCTTAGTTGTGACCTGAACTTCTGAGAAGTATATACCAAAGAGTAGGGGGCCCAGTACTGCCCCTGTGGCACCCCACTGGTAACAACTCTGCTGGTTGCTGTGGAGTCATCCACTTAGATTATGTGTGTCTGGTTTATGAGCCAGTTGGCACCCCATCTTACAACTAATGGGTTTGCTTTCACTTTGCTAAGTTTATTGGTAATGCCTGAATGTGGGATTGTGTTGAAAGCCTTTGCCAAGCTGAGGTATGCTGTGTGCACAGATTTGCCATCGTCAATGGCCCTGGTTACATTTTCAAAGAAGTCCACCAGATTTAACTGGCAAGATCTGCTCTTGATGAAGCCGAATTGAGTATGATCCAGGGTTTGGAGGTTGCGTATGTCTTTATTTATGAGGTCCATAATGATACATTCCATGGCCGTACAGATGAGGCTGGTCAGGCTGATGGGTCTATAATTCCCCAGGTCTGTAGCTAGGCCACCTTTGTGGAGTGGAATAACTGTTGCTGTTCTCCATTCTTCAGGAACAAAGCCTGTGGTTAGGCTGTGATTGAAAAGGGTACTTAATCGTGATACTAGTTCATGTTTTAGCCTGTTTAGAAGAAAGCCTGGGATGTCCTATGGTCACAGAGAGGCTGTATTTTTTGCCTTGGACGAGGCTTTGAGGACCTGCTCTTCAGATATATAGGATGTGGTGGGGGTTGGGGGTTGGGGAATGTTTGTGATACATTAGAAGGGGATAAGGGAGTGCAGTGAAATTTTCACCAAACCTATCTGCTAGCAGGTTTGCTATTTTTGAGGGGTCAGTGTGTGTGATACCGTTGGTCACTAGTTCTGCACATGCTTGGGTCATAGCATTTAGGCTATGTCCATGACTGTAAAAGGCCTTATGGTTTTGCTTGACTCTACTTGCTAAGTTTCTCTTAAAGGAGTCCTTAGAGGATTTGACAAGTTGTCTTATTTGCCTGTTGTGGCTGAGGAGTGTGATTCTCCATTGTTGGGGTTTTGTCTTTGCTTTCTTGGACAGCAACTTTTTGCATTTATTGTAAAGGTTGCTGATGCTGGATGTCCACCACGGCAGCTTGTTTTCACTTGGGGCTTTAGCTTTGATTCTTTCTAGTACAGCTGAGTTTATACACTTAGGCAAGTGATTATACAGGGCTTTAGTGTAAGCTTTGGCGTAGTTACCACTTCTAGCTTGGTGTGGCACTTGGAATGCATTTATACCTTCACCTAGGAGAGTAGAGTTTGCCTTGGTGAATTTATTTGATCTGATATCGTCTTTTGTGAGTTCTGGTGTTAGTGCCAGCTCAAAGGTGTCTGTTTAGTGGTCATATTTAACTAATGAGTGTCCGACAGTTGTGGCAGTGCATCTGTTTGACATGTTAGTGAGGACCAGATCAAGAATGTTTGTTCCTCTTGTTGTGGTATGAATAATTTGCTCCAGGGCATTTGAATTAATAAACTGAAGGAACTTTTGCACTAGTGAGTTGGGACTAGTGTAGGTTTCCCTGTTGATGGTGGGATAATTGAAATCCCTCATAACCAGAGTGTTTGGTAAAATTTGAATAGTCTTAATTTTGGTCCAGTAGGCTTCATGGGTGATGTGACCCATGGAGGATGATCTAAAACTAGCTATGACTTCAATGCGGATCTCACAAACTGTAACCTGTACTTGGAGTATCTCCATGGAGTTGTCCAGTCTAACTAGACTGGAGGTGAATTTATCTCTAATACAGATAGAAACGCCACCTCCCTTGGTTTTCACATGTTCATTTTGTGGTCTAAAGGTGTGGAAGGCATTGTACTAGCAAGGCTGGGGTACTCTCTGAGGCCTTGAGCCTCTTATGTCATGCCACTTTTGATCTGTATGATATACTTGGAGAAATTCATTTTTACTATGTTTTATAATCATCTGACATATTTATTAAAATGAGACTGCAGCTCTTGCAGTCTTTGTTCATTTCAATTAATAATATTTTGTATGTACTTTTAAAAATATTATTAAAAATAGAAATCAAGAGCATCATGTGGGCTGGCAACTCAACACTGTAAAACTCCACTGCCAATCATTCTGCGGACCATTGTTCCACTGTGGTGACCTCTAATGGAAAAAGCCGAAAAGAGAACAAGAAATTAAGATCATCATATTTTGTTACATATTATGATGAATAAAGATCTGGAAGTGAAAGGTACTGCAGAACTGAGCCATCGATCATATCTGATTAAACATAAGACATTCCATGTAATAATTTATTACAGCCCTGCTACCACTTTCTTATTTCTGGAACCTGAACTATTTTAAGCTCTTCTGAAATAAGATTAGAAAAAGCAGATTCATTGGCAACAATGACACTCAATTTGCTACATATGACAGTCAAGAATATTGTGCAATCACTTTAAATGTGTTTTTTGGCACTGCAGGAATTGAAGAGTGTGCCAGAAAATACTAGTATCCACATGCCCATCACCTACTCTGCGGACTACTAGCATATAGATCTTTGTCTTTACAAACACTGAGCAAACTTTTCTTCAGTACCTCTTCCTTAACTTCACTACTTATGGGTTTTTATTTACTAATCTATAATTCTCAGGGGTGTCTTTTACTTCTTTCTTGTGGACTGTCATAGCTGTGTTGCATTTCTAGTTCTTCCGTTTTCACCGCATCAGCCAAGTTCACCTCAAGCTGTTCTGCAATAGGATCTGTCAAAAGTGTACAGTTTTAGGAGTACTTGGGACAAATTTATGACACATTTCTTTGAGTACTTTTAGGAGCTCTTTTTCACTTTTCTATTATCTGTTACACAAGCTATCAGTTTTATAATCCTTATGAACCCTTTTCTCTTCTAGTTCTAATGTTTTTCCAAATTGTGTTCATCTTCACCCCAAATGTCAAAGTGTAATCAGAGAGCTACTCTGCAAACCAAGAACAAATACCAGTGAGCTAATCTAAAGATCACAAGTAAATATCAGTGAGCTAATCTGCAGACCATGAGGCATAACAGTGAGCTACTCTGCAAACCATGAATGAACACCAGTGAGCTAATCTAAAGATAACAAGCAAATACCAGTGAGGTACTCTGCAGACCATGAGTGCATACCAGTGAGCTACTCTGCAGACCATAAGTGCATATTAGTGTGCTACTCTGCAGGCCATGAGCTCACACCAGTGAGCTACTCTGCAGGCTATGAGCTCACACCAGTGAGCTACTCTGAAGGCCATGAGCTCACACCAGTGAGCTACTCTGCAGACCAGAAGCACATAACAGTGAGATACCCCAAAGACCACAACTGAATACCAGTGAGCTACTCTGCAGACCACAAGTGAATATCACTGAGCTACTATTTAGACCACGAGTATGTATCACTGAGCTACTCTGTAGAACATGAGTACATACCAGTGAGCTTCTCTGTAGACCTTTAACTTTGCATTTTATTCACCAATCTATACTTCTTGGGGTTGATTTTTACTCCTTTCTTGTGAACTGTAACAGTTGTCATTTGTAGTTCTTTGGTTTCAGCCCATCAGCCACATTCAAACTAAAGTGTTCTGCCAGATGATATGTCAACAGTTTATTTTTGAATACTTGGGGATAAATAATCTATGTGATTTTCCTTCCAGTAGTTTTAGTTTTTTTTCCATTTTCACATTGTCTATTACTCTATTTTCTAATCCGTATTACCCTTCTTTTCTATTTCTAATGCTTTTCCCACTTTGTCTTCATCAACTATACCTCAAATTTCTAAGTCTAAACAGTGATCTTCAGCAAACCATGAGTGTATACCAGTGAGCAACTATACAAACCACATGTGTATACCAATAATCTACTCTGCCAACCATGAGATAATACCATTAAGTTACTCTGTAAACAACTAAGATATATCATTACCCTTTGACTAACTGCTAGGGGATAAGGAGACTGGACATCTTGTGTAGACAGGCAATAAAAACTTTTGGCTAACTGCTGGGGTAACAAGGAGACTGGATATATTGTGTAAGCAGGCAACAAAAACCTTTGACTAACTGCTAGGATAATAAGGAGACTGGGCATCTCGTGTAGGCAGAAAACAAATCCTTTGACTAACTGTTAAGGGAATAAGGAGACTGGGCATCTTCTCTAGGCAGGCAACAAAAACCTTTGACTAACTGCTAAAGGAACAAGGAGACTGGATATCATGTGTAGGCAGGCAACAAACTGGGAGGGGAATGCAGCAATGGCAGTTTGCATAGTATCCATAGTCTGCTATTCTGGGGGGAGGACAGACTAGAAATGATGCGGTAATTATGGTGAAAAACAGCTTTGTGAAGTTATTCAGGGATGTCATTAGAATTAGTGATACATTCATGGCAATCTTACTTCAATGTGAAGATAGAGCACTATTCATAATTTCTGCCCAGGTTTATAGCAGGGTTGCAAGAGTGCATTCAGGCAGAAGATGAGAGACCTAGTAGATAAAGCAGAACAACATCAGTTGGTGCTGATAATTAGGGATACTGGGCAGCAAAAAAAGATGTGAACACTACTTCAATGCACATGAGAGGGGCAACAGCATATCAAAACTGCTCAGAATTTTGCAGAAAGTCCACATTTTTACCTCATATTTCTGGTCTGTGTTTAATAAAAACTCAATTTTTTTGGCAAATTACTAAGGATTGTACTCGTTATAGTAATATAATTGTACTCTTGGACAGGGGCAGTAGGTGCTAATTTTAATGTCTGCTTTAAAGGGACACTCTTGGGAACAAGGGTTGAACTTGGCCGGGCTTGCAAGGGCCCTAGGGTCATTAGCCTAGTAACCTTCTATGATCCAATGATTATATTAAATAATGACAGGTATTTGATTTTTAAAGTTATAAGAGCAATATTTAAAATCTTTTCTTGATTTTGGGCCTTTGCCCCCCCCCCCCATTATTTTTGGCTTTATCCAGAATTATTGCACTAAATGTTTGAGAATTATTAGCTAGAGGAATAAAGAAGGTGAGGCCATTCTAGACATGTGTCTATCAAATGGCGTATTAGTGGTCACACAAGGTTCACACAAACAGTCACATGATCACATACAAAAGTGGTTTAGGAGTATTAAAGTAGAAACAGAGGAGGCAATGTCATCCCCATGAAGCAGTCTGTCCACAACATAAATCACTAGTGGCCTTAATAAGTTGTAAGCGGTGGTCAGAGAAGGGTCTAAGTTCAACAAAGACACAGTTAAAGGCCTGGAAGTTCAATGGGGAGAAAACACAAGAGTTCAAGGAAATACACAGAGGTCTACCATCTTAGGAAGAAGAAGAAATGCACAGAGCTGAAAAGAATGTCAGGCTCTCAAAATAGCAAAGAGCAAAGCATCAGAGGCATGCTACCAGCTTCTGTAAAGTGATCAACAGATAGCAAAAAGAACCAATATCGGGTTGCAAGGCAAAGAATGTAACATAAAGAAACTATTTACCAGACACCCTCCAGAAGAGACACCAGCAACAGCCTACTTACCAGTCCACTGGATATCCACGGCAGATGAAATGAGTACGTCCAGCAGCTTCTGAATGAAGAAAAACCATAGAAGTTGTACTTCACCAGACACAGCCTATGACAGAGAAGGAAAAAGACATCCTAGGAGAAGCAAGAATGGCACTAACAAAAATGAAATAAAGGAATCAGTGAACTCAGATGAAGTTGCATCAGATTTGATCAAGATGTTGGGAGAGTTAGGGAACAAATGGCTCCTGAGAGTACTGCTGCCATTATGCAGAGTAAAGCTTAGCTCAGGAGATTGGAGAATAAGTGTTTTAGTGCCCACGTAAAAGAAAAAGGGGATGTTCACAACTGAGTTCAGTGAAGAGGTATTGAGCACCTGCCACACTGCATGAAAGTGATGGAGACAGTGACTGATAAACAAATGCACAGGTTAGCAGAAAGTAAGATGGGAGATGAGCAGGGAAGATTCAGAAAAGGATTCTGCACAAATGACCCAGTGTTTACAGTATGAAATAAAGTTGATAACGAGCTGGGGATGAGGAAAGAGACCAACTGGACTGGTTAACAGCCTCAGGCATTCTGGAGAAATGGTTGAAGAAAAGTTTGAATGAGGTGGACAGAGACAGAACCTGAGGTGATGCAGTCAACTGATACAGAGTGTCAGGGCAATGCGAGTCAGAAGAATGACAAGGAAGCTGAAAAGTAAGGTATACAAACAGTGGTATGACTAGTATTACTGTAAGTATGGTATGGAAACTTGTACAAAACAGTGGTGTGACTAGTATTACTGTAAGTATGGTATGGAAACTTGTACAAAACAGTGGTGTGACTAGTATTACTGTAAGTATGGTATGGAAACTTGTACAAAACAGTGGTGTGACTAGTATTACTGTAAGTATGGTATGGAAACTTGTACAAAACAGTGGTGTGACTAGTATTACTGTAAGTATGGTATGGAAACTTGTACAAAACAGTGGTGTGACTAGTATTACTGTAAGTATGGTATGGAAACTTGTACAAAACAGTGATGTGACTAGGATTACTGTAAGTATGGTATGGAAACTTGTACAAAACAGTGGTGTGACTAGTATTACTGTAAGTATGGTATGGAAACTTGTACAAAACAGTGGTGTGACTAGTATTACTGTAAGTATGGTATGGAAACTTGTACAAAACAGTGGTGTGACTAGTATTACTGTAAGTATGGTATGGAAACTTGTACAAAACAGTGGTGTGACTAGGATTACTGTAAGTATGGTATGGAAACTTGTACAAAACAGTGGTGTGACTAGTATTACTGTAAGTATGGTATGGAAACTTGTACAAAACAGTGGTGTGACTAGTATTACTGTAAGTATGGTATGGAAACTTGTACAAAACAGTGGTGTGACTAGGATTACTGTAAGTATGGTATGGAAACTTGTACAAAACAGTGGTGTGACTAGTATTACTGTAAGTATGGTATGGAAACTTGTACAAAACAGTGGTGTGACTAGTATTACTGTAAGTATGGTATGGAAACTTGTACAAAACAGTGGTGTGACTAGGATTACTGTAAGTATGGTATGGAAACTTGTACAAAACAGTGGTGTGACTAGTATTACTGTAAGTATGGTATGGAAACTTGTACAAAACAGTGGTGTGACTAATATTACTGTAAGTATGGTATGGAAACTTGTAGAAAACAGTGGTGTGACTAGTATTACTGTAAGTATGGTATGGAAACTTGTACAAAACAGTGGTGTGACTAGTATTACTGTAAGTATGGTATGGAAACTTGTATAAAACAGTGGTGTGACTAGTATTACTGTAAGTATGGTATGGAAACTTGTACAAAACAGTGGTGTGACTAGGATTACTGTAAGTATGGTATGGAAACTTGTATAAAACAGTGGTGTGACTAGGATTACTGTAAGTATGGTATGGAAACTTGTACAAAACAGTGGTGTGACTAGTATTACTGTAAGTATGGTATGGAAACTTGTACAAAACAGTGGTGTGACTAGGATTACTGTAAGTATGGTATGGAAACTTGTACAAAACAGTGGTGTGACTAGTATTACTGTAAGTATGGTATGGAAACTTGTACAAAACAGTGGTGTGACTAGTATTACTGTAAGTATGGTATGGAAACTTGTACAAAACAGTGGTGTGACTAGTATTACTGTAAGTATGGTATGGAAACTTGTACAAAACAGTGGTGTGACTAGTATTACTGTAAGTATGGTATGGAAACTTGTACAAAACAGTGGTGTGACTAGTATTACTGTAAGTATGGTATGGAAACTTGTACAAAACAGTGGTGTGACTAGGATTACTGTAAGTATGGTATGGAAACTTGTACAAAACAGTGGTGTGACTAGTATTACTGTAAGTATGGTATGGAAACTTGTACAAAACAGTGGTGTGACTAGTATTACTGTAAGTATGGTATGGAAACTTGTACAAAACAGTGGTGTGACTAGTATTACTGTAAGTATGGTATGGAAACTTGTATAAAACAGTGGTGTGACTAGTATTACTGTAAGTATGGTATGGAAACTTGTATAAAACAGTGGTGTGACTAGGATTACTGTAAGTATGGTATGGAAACTTGTATAAAACAGTGGTGTGACTAGGATTACTGTAAGTATGGTATGGAAACTTGTACAAAACAGTGGTGTGACTAGTATTACTGTAAGTATGGTATGGAAACTTGTACAAAACAGTGGTGTGACTAGTATTACTGTAAGTATGGTATGGAAACTTGTACAAAACAGTGGTGTGACTAGTATTACTGTAAGTATGGTATGGAAACTTGTACAAAACAGTGGTGTGACTAGTATTACTGTAAGTATGGTATGGAAACTTGTACAAAACAGTGATGTGACTAGGATTACTGTAAGTATGCTATGGGAACTTGTACAAAACAGTGGTGTGACTAGGATTACTGTAAGTATGGTATGCAAACTTGTTCAAAACAGTCGTGTGACTAATATTACTGTAAGTATGGTATGGAAACTTGTATAAAACAGTGGTGTGACTAGGATTACTGTAAGTATGGTATGGAAACTTGTACAAAACAGTGGTGTGACTAGTATTACTGTAAGTATGGTATGGAAACTTGTACAAAACAGTGGTGTGACTAGGATTACTGTAAGTATGGTATGGAAACTTGTACAAAACAGTGGTGTGACTAGTATTACTGTAAGTATGGTATGGAAACTTGTACAAAACAGTGGTGTGACTAGTATTACTGTAAGTATGGTATGGAAACTTGTACAAAACAGTGTTGTGACTAGGATTACTGTAAGTATGGTATGGAAACATGTACAAAACAGTGGTGTGACTAGTATTACTGTAAGTATAATATGGAAACATGTACAAAACAGTGGAGTGACTAGGATTACTGTAAGTATGGTATGGAAACTTGTACAAAACAGTGGTGTGACTAGGATTACTGTAAGTATGGTATGGAAACTTGTACAAAACAGTGGTGTGACTAGTATTACTGTAAGTATGGTATGGAAACTTGTATAAAACAGTGGTGTGACTAGTATTACTGTAAGTATGGTATGGAAACTTGTACAAAACAGTGGTGTGACTAGGATTACTGTAAGTATGGTATGGAAACTTGTACAAAACAGTGGTGTGACTAGTATTACTGTAAGTATGGTATGGAAACATGTACAAAACAGTGGTGTGACTAGGATTACTGTAAGCATGGTATGGAAACTTGTACAAAACAGTGGTGTGACTAGTATTACTGTAAGTATGGTATGGAAACTTGTACAAAACAGTGGTGTGACTAGTATTACTGTAAGTATGGTATGGAAACTTGTACAAAACAGTGGTGTGACTAGAATTACTGTAAGTATGGTATGGAAACTTGTACAAAACAGTGGTGTGACTAGGATTACTGTAAGTATGGTATGGAAACTTGTACAAAACAGTGGTGTGACTAGTATTACTGTAAGTATGGTATGGAACCTTGTACAAAACAGTGGTGTGACTAGTATTACTGTAAGTATGGTAGAGAAACTTGTGCAAACAGTGGTGTGACTAGTATTACTGTAAGTATGGTATGGAAACTTGTACAAAACAGTGGTGTGACTAGGATTACTGTAAGTATGGTATGGAAACTTGTACAAAACAGTGGTGTGACTAGTATTACTGTAAGTATGGTATGGAAACTTGTACAAAACAGTGGTGTGACTAATATTACTGTAAGTATGGTATGGAACCTTATACAAAACAGTGGTGTGACTAGGATTACTGTAAGTATGGTATGGAAACTTGTACAAAACAGTGGTGTGACTAGTATTACTGTAAGTATGGTATGGAAACTTGTACAAAACAGTGGTGTGACTAGGATTACTGTAAGTATGGTATGGAAACTTGTACAAAACAGTGGTGTGACTAGTATTACTGTAAGTATGGTATGGAAACTTGTACAAAACAGTGGTGTGACTACTACTACTGTAAGTTGTTGTTGTCTTTCGGCTTTTCCCGGTTAGGGGTTGCCATAGCGGAACTCTGGTCCGCTAATAATTGCAGTAGAATTTCTCGAACGCTGAGGTGCCAGCTCGACGTTCAACCTTCAACGACCGCACGCCCATTTACGCATGTCTTTCGAACGCCCACCCAACCATGGGGAGGACATGCAGACTCCACACAGAACGCACTCCCTGCACTCCAGCTGAGAATCGAACGGGAGAACCTTCTTGCTGTGAGGCAACAATGGTACCGCTGCACCACCGCGGAAGTCACTACTGTATGTATGGTATGGAAACTTGTACAAAACAGTGGTGTGACTAGTATTACTGTAAGTATGGTATGGAAACTTGTACAAAACATTGGTGTGACTAGTGTTAATGTAAGTATGGTATGGAAACTTGGGTAGTGAATCACAGCAGCTGATTAGCTTAGAGGTGATGGATATGAAGTGCCTGAGACAGGAGGTATGATGTACACTGTGGGAAAGAGGAAGAAATTATGACATCAGAGTAGAAGTCAAAGGAATTCCAGTTGCAGACGATGAAAGAGAACAGGTTATCATGGGTCAGCACATGTGGAGAAGATGATTTGGTGAAGAAGGTTTGACAAAGACAGGAAGAAGGTAAGAAGAAATTACAATATCCAACCAAGAGGTGGCTTGATTGCGTGAGACAAGACCTGTGACAGTCATGTGTTGAAGAAGGAAGAAGAGTGGCACTAAACTGAGAATGTTGGTGGCAGTTTACTCAACATTCTCTCCCCGTGTACAAAAAAGCAGGAAAAAGGGGGTTGATGATGCTGATTATCTGTTATGACTTTGCCAGTTGGCCTGGGTTATAACTGAAAAGGATCCAAGAAAAAAACACCTCACTTATCTAGTTATAAAATGATAAATGCATAAATGAAAACAAAACAATTATTTTAAGATATCTTCAAATTCATCTTCTTCACTTTACATTTTCCTTCATTTACTTGCTCATTTAGTTCTATATCTGCTCCTGCCTTCGATCTCAGACATTCTTGGTAAAGCTTTTTTTTATCTCTCTCATTTCTTCAGTCAAGCCTTCTTTCCAGCTAAGCCTTAGGTCATCTGATTGCCATCATAGTTTTACAAATCCTGTCACCAGGCTTCTACATCTTCCTTTTTCTTATGCATGCCGCTTCCATTGCTTAAAGTCACTCAGTTACAACATCTGTTTTTTTCACCTCTGCCAACCAACCATCATTCCACAAGACCTATCTAGGTTATTAATTTCTCACAGGGGATGACAGCCATCACTAGACCATTAGTTCTCTATAAACAGAGAGCCAACCATGGGATTATCATCCAGGTAGACATCGGGGGATCCCTCCTTATATTTTCTCAACAGTATCCAAGGGAAGCAAATCAGTAATGCCAGTCTTTACACAAGTTTCCCTGTAAGACTGACCCTAACCTATGTGGCTTCACTTTGGCAGCAAATCCATGTGGCCTAACTCTGGAGGCTGCACCACACTGAGCTCCCACTGGGTGTCACCCGAGTAGTAAGCCAAGCCCCCTTCCACCCATGGGATTGGCCAGACTTTTGCCATTACTCATCTCCAGCCTTGTTCCCTCAAGGTCCCATGCTTGCTAGTCAAACATAGGTCATTCTGGAGCTTTATTCCTCTCATGAGAGCAGGAATATCTTACATCACTGTTAAAAATGACTTTCTCATACTTTAGACTCTTTTTCTACCATGTTTTCAGTTAGATGCAGGCACTCTAATCTTTATGGGCATCAGCTGGGTTTAAAGTCTCTGCATTTATGAAGTATAGCTAAACTATTCACTTATACTGTGCTGACGAGGTCAATAAAAAGGTAGAAACATGAATGTCCACAGGGAGTGCAGTTTGACTTTGTTGGCTTGAATATAACCATACGAGTATACACTTATAGAGTACAACGCCCCTTTTGGTATGTACCTCATAAGACATCTACAACAACTGGAAAGGCCTGAGAAATACCTCACAAAGAGGATTACTGGCCTCAAACAGATGCCCTACACAGATCGTCTCAAAAAACTGCAGCTTTACTCTGTCGCATATCACCTACTCAAAGACGATCTCTGCCTAACACACAAAGCTATGTCAAACCCAGAGCTTTTGGACATGCTCCACTTAAAGAAATCCCAATCCCTCCGAGCTACACGCTCTAGGGACTTAAACCTTGTCACCACAATAAACAGAACATGCTGGAGGGATAGAGTCCTGTCCCAGAGAGCTATATCAAACAAAGCTCCTCATTAGCACTCTTCAAGAAAAATCTTGGTGATTGGATGGGAGATAGGAAATTCACCCCGGGGATCACTATTGTGTCTCTGCTCGACAGTGGCACAGAAAAATAATTTTTTTGGGTGGCGAAAGCCAGGGTACCTTTTGGCTAGGCTTATATAGGCCCTAGGGCCAATAGCCTAGTACCTACCTATGAACCCATGAACCTATGAAGACTTAAAAAGAAAAAAAAGTCACGGACATTCAAAAGCCATCTAACAAAACACTAGATGTCCTTAAGGGTCATTTGCATATATCCCATGGGCCTCCACTACAGCAGGTCTAAGTTAGTGGAAACTCTTGCTTGGCTGGCTTTTTCTTACAGTTTTTAATGTGTATACACTATTCACCCAGCTGTGCAAACCTTACCTCTAGGTGATTGTTTCTGTTAAAGTGACACCCTAACCCCATATACAAAAATGTGGAAAAAGGTGTTGTGGATGAATGGATAAATGTATTTGTGTGTGTGTGTGTGTGTGTGTGTGTGTGTGTGTGTGTGTGTGTGTGTGTGTGTGTGTGTGTGTGTGTGTGTGTGTGTGTGTGTGTTCCTTTATATCACACAATATTATGTTTTTATTTAGTATATCATCATCATCATCATCATCATCAGTTATTGTCTTTACAATCAATCCCCTTTTTTTTCATTTTATACATGAGGCTGGGGTGTTGCATCAACTGTTGCTATCTTTGTCAATTATGTGTCACTCCTTAACCATCTTCAGTGGTCATGCTGACTGTTACAGGTCTTCTTTTATGTAATCCATCCATCTTTTCGCAAGACACCCTTGTCACCTCTTGCCTTCCTCTGATGTCTCCCAAATCTTCTTCACTAGATTGTTTTCTGCTTTCTTGTACATGTCACTGAATCACTATAAACTGTTCTCTTTGACCTTCCCTGCAATTGGAGCTAGTTTGGTTTCTGCACAGATGTCCTTGTTTCCTCACATGTCCTACAGTGTACATCCTACCACCCATCTCAGCACTTCATCTCCATCACCTCTAGCTTCCTAGCTGCTCTGCCTTCACTGACCAGGTTTCTGTACCATACAGTAGTGTTGGTCACACCACTCTTTTCTATAACCTGCTTTTCATCTTCTTTGGAATTCTTCTGTCACATACTACCCCTGACACCCTGTGTCATGTGGCTAAAGCCCCTTTGATTCCAGCTTTGGCCTCCTAATTCAGACATCACTTTTCCTCAATCTCCTCTACCAGATACTTATAGCTGTTAGTATACATGATCACATGATCACTTAATTATGAGAGACAGAACCTTTGCATCGGTGATCCCAAAGCAAACTATGATGAAGTATCTGTTACTCTTTGGACACATGTTACAAAAAGTATAATATTAGGCATGTGTTATAAGCTACTTGCTTTATCACTATGTCCATATAAGTAAATGTAGGACACGACATATTAAGTTTAATACTTATTAGTTTAGGATGTACAACAAAAGAATCACTATCTGATATGAGCTTTATCTAGATAAGGGTCACAAAAAACTGAGGCCTATCCCAGAAATGAATGGGCAGCAGGCAGAAAAAAACTATTCTGAATGAAGCATTAGTCCATTTTACAAGAAGAGTTGATAAATGTTTACACTTAACAGTAGCTGAGCAGAATGCAATTTCATCTGAGAAAGTGCCACTAACATTAAACTTAAAATAACAAGTAATCATCGTGGTATCCCCAGCGTCTCAAACAACTGACTAAACAAGTGTAGTGGGTCCAAAAACAAAACAGTGTAAGAAACTTCACTGTGTGGAAGATTTTCAATGCATATATATCTAGTTAATCACTGTATATTAATCAGATCAGATAATGGTAGTAGGATTAGCAAACTTAAACTTGTCCTAAGTAAAAAAAAAATAATAAAAATATATAATTTGAAATATTGTACAGAATTATTCAGTATTCGAAAGTAATCCTAGCAGGGTAGTCAGTCTGTTTCCAGTCGAAAATTCTATATTAAGTACACAGACAAGCGATCCAAGTAAAACAAAAATAACAGAGTAATAGTTTCCTCACAAGCTTTCTAACTATATATATATATATATATATATATATATATATATATATATATATATATATATATATTTTTTTTTTTTTTTTAATCAGGCAAGGGAGTATTTATTGTGCTGTAAAACAAAGTGTTATTGGTATACATGTTAAATTCACATCCCTTCCCCCATCAGTGTGACATTCGAGGTATTATTATGACAGCTACTAAGTAGGGCAGGACCAGCTCGTGTGGAGGCAAGATATCAAGCCGAGCCATCACAACAACAACTTGTATTGCCATGTTATGATGACTCAGCCTAACATCTCGTACTGCCAAGCTTCTTCTGACCTTTTCCCTAAACACATAGAAAAGTATAGAAAAGTAAAATGTTAAGCTGAATATTAACCCATTAATAGCGGAGTGTCAGCCTAGACATAGTCAAGAGTCAATTTAGCAATATTTGTATTATGCCTCATTACAAGGAACGTACCGCATTTTGGATCTTACGTTCAAGTTCCTCGAAGTTCCACATTGAAAGGGTCTGTCACACATTCAGTGTTAGGAAGTTTTTAACTGATATCTATGGCAAATAGCGATGGATCATATTAATTCATTAAAAGATCTTTTTTATAAGTAAAACCAGCATATTTTAACCATCCTATGACATTCCTAGTTCAAGCTGTTAGTAAGCCGTTAGTATGTGTTCCACATTATGAATGCTAGTGTTCCTCATTTTGGAGGTGGAAGGTTGAGAGTTATGGCTATAAGTAGATGACAGTCAGTACAGAATAGAAGCTGTAATCTTACAGGGTTACTGCAAAGATGTTTTCAGTTGCATAGTGTGTGTGTGTGTGTGTGTGTGTGTGTGTGTGTGTGTGTGTGTGTGTGTGTGTGTGTGTGTGTGTGTGTGTGTGTGTGTGTGTGTGTGTGTGTGTGTGTGTGTATACATGCATACATCACGAGGCAAGGGGTTTCCTAGTTGAAAAGAAATAGTATTTTAAGGGGTACTCATTAACCACTGAGTGACTTATTCAAGAAGCAGTGACAACTGCACAAAATGCAGGATGTACTGTATTTGTGTTCCATACAATTCCAATATTTTCCTCTTCTTCGAGGGGTCAAGCACATTTGCAGATGCACAAAAGAGATATGCTCAAATTGAAGAGGATCCATTAGCAGCAGTATATCGATGTATGTGGATATGACAAATTCAATAAATATGACTATGATAAAGTACTTCAGATGGATATAGACTACAAACTCTTGTAACACCTACTCATGCAACACAGCTCTGAAACTGCTGAAAATGTTACTTAGCCTACAGGAGTATGATGTAAACTTCAACCAAAAATCCAATAAATTGAATGCAGTATATTTAGTAGAGAACAACTGCTAGAAGAAGAAATATTGACTCTTTGAGTGATTCAACAGTTGTCAAGTGCAGAAGAACAGTAAAATAACTTCAAAGGTGCAAAAAATGTAAGAAATTAAACTACTGAAAATGTGACAATAAGAAGATGACCTGGGGGAAGAAACAGTAGAGAAAGAAACACAATTTTAGTTCTTATATAAAATAAGCTGAGTTCATGGCTTTATGTTCAAAGCTAACAAAATAATAGTTTCCAATCAGCTGACAAAAACAAAAGTTTGAAAGGATAAATGAGTCCTCTGGGACTAGTAAAGAGCAAAGAAAAAGCAAAGGATACATGTTTTCACACGGAATGCCAACATAAATAGAACCCTTAGAACACATGTATGTTATCTGCAATGTGTATATCAAATCATAAAAAGTGATAGGCTACATAGTTCCTGATTGTTCTTGGAAAAGTGTTGACAGATTTGTGTTATTTCAGAGAAGTTATGTATCTCGTCTTTTATAGTTATGTTCCCAAGCTCCCTAAAACAATCAGACAGACACAATAAGTGTGAAAAGCATATTAAAGAATATGTTTTTGACACAGGGACTATCTGATGTTCTTCTGTCTGACAATGCTCCAAATACCTAAGACAGGAATTTCTGAAGATTTGTGGATGAGTGGGAAATTAGATATCCAATATTTAATTCCACAATATCATCTGGTCAAGGAATAAACAGAAAACTCTCCAGAAGTAAAGCTTAGCGTATAAAAAGCTGTAGTAAAAGCTATTAGGATGGTCCACTCATTGTTCTGGAATACAGGCTCGTTTCACTGTAGGGACTCAGTCATTAACTAGCTCAGGTGTTCATTGGCAGGATGAAAAGCACATTATCTGCTTCAGCTATATTGGTGAAGATGGAAAAGAAATGCTGGAAAAAAAAAAACAGAAGAGTGAGGCTAGAAACTAACAACACTCATGCACACAGTGCTGGAGATGAAGTATAAAGCCACATATTATAGGATAGTCAACAATGAAGCTGAGATTGGTAAAGCAGATAAACCAAAGACCTATGTAGTTTATGCAAAAAATAAACAAATTAAAAAATAAATAAGGTATACAGGAAACATTTGTACAAAAAACAGTAAAACTGATGTCTTAGAAGGAGGAGCTGCCAGTCCTGACATTCATATATATCTTATGTTGTAACCAGAGCCTAGGAAGCTGCTTTGCTTACTATGCAAGTGAATCATAGAGAACTTGCCGCTTCCTAGGCTCTGGATACTGCACACCAAGTTCCCTACTCTACTCCTGAGGAGTTCTGAAGATGCATGTAGTACTCTGTAGGCATGGCTTATACTAAATATGACCATGGGCATCATAGTGTACTGCTCTACAAGGATTTCTGCATAGTGCTGTGAGTTGTAGATGTCCATACAATGCAAAATTCATGCAGAGCATTGTACAAAATGCCCAAGTGAACATGGCAGTTTAGCTGCATTCACCTATGCATTTCATTTTTGAGCAGGTTGAATCAAAGCAGCTTTACCCTGTTGAGATTACAAATCCAGTATGTGTCTGTATGTGTGTGTGTGTGTGCTTACAGAAATTTTCTGTGAGTAGGTGGTGTCAGCTTAAGGGCTTAAGTGCTTATTGTATATAGCATAGCATATATGTTCATAGGTGTTTACTAGACTAATGACCACAAGGGCCTTTTTAAGCCTAGCCATGCATCCCAAATCTCTGACAAGTTCTGTTACCCTTAACAAGTGTAAGCAGGGGGTTGGAAGATAAAACATTTACAAGCAGGGGCATGGGAGACGAACCATTTATAGGTTTTCTGTGTCCATTAGAGACATAGGTGCCAAACCACAGATGCATCTCCTATTCCCCATCCAGTTGTCCAAGTTACACTTGAATTGTGTTATAGATTAGCTCTGCTTCACATGAATGGGGAGACTTTTCCATAGATGGGGTAGTCTCTCAGAAATATACCTGTCTCTCCAACAGGTCATATTTATATCACAGGCAGGGTTTAAGTCTTTAGAATGCCAGAAATTCATCAGAGTGGGGTCTGACAATGCCCTGTATGCTGGGCAGAGATTTCACTTCAAAAGCCTGTAGGAGATAGAATACAGGGATAGGGCCTTGAGGCGGTCTGCATAGAACATTTTACTTATACCCTGTATTCTTTTAATGAGAAATCTCTGCGGACATTCCAATTGCTGGATATGCTTGGTTAGGTACATACCAAAGGGGGCACTGTACTCAATGATAGGTCTGATGAATGCCAAATACAGTGGAACAATGACTTCCTTGGACTTAGATGCCATACATTTGTTTATAAGTTGTGCAACACAGAATGATTTCCTCACTACTGTAGACATGTGATAGTCTAGATTACTGGCTATCTGTGTCCCAAAGTCCTTGACCTCTGGGTCATCTCTAAGGGGTGCGCTATCAATATGATAGTTACCAGGGGTGGATGACTTCCCAAAGGATACTATTATGCACTTCTTGGTATTTAGTTTTAGTCCACGGTTCTGACAGCAGTTGTTTGTCTGTGTCACCCCCTCCTGGACAGCATTTGTATCAGTATGAGATTCAATGACAGCTCTTAATTTGCAATCATCTGCCGATTTAGTCAACCAGAGACCACTGACACTGGCCTTGACTTCAGAGAAGTAAATGCAAAAAAGGAGATGACCTCTTTGTAGATGTGGACTCCCCAGTTCTGACTTCCTGGGTCTGTCTGTCTGTGAGCTAGCTGGCTATCCACCTGCTGACATAGAAGTTTGTACCTAACCTCTTGAGTTTGTCAACAATGCCCAAGTGGGGTATTGTGTCAAATGCCTTGGCCAGGTCAAGGTAGGCATTGTGAACTGTTTTTCCCTCATCCATTGCTTTGTTTACCTTCTCAAAGAAGTGCACCAGGTTGCGTAGACATGACCTGCCCTTGACAAAACCAAACTGAGTTGAGTTCAGTGTCTGGAAGTTTACTATATCTTTATTGATCATTTCCATGATACTTCTTTCCATGGCTTTACATATATGACTCAGTCATTGTCCATGCTGGTGTGAATGACCACCAAGAATGATGCCACAACATGAAGACAAGATGATCAATTTCAACAACTGGCAATGCCTGTCAGCCTGGGATGATATAAGAAACTAAGAGTAATGCTAATCAGAGCATGCCAGCACTACCAGGTTATACCTCATACCAATTCATCAAAGATATCCACACCTCCAGGTTGGTGGCTATGGAACAATTCAGGAATGCATGGATCATGCAATCCCAAATAAAACCAAGACCCAATCTTCCAAAGGCAGACATCAGCCATAAACAAACTATACAATAGAAGGAGGAAGGCATCTCTGATCTGTATTAGCAAAAACTAAGGGCACTCATAATTGCACAGGACACTAAGGATAATCACAAGGCTTTTACTTATGTTAGGAACCTGGATATGCTCAGAATTAGTCCAAAATGACAAAAATACACTGAACCCACAGACATTGCCAACATCCTAGCTGACAGGTTCAGTGCAAACCCCCACCCAAAGGGCAAATATCTATCCCAGCAGAGTGCTGCCCCACTGACATCTCAGATGCTCACAAAGCAAAACACAGCAAAACCCAAACATAAAACTACTGTTCAATCTCAGCCTTACACAGCAACAGTGGTCCTAGCTTGGTCTGCAAAGCTATGGAAAGGATCATCATGGACCTCATAAATAAAGATATTGGGAACCTACAGACACTGGATCCGGCAGATCCTGCGAAACAGTAACAACAACCAAGCCAACCAGCAACCAAGAAGAACAGCAGTTTTCTGTTGAATGTCACCAACCAACCAAGGAAGTATATAATGGAAGTATTTTGGTATTATCCATTCAACAGAAAACTGCTGTTCTTCTAAATATAAACCCTATGTCACTAGATGGGTTGCAAACTGGCTCAAGGACAGAACCCACATGGTTAGAATTGCTGGAGCCATGTCAGACTCCAAACCAAGATGACTGCAATAGGTGGTAATCCATTAAGTACAGAAGAAGTAAAGTGGTTAGACAAACATTTTATATAGCCCACCTAATCATGAAGGGATTCACATCTATATTAGAAACACCTGCAGCAACTGTGCCTGAAGTATAAAGCCATGTCCAACCAGGAATTAAGGGACATGCTGCACCTCAAAAAGAACCTCAGCACTGAAATAAATAGGACATGCTGGAGGTCATTGACTCTCTTCAAGAGGAATCTTGATGAGTGGATGGTATCACTTCTGTGTCACTGTTAGACAGAGGCACAGTATAATAAATGCCCTAGGGCAGATAGCCTAGTATGAACCTATGAACCTA
>NC_056740.1:514555401-514600401 GCF_019279795.1 Protopterus annectens | reverse complement strand
TTCACCAATAACTCCTGCATGCCTCCACATTTACTTCAACACTGCAACAAATGCTCAGATCTCATGAGGAGGTCAAAGCATCCCAGCAGTTCAGCAGCATATTAATGACAATTTTTTTTTCTCCTTATGATCTAGCTTCCCCATTTAACCCTGCACTCACATGCACACCTACGGGTAGAAGTGCAATGAAGATGAGGATGAGGGGCATGTTATCCCAACTCTGTGGTGACTCAGTTAATGTCACCACCTGTTCCCATTTTAGAACATGCCCGACTTCCATGTCTCAAGCCTTCACCAAGGATCTAAAGGAAGGAGCATGTCCTATCCAGGATAGGCATACCTACCCTTCCCCTGCTGTGCATCAGATACCCAATATTTCAATGAGACTGTTATCATCTAGGCTGTAGTTAGGTATTTATTCCTCTGTGCTACAGTACAGATGTGGATATACAGACAGTTCCAGAAAAAAAGAATATTAAGGACAGAAAAATTGCAATGTTAGAAAATGCATGAATATGCAAGAACTTTAATTTGATGCATGTTGTCTGTGTAATGCATACTGGATCTTATATGAGGTGAATACTTTAAAAGGTTGATGGGAAAGCTCCACTGATTACAACTGAATGTGGTACACACAAGCAGCACAGGAATCAGTTCTGATTACAAATTACAAGGAGGTTAGACCCCACCTTCTTTTTATTGTGTTAGTCATTAAGGCACCTGGCATGAAAATTGTGACCGTTGATAAGCGTGTTTAGTATACCATGTTACACAGACTAATTTGTACAGATATTTATAGATGCACACTTACAAACACACATATTTATACCTGCATACACCCACACAGACACACACACACACACACACACACACACACACACACACACACACACACACACACACACACACACACACACACACACACATATATATATATATATATATATATATATATATATATACACATGCACACACACACACACACACACACACACACACACACACACACACACACACACACACATATATATATATATATATATATATGTATACACACACACACACACACACACACACACACATATATATATATATATATATATATATATATATATAAATATATAGGATGACTTTCATTTGCTCAAAAGTCAGATGGCTGATTTTCACCTGCACACACACACACACACACACGCACACACACACACACACACACACACACACACACACACACACACACACACACACATATATGTAAGACAATGAAGTTTGCAAATATATTGAGGTATACAGGTTTTTATGTCAATGACAGCATGTTGGACATATAATAGATGAAAAACTTTTTTTTTCAGAAGGAATGAACCACATTATACTTGATCTTAACCAAAAGGATGATACGCTACTGATGGAGAAATGTACAAATCCTGGACAGTTTTACAGACTCTAGTGACTGTAATATGTAAAGACGTCATCCTCTGCTGCATATATAGGTTGCAAAACCAGATTTGATAATGTGGAGATCTTCATTTAGTAGCGGTTACAATTCCTCACTCCCTGCCCCCTTCCCCCATTCAAACAATCTCATCATAAGTAACTGAGGTAATGAAGGACAACAAGCACACATTGCATAACAAGATAATACTTTAATGGGTCTCACATCAGATGTGAACAAGGGGACTGATGAGTGCAAACATTCTATCATGTCCATCCATGTGTTTCTCTTTTTATAAATACCAAACTTACCAAAAGCATGATGTGGAAACAAGGGTTTTGGTAAATTAGGACTGTAACCTGCTCACATAGGTTCATAGGTTCATAGGTTAGTACTACGCTATACAAGCCTAGCCATAACAATTCCCTGGCTATTTCTTCCCACACTATTTACTTCCCTGGACCCCTGTCTAGCAGGTCGACTGACATATAGGCCATTGATTATGGAGACAGAAATGTATTCAAAAAATCCTCTAATTAGATTCAGATATTTTTTGTATGATGATAAATCTCCTTCATGCCAGTATACCTATCACCCCCTGAACTTTAAAAAATGACAGTACTGGTCAGCAAATATCATAGCTGAGGTGTCCCAAAGCGGAACACTTTCTTATTTTTGAAATAGATTATCTTTAAGTAGTACACTCCATATGTTTACAAATAAGGAATTCTTGTATAAGCTAATTTTAGTTTATGTAATGCTGTATGCACACTTGAACAGGTCTAGTCTTTATGAGGAAACTCAGAAGAAAATCAGTAAATGCAGGAAGAGCAAGACAACATTTGAGGTAAAAATCACTATCTAAAATCTAAAAATCTAAAAAATGTACTGGTCAAACATTCAGTGAGTTAATGGAAAATTGCCCGCTGAATGGATAAATCAAACCATTTAAGCCTTTTGCCTTTCCCATGTTGCTAAATTTATATGCCATATAGTGGGACAAATAAAATTTATGGTTCATTTCCATTGCTATAAATCAATGTTCTGAAATGCATAAGAAACTGATTGTAATGCAAGAAGCAGAATGCTAAATACAAATAAATAATTTCCTTTATAAGGTGTGGTAACACCTATACCATCCTTCCCTGCCCCTTCCTGCATCATTCAGGCTATATGTTAATTTTCCAGCCTATTATGTTCATTACATATAAGCACCACATTTAGACAAAGGACAATAAAGATCTGCATTCAAAGTGCAAAACTATACCTTCTTGCTGGTATGTAAAGTAGATTGAACTGGTCATGTTTAAAAATGTGGCTTGATGTTTTCCATGTGTACCTTCATGTATTAACTCAGATTCCAAAAAAGTGGTAAGGAAGTAAGGAACATAAAGACAAGTGATAGTTCAAGAGCAGTTAAGGAATAAGTACTCAAGACTCATTTCCTGGGAATTAGTTTTTCCCGTTATGAATATATTATGACTAATGCAGGCTAACAAGTAGGGGGATTTAATAAAAAGCTTGAATACTTACAGTGAATATTCAGCTGCAGCTTCTTTAAAGGCTGGGAGATCCCGAACATATTCATTATAGAACCATTTCACTTTGAAGTGTAAATTCATGTAATCTGTACTCTTACAAAGTCGGTGCTTTTCATGCTCTGTATTAAAAAAAGAGGGATTAAATTAAAAAGAGTGCTATAGTATAGGACCATAATCAGTAGCACTGCATTCAGAATAAAATTCAAGAGCATCAGTAACACGGCCAAGTTTTTTTTTTTTTTTATCATAAATTATGGAATTATTTTCCAACCTCTTAGAGAGCTTCCAACTCTATTTTTCTTATGTTTCCATAATGAAGTCCACATTGCTTATTCACCCTGAGCTAAAATGTATTTGTGCATGTGCTATTACTGATCGAACATATCCTTTTCTATATGTGGTATACATATATAGTCAAATTCGACATGTCTGATTTTAAGAATGTGCCTTCAGTGAATATACACAGTCATTTGGGTAAATGAAGTGGTGCTCTAGCATCATTCAAATTAAAGTTGGATAACAGGATAGATATCAACAACATTATTTTTCTGTCTGACATGCTCTGCCCCTCTTGAGAGGGGGCTACAGCACGAGTATGGGCATTGGCAAGGTTTCTTTTGATTCAACTAACTTGCATTATACATGATCCCATGATCCTATGAACTTTATTGAGCATTTGAGCATACATAAATAATTCGATCTTTACAACTAAGACAATGCTAGTCCAGTTTTGTCTACATCTGGTAGAATCAAATAATTTGTGCTGTTTTAGTGTAACTAAGATGTGACTAAATAGGGGCCCCACTTATTTATTGTCAATGTCAGTGGTTCAACATGTAGCACACTCACCTTTGGTGCCTGAAGATCAGAAGGCTAGGAGTTCTATTCCCACACCGTGTACTTGGATTAAATTTCCACTACTGGCACTGCAGTGTGGCATGGGGTGGTACTGCCATCCTGAGTGTGTTGTCTTTCAGATGATCATAGGAGGTTACTAGGCTATCTGCCCGGAGGTTACTTCAAGGCTAGCTGTTTCATACCGATGTAATACCATAGATACTCTAGTCAATACCCAATACTGTATTTAATAATGGCTGATCATGTCCAGGAGGGTTGTGGGCACTATCCCTGTTAAGAATTTAAGGTGCCCCATCCACTTGTCCAGGTTCCTTTTGAATAGTGTCATAACGTTGCTCTGCTTCACATGAATTAGCAGCCTATTCCAAACACACGGGAGTCACTGGGAGTCAAATCTGTCCCTCCAGCATGTCCTATTCAAGTCGCAGGCCATATTTAAGTCCCTGGAATAGGTAGCTCTAGTCCCGTTCGATTTACAGATATACAACAATTTCATTAAGTTGGAGTCAGAGATTGCTCTGTAAGCCAGGTATAAGTCTCTCCTAAGAAGTCCATGCGATACTGAGTATAGTGACAGGGACTTTAGTCGGTCTGTGTAAAGCATGTATGTCCCTTGATCTTCTTAGTTAGAAACCTCTGAGGTTTCTCCTATTGCTGCAGGTGCTTTCTACGGTACATCCTGAAAGGGGTGTTATACTCAATTATGGGCCTTATTAGTGACAAGTATAGAAGGGTTATAACTTCCTTTGCTCTGGAGGCAATGCCTTTGCTAATCAAGTGTGCTACGTAAAAAAGCCTTCCTTATTACAGAAGACACATGGTGGTGAAAGTTAAGGTCACAGTCTCCTTGTGATCCCAGATCTCTTACCACATTGTAGGTACATAGGGTATTGTTGTTAATTTGAGAGTGTGAAGGGACATTGTTTTCACTGAAGGGAATGATGATGGATTCCTTTGCATTCAGTTTGAGACCATGACTAAGACACCAGTTGTTGGTCTGCGTAAGACCCTCCTGAAGTATTCTGACATCATTTAGGGATTCAGTAATTACACCCAGTTGTCAGTAATCCACAAACTTGGTCAGCCACAGCCCCTTAGATTTGGCCTGAACATCCGAGAAGTATATACCAAACAGTAGGGGGCTCAGCAATGACCCCACTGGTAACAGGTCTGCTGGTTGATGTGGAGTCACCCACTTTGATAGAGTGCGACCGGTTTGTGAGACAGTTGGCAACACATCTTACAACAAAGGGTTTTACATTCAGTTCGCTAAGTTTATCAGTAATGCCTAAGTGTGTGATTGTATCAAAAGCCTTTGCCAAGTCAAGATATGCTGTGTGCACAGATTTGCCCTCGTCAATGGCCCTGGTCACATTTTCGAAGAAATCCACCAGGTATAACTGGCAGGATCTGCCTTTGACAAAGCCAAATTGTATCAAATCCAGGGTTTGGAGGTAGTCTTTGTCTTTATTTATGAGGTCCATGATGATACAGTCCATTGCTTTACAGATGAGGCTGGTCTGTAATTCCCTGGGACTGTTGCTAAGCCACCTTTGTGTAGGAGAATAACTGCTGCTGTTCTTCTTTCCTAATCTGTAGTTAGCAGAGGAAGTTTTACATGGAAAATTACAACTGTAGGTACTTGCATCTATGCAGGGCACTGCAAACCATTGCTGTGCACAGGTTATAGAAGATGAACTAGTAAGGAATCCAGTCAGTAAACAGTAAAGATGTAGTATGTGTGTGTGTGTGTGTGTGTGTGTGTGTGTGTGTGTGTGTGTGTGTGTGTGTGTGTGTAAGGCTCAGATCCTGCAGAAAATCACAATTCTCTCACTATTGTAAGTGATACTACAAGTCTAAGGTCCCCAGACTAACTGAAATGCAAAGAATAAATTGCAGTAGAAATGTAATAAATGAGACTCAGATCATGTTGCAATTCACAATTTTCATACGATTGTTAGTGATACTGCAAAACTAAGGCCCCAAGACCAAATAAAATGCAAACAGTAAAAATGCAGAGAAATGTTATAAATGAGGCTCAGATCTTGCAGTAATTCACAATCCTCTTACTATTGTGAGTAATACCACAAGACTATAGTCCCCAGACCAAGATGAAATACATACAGCTGATGAAGTTTGCTTGACAATTTTGAGCTTGATCAGTCTAGTTTATCCAACTACAGAAAACCCCAAAAAATACATACTACATGAAAATAGGATATTCTATTGATGTGCAAAAGCATCAGATTAAAGCCAGCACATATACAACATATTTATCAAAAAAAAACATTGAACAAGCAAAAAAACCTTAGAATGGAAATGGTTTCCCTTTGAGATCACTTAACCCAATCCCTAGCAGTACCTGCAGACAAAATTTGTTAGGGAAAGGGTTTTTCATATAGTAATACATGTGATTAGAGTTGGGGCAGGGTTAAGGTTAGGATCAAGTTTAGGGTTAGAAGTTTTGAGTAGGATGGGTGGAGGAATTTTGATGAGAGCACATAATGAGAGTTCTTTTTTCTTACATTTTTCCCCCACTGTATTTCATCTTTCTGCTCCCTTCTAGTCAATGGACCCATTTGCAAACCCTGCACAGAACTGACAGTCATCCAGAAGATGCCATCATTTACATTGTGATTGGTTGTTGGTATTTTTCTGTTAGTTGTACACACTCAGCCAAGAACCAGGGAGAAGGGAGCAATGCACCATCCCGAGAGGACTCTCCTCACTTCCGCAAGGGGCTTATCCTCCAAGAAGCTCTCCTCTTTCTATTACAGATAGAGAGATCAGCTGCCCAACATGTCCCAGCATGTACAAAAAACACTCCCACCCCACCTCCCAGAGAGGCAATTGGGCATTGACCCTTCATTTCACCCCCTTCTCGCTTGTGTTCTGCAGCACCATGGCCATTAGTCAAAGTTCAGACATATGGGTCACAGTAAGAACTCCATCCCTACCTGCATAATAAGACTTATTATTAGCGAGACCCAATCATATGTCTTTATAGCACACATAGTTTTATCTGCTCCATCTACTAACAGTTATAGAAGAAAACCTATAGGAACATGAAGTGTTTTACAGCACTGCGAGCCACAGACCACTTTTAACTTGCCACTCAGAAAGCAAGCAGAAGTGAAATATCCCTCTGATGAATAAATGCTTTTAACATTGTTAGATACTTCATTTTGCCACACTTTTATTTTTTCTGTGTATGAAAATGTCTAACAGCTTTTAAAGCTATATTAACTTTCTGGCAGTATTACGTGCAAGCTAGAATTGGCTTCTGTTATATCTTGGCATGAGACTACAAAATAGTAGAGCTGAAAGTGTTAAAAATATTTTTTTTATATCAGAGAGGTACTTATTAAAGTTTGTTTTCTTATTTTGAAAACGAATTGCAACATGCATTGCAGTCTCTCTCTCTATCTCACTCTCTCTCTCAAAAAAAAACAAATATATATATACATATATATATATATAAATATATATATATATATATATATATATATATATACACACACACACACACACACACACATATATATATATATATATATATATATATATATATATACACACACACACACACACACACACACACACATATATATATATATATATATATATATATACACACACACACACACACACATATATATATATATATATATATATATATATATATATATATATATACACACACACACACACACACACACATTTATATATATGTGTGTGTGTGTGTGTGTGTGTGTGTGTGTATATATATCTGTGTGTATATATATATATATATATATATACATATAGATATATATATTTATATATGCAATAAAACTCGATGTCTGTGCAGTAACAGAAACCTGGTTCAAGGCTCCTGAGAGCACCCCAGCACTACCAGGTTATAACTCATACCATGCGTTTCGGTCCCAAAACTCGGACCGAAGCACAAAAGGAGGGGGAGTATCTATATTCATCAAAGATACCTACACCTCCAGGTTAGTGGCACTGCACGAAGCATCGGAAACCATCCATGTGCAACTAACAGTGGGCAAAACTGCCTTTCAGTTTGTAGCCTGCTACAGAACACCCTCCCTATTACAGGAACCCCACTTGGCATTCCTGAGAACACTGGAGAATATGAAGGTCTCTCCAAACACTATGTTATTGGGTGACTTCAACTACCCAAACATTGACTGGGAAAACTACTCAAGCCCAAACACCCTGCCCAACGGTTCCTTGAATTTATAAACTCTAACGCAATGGAACAACTGGTCACCACTCCCACAAGAGGGAACAACATATTGGACCTGGTCATCACCAACATGGGGACTCTATGTTCCACACCAGAGGTAAACCCCTCATTGGTAAGATCAGACCATAAACAAATTTCCCTGGACATCCATATCCCGTCCCCACCCCCAGCCAAGGAAATCACTGTAAAGAATTTCTCAAAAGCCAACTTTGCACTTCTCAAGACTGAGGTGGAATCCTTCAAAGCCCCTGGGCCAGAGGATAATACAGCCCAATCCACAGAATCCTTTATAAATGCATTCTATGAGTACCTGCAGGAATGCATGGATCGTGCTATCCCAAATAAAACCAAGACTGACTCCTCCAAAAATAGGAGACCGGTCTGGTGGACCCCGGCCATAAATAAGCTATACAACAGAAGGAGGAAGCTACTACATGACAGAGCAAAATCCCAAAAAGGGAAGGCATCTCTGATCAGTATTAGCAAGAAACTTCGATCCATCATAAAATCATCAAAGGCCAGTTTCGAAAAAAAAATTGCCCTAGACACTAAAGATAATCACAAGGCCTTCTTTAGTTATGTCAGGAACATGGGCAGAAACTCCCAGATATGCTCTGAATTGTTGCATAACGGTACAAAATATACCGAACCTACAGACATAGCCAACATCCTGGCAGACAGATTCAGCGCAAACTTCTCCCCCCCTTCCCCCCAAAGGAGCAAATGCCTATCCCAACTGAATGTAACCTCCCTGACATCACAGATGCACAGGTGAAAGCTGCCCTCTCCAAAGCAAAAAACACAGCATCTATGGGACCGAACGGTGTCCCCGGCTGTGTCTTACACGAGCTCCAAGAAGAACTGAAACCTCACATTAAGTCACTGTTCAAACTCAGCCTTACTACAGGATATGTACCCAAAGAATGGCATACAGCTACACTGGTCCCACTCCACAAAGGTGGTGCCACAACGGACCCCGGAAACTATTGCCCCATATGCCTGACTAGTCTGGTCTGTAAAGCTATGGTGCGTATTATCATGGAACTCATAAACAAAGACATTGGGAGCCTCCAGACACTGGACCCTACCCAATTCGGCTTTGTTAAGGGCAGATCTTGCCTCTTAAACCTAGTTGATTTCTTTGAAACAGTTACCAAAGCCATAGATGAGGGCAAGGTAGTCCACACAGCCTACCTGGACCTCGCAAAAGCCTTCGACACAATACCCCACTCAGGCATCATAAATAAGCTTACCAGCTTAAATATCAGCCCCTATATCACAAGATGAGTTGCAAACTGGCTCAGAGATAGAACCAACATGGTCAGCATCGCAGGTGCCATGTCCGAATCCAAACCAGTTACAAGTGGCATCCCACAGGGCTCAGTTCTGGGACCTCTCTTGTTCGGTATATACTTGTAAAGAGCAGGCTAGCAAGTACGGTAGATGCACGGATAAACCAAAAGTGATAAAAAGAGAAATAATCCAGCACCCTGAGCATAAGTAGCAGTAAAAAATTTTTATTATGAACCAAACCGGTTTCAGCAACTAGCTTTCTTCAGTGGCTTATTAGAAAACTCACAATAAGTCATATTTGTAGGAAATGCTAACTGAGTGACCTGACATCACTTCCTGTATATCAACAATATAACCACAAAAAATATTATTAATATTATAAATAGACAGTGAATAAATGCCAAAGTTGAAACATACAATGGATTTAGACAAATAATGTAATTTAGTTACGGCCATCCATGAACCAATAATATGGAATGACATGTATATGCCAATAAATATAATGACCTACATGCAAATGACCAAAAGATATTTCTGACCTAATACAGTTATTAATATAATGTAATAGTGATTAGTAACACTATATAATTCATTGCAGTTTGTCATTAAGACCTGTTGGAAACAAACCACCTAGTTTGACTATCCATTTGGTTTCCTTGTTATCCAATAATTTGTGCCATCCTGTTTTATACATTCTGTTACCAACAATTCTGTCAATGCAAATAAAGGAAAATTGGGCCATTTTGTGTGTGATAGAATGTTTGTATAGTGCATTAGTAGGCCTGGCATTTCTGATATCCCCTAAGTGTTCAGAACTGTCTAGACGTTTGTCCAATGTAGAAGGCCCTGCATGTGCATGTAGCTAGATAGATCACCCAGTCCGTATTGCAATTGGCAAAATGTTGGATATCATAAATCTTGCCTGTGTTTTTACTAGTGAATTCTTTGGTGGTAAAAACAAATTTGCAAAAGGCACAGTGACCACAAGGGTGACAACCTGTTAATTTGTCCCCCAAAATAGTAGTCTGAATCATAGATACTTCCTGGACAGTAGTTTTTTTGTAGTATGAAAAGTGTGATCCTAAGGTTTTACCTTTCCTATAAGAGAAGAGACATCTGTTATCTAACCATTTTGCTAGGTGTTTGTTATTAGTTAATATGTTCCAGTGATGACTGATTATGTCTTGTAATTGGTAGGTGTTTCTACCAAAGGTGGTTACTAACCTAGGTGTCTGGTCTGATGATTGGGCAGTTTTCGGTTTATAACATAACAAGGAATCCCTGGACAAGTTGGCAGTAATGCCAACTGCCGAGTGAATGTCCAAAGTGTGATAACCCCGCTGTATGAATTTGTTGGAAAGATCATCCTGGCAACATCTGAGGTTGGAGTTCGATGAACAAATTCTCTTAATCCTAATAAACTGGGATTTGGGAATATTTTTAATGATATGTTTTGGATGTAAACTGGAGGCATGTAATAAGCTGTTATATTGTGGATATATCCTGTGTACAGTGGTACGTAAAGTATTATCCACTTCTTGAGAGAGGTGTACATCCAAAGAAATCAATTTGTTGTGTGTCATAATTGGCTGTGAATCTAACACCCCATTTGTTGCTTATCAAATATTCAACAAATTCTTGGAGATAATCAATTCCTCCTTTCCAGACTAGCCAGCAATCATCAAGATAACGTCTCCAGATATCCATATCTGGCAGGTACAGGTTATGCGATTCATTGTATATAATGTGGTCTTCCACAAAACCCATAAAGAGATCTGAATAAATAGGTGCGAAAGACACACCCATTGCTGTACCCTGTATCTGCCAGTAACAATTGCTTTTGAAATAAAAGATGTTTTTGGTGAGAACGTGTTCCGCCATGCAAATCAATAGGGTATTGAATCCTGGACTGTAAATGTTGGTCTTGTGTAGCCAATACTCCAGTGCCGTTAACCCAGCCCAATGTGGTATGCTTGTGTATAACGATGTAACGTCTAGAGTGCACATAATCCAATGCTCTTCAAGCTGTGATTCAGAAACAATCTGAAGAAACTCTGTGGTATCCTGGAGTCTAGCCCTAACATATCTTAACAAAGGTTTAAGATATTGAGTGAGAAAGGCGGACAAAGGTTCCGTCAGTGAACCAATACCTGACACTATGGGTCTCCCTGGAGGTGTAGAAAATGATTTATGAATTTTAGGGAGTAAATACAGGTATTGTTTGGCTGGATCCACAGTAGTGAGATGAAATTTGATTTTGGTACTGATGATGCCTTCCTCAACTGCGAGTTGCAAAAAATCATCAATTTCTTTTTTGAAATTGGGCGTGGGGTCAATGGGCATCTGTAAATAATGCTGATTGTTCGACACTTGTCTTAACCCTTCAGCCCAGTAATAACTGGAATTCATCACCACAATGGCCCCACCCTTATCCGCAGGAAGAATGGTAATATCAGTATTGTTTTTCAGGTTTGTAAGAGCCTGCTGTTCATTAGTGTTAAGATTGTTTCGGATAATGTTCCCTGTGCCCAACTGCTGGTGTAAATCTTCTATAACTGCATTCTGGAATATGGCTACATGTTTGTCCATCGTAGGACAAAACTTAGATGCTAGAAAATTAAATTCAGTAGATCTTGGAGTGGAATCCTTCTCATCAAAGAAAATTTTCAGATTTAATTTTCTACAGAAATCCATAACATCAGATACAAATGTACTTTCATCAACAAAAAAGCCAGGAATAAAACCAAGACCTTTATTTAGCAATTGTTCTTCCATAGGTGTTAATACATAATCAGAAATGTTGTGCACATTTAAACAATTTGTATTCATTTGACTATTGACAGAAAAAGTTCTTCCAATGTTTTTATGCTTGCGTCCCCCCCTGTGTCTGTGCCTAAAGGGTGACATGCATTGCATACTCTTTTGGGAGTAGGTGAATCTGACAACTTAATGGATTCGGTATCCGTGGTGGATGATTCATCCCCCGAACTCCTAGTGGGTGATATTCCCCTCTTAAGAATAGATCTAGGCCGTTTTTTATGTGTATACATGAAATTCTTTGTACCCTCCGCAAATCGTATCCCTTTGTATAACTCAAAGGGTTTCCCCCTCTCGTAATCTTCTATATCTCTTGTAAATTTTTTTAATTTCTTTTCTTTAAGGATTTTTTCAGAGGCCGACAATTCTCTGGATAATCTATTCAATAATCCAGAAAAGTTGGGTTGACTCTCATATGATTTTAACTCCTCACACAATTTTTGCACATCACAGATATTGGCTTGAATCGTTCTATCATAATAAGAAGAAAGGATGTTAACAAACATCATGGACGAATCCTGTTGTGCAGCATTCCATTCTTTGATTAGTACCTCATCCGGTTTGCCAACCAAAGGTTGCAACTTGGTTCTGAGGCCCCTCGGGGCAATATTCTGATGTTTATATGCTTTAAATAATCTGGAATGCCATATATTGGATCTTAATGTTTTAATTTTTTTAGCAAATTGAGTGAATAACATATCACAATCGTCAACTGGATCATTTATGGTGTTATTGGCAGACCCCCTGCAAGGTTCAATCCCAAATATATGTATATCATCCTTGTCTGCGCATAATCCTTGTATCATATTGTTGAGATCCATGACAATAAATTGTGTATGTGTTAAAGCCAATGTGATGTGTAAATATCCAATCTTACTATATCCAACTAATCAGTACAATAATTATGTAAGTCCAAATATGTTCCAGATAAGGTCGACCCCCAAAAAAATCCTGAAGAAAAGGTCAAAAGACTGATGAAAAATGAGGGGCTTCAAAGCAGAGGGACAAAGAGAAGTTACGAAAAACACTAATGATATAATACTATCGGCAGATATTGAGGACCCCGATATCCAATAATAAAGTACATGGAGCCCTATACCTTGAGGATCCAAAAACTTAATGTTCATGGAGTTGTGAGCATACCAATACTCAATAGAGATAATGAAAGGTATGTACAGACTCCAAAGAAAAAATACATTAAGAAATGACCAATCTGTTCATATCATATATATCTGACAAATAATATTTTGATAATAAAGAGTGATGTATACATGTCATAAGCTCATGCACATAGTTATAGACTAACTAGAAAAAACAACACAAGAGCTGACTGATCCAAACAGATTGGATGATTTATTTATCCATCTGTAATTGTTCAGCCTTCTACATGGATCAAACGTCACAACCGGTTAAATTCAGGATTACTGAGTTCTTTCTGATATTAAACATCAAAAAAATGCTAATGTCTTTTACAAACATATCATAGTACACACAAATGCTTTTTTTAATTTTATTATTATTGATCGAATTCTGGGTACTAAGTCCAACAAAACAGGCTGGCATCACATTTTGAATATAAAAGAGAAAAAATAGATCATTAAGCTGGGAGGGTTTCTTTGCTCCTGGACTAAATTTGCAACTCTAATAAGTTACACCAATTGAGCCTCTTAATATTGATTATATAAGGAGTTTGGTTTATTCATGGTTTATACACTGATGAAGGCTATGTGATTTTCTAAGCCGAAACAGGTCTGTTTCTTTCTCATATAATTCAGTATGTGCTTTTAGCACTGTATATTAAATAGTGTTTGTTTGCCACAGTTAGCTGGTTTTGTTTATTTTTGGAAAGCATTTTGTTTTGAAACCTTGCAGTTGCCATACATGCAGAGATTCTATTTTTGTTAAAGTTATATGTCAGCAGTTTGATTTCAAACATTTTATCTGTGATATCCCATTCATTGTTGAACTCTACTGCTGATGGTGTCTCCATTTTGTGGAAGCATTTTTTTAATGGAAGTATGTCTCCTAATTAGTAGATAACTGAAAAGACTTTAGTAACATTTTACCCATTTCAGGTTATATATGCAACTTCCTCCCAAAAATAGTTTCCAAGTCATTTCTTGAAACAGAAAAGCAAAGCCAATCCAGCAGAGTTCCCAGGCATTTTGAGAAATAGGACATTACTAGGGTAATGGTGCTGGGGCCCTTACAAGCCCTGCCAAGAGTTTATCCCCAAAAAAAGAAACCTCAATCAGCACCTGTCACCTCTGTCAATGAGGGACACAGGTGGAACCCCTGGGACAAATTTGTGGTTGCTCATCCACTCATCAAGGCCGTGCTTGAAAAGGGTCAGCGAGGTGCTCTGTTTGACATGTATGGGAAGTGTATTCCAGAGAAGGGGCAGCCTCTGGGAGACAAACCTGTCTCTCCAGCAGGTTTTGTTAATGTCACATATTAGATTTAAGCCTTCTGATTGGGTACTACACGAAGAGTTAGACTTACGGACATGGAGCATCTCTAGTAGATCAGGGTCTGAGATTGCCTTGTAGGAGAGACACAGATCACCTCTGAGCAATCTGTATGATACAGAGTAGAGTGATAGTGATTTGAGCATGTCCACATAGGAAAGGTATTGGAGGCCATGGGTTCTCTTTGTGAGATATTTCCTTGGCCTTTCCAGTTGGTGCAGGTGTTTGGAGAGGTACATATCAAATGGGGCGTTGTACTCAATTATTGGCCTAATGAGGGAGGAGTACAGAGAGGTAATAATCTCCTTTTTTCTGGATGGAATCCCTTTACTTATGAGATGAACCAAGTAAAAGGCTGTTCTGACCACTGCCGATACATGATGGTCAAATGTGAGATTGTTGTCAACTTGTGTATCCAGGTCTTTCACCACAGGTTGTGTGCTTAGCAGTTGCTGCTAATGTGGTAATCAGTAGGAGCCATGTTTTTGCTGAATGGTATGATAATACATTTTTTGCATTTAACTTAAGGCCATGACTTTGGCACCAGTCATTTATTGCTGTGAGACCATCTTGAAGTATGTTAACATCATTTGGGTAGTCAATGACAGCACATCATAGTGTGCAATTTTTAAAAGTAATTTAAATGTATAAAAAAATGTGTGTTTTGCTTAAGCCCATCATTTCATGACTTTATTTTGCTTTTGCACTACTGAAGACACATGCTGTCCAGAGACATGTACTGTTTGTCTTCAGGGAGGTTATGCCTGTGTGACAGGGGTGTTACTTTCGAGAATATTGTATACAATTCTAAAAATCCTGGCTATGTACCTGCTGTGAGCAGCAGAGAAAACACTTTGTGTACAGAAAATATATAAAAGAACAGAAAAATGTAGAGAAATGCTGGTGGCATATTTTTATCCTTCTGACCACAGCTACTTGCAAATATGCACAGAATTAAATATGTGTAAATAGAAGTGGTCTATTAGTGAGCATTTTTTAAATGTGTATCAGAGGATTTGTAAAAACAAACTGTATATAAAAGAGGATTATTCTTCAAATGTGATTTGGCAAGCGTGCAAGGCATCTGCCAAAAATCTTGAGCTTTGAGACAAAGGTGCTGAGTTTCATAGACAGCTTATGATCAAATATAAGCATTTTTTCCACCAATGTGGCACACCATCTTAAGAAAGGCTTGATTTCACTTGTTCTGAGACATGCATTAGATGGAAAAAGTGCACCTTTTGATCCAGTTATGTACTTTTTACTGCTGATCCTGCATTGTTAGTAAGTAATAAAGTGTGACAAGTGTGGATTATGCAAGACAGCACAACGACTGAATGGATCAAGTCAGAGAAGAGCAATTTCCCTGAGAGAGACAGACTGAGATAAAATATACTGACTGCATTAATAGCTGTAACTGCTCTAAGTGTTTTAAGACCACTGAGCAGAAAACATTACAGTTTTGTGAAATACAGTCATTTCAGATGTAGCTTACCTCATTATAAGGATTAAAAATCACGTGACTTTTCAATTTTGTGTATGCCTTGTTGCTTTGACTGAAATGTACTTGACACTGTTCTGGAGCACTTCCTTCCTCAGACTATTTAACAACTGCTAAATAATCATTCTGAATGTGAAAGGGTAGTTTTTATAGTTATTATACAAGTACAGTGTAGTGGGCACAGGCATTGGTTGTACAGAGGTGCAGGTGAGATGCGAATCATAGACAAATGCTTGCTCACCTGCAGCAGTTAGATATTTATTAAGGATTGCAGTGGCAAGTGATTAAATAATGAGAACAGTCTATCTGTCCCTGGTGGAGTGGTTTCAGCCCAGAAATTAATAGTTTATTGGCCATTTTGGGATAATTTCTATCTCTTTCATTTCCCTGCTATAAATACCGTATTTGCTTGGTTTTGCGTGTCAGGCAGCGCTGGTTAGCTAGGGTAGGCTTGAATGGGAGGAACAACATGTTTGTAACAGTGAGCACTTCAAGTATGTCAAATGTTACACTAGATTTCTGGATGATATTTTTATTTTGTGGGATGTTCCCCTTGATGAGACAGTTAAGTTTGTACCATATTTAAACAATACAAGCAACTTTCTACAATGTACTCACAATAGCAACCAAGTAGGAATTGCTTATTTAGACACTTTAGTTTCCCACACATCCACAGGATTCAAATCTCGAATACATACGAAGGAGATGTTTAGGAATTCCTATCTGGAATATTCAAGTAATCATCCCAGAAATCAAATGAGGAGCATACTGAGAGGACAATGTATTAGGGCCGCCAGGATGACTTCCCTCTATGATGAAATTGTATTAGAAATAGCATTTATTGGAAGTGTATTTAGGGAAAGGGGATACCTCAATGGCCTTATATCTGACATCACAGGTTATGTAATGAGTGAATGGGGTACAAGATACAAACCCATTTTAGGACTGAATAGTTCCCAGGTAAATTCCATGTGATATAACAAAAGGAATAATAAATACAATAGGGCATGTATCATAGAGTACAATCAATATGCTCAGTATGTAAAAAATATAATGACATCCAACTGGAATATTTTCAAATTAGAGGACGGGCTGGTTAACATGTTGGAAGAGACACCTATGTTTGCATACAAAACAGGACCAAATATAAAAAATAAACTTGAGCACCCTTTGACAACTGACGGGTGGATAAAAAAAGAAAAACATACCACGAAATGTGGAAGATGCAAGCAGTGTCACGCTATTTTAGATGTCGATAGTCTAGTCCTTGAGAATTTTAATAGGATGAAAGTAACATTTAGAAATGGGAATGGCAACACCAAACATGTTATATATTTAGCTAAATGTTTAGAATGTCCAGGTTTCTATGTCAGAAAGACTGACAGATGTCTAAAAGATAGAATATATGACCATTTGTATAATATTGGTTGGAAAGAAAAGAATAATGAGTTATACAGACATCTAGATAGTAGTAGGTATTGTAAAAACTTCAAGTTTGGTATACTGGAACAGGTGAAACCTAATCCAAGAGGGGGGGACATTAAAATTTTACTAGCAAAAAAAGAAGTAAAGTGGCAATTACTGCTTAATGCTACTACCCCCCCCCCGAGACTTAATGATCATATACCTATAGGACCTGTATTATTAGCAAGAATATGAACTTGTTGTGAATGAAAAGTATATAACTGAACATTTAAATATGTATAAAGTAATCGCTTTTTACAAGTATATATTAATTTTGTAAAGTAAGAAATGAATTAAGCCCACAACAAATATAGAGAAAAGTTACTGTGACCATTTCGTGTTATAGATGTAGGTTTTGAACTGCATTAAATGCTATGTGTACCTTTAAATTATGTGAACCAATTGTAACTTTCTATTGGTTCATACCCAAAGGCGCCTATTTTGCAAGGGTATTTTAATGAAATGAAGGAGAAGTATGGCATTCTGATGAAGTCCACATTTATGGTGGATGAAAGCACTAAATCTCATTGCTATACTAGGTTTTAGGTTGTTATTTTATTACATTTTTGTTTATTTTACTAGCTGCTTGAAAAGTGTTGTTGGATCTTTGGTGGCATTGAGAGTGTGCTATACTGCTTCTTTGTTGTTTATAATTTGAAATTCTTGTTAATTTATGTAATTATTTATGTCCCCTCACCCTACCATATTTCTCAAATTTGCTTTCTGCTTTTTCATCATCCACACTCTTCTCTCCGCTCTCAGCCACCGAACTATCTTCATAGCTCAAGGCAAAGTTTAAATGGCTGTGACAAGAGTTTAATCTACTACAGATAGCAGCAGGTATCTCCCATTTATTTTACAAATTGTAGTAGTATAAGATCCAAACAGGAGTCACCACAGGAGATAAATCAGTATACGTAGTATCTTCTTTATTGAGATAAAAAACACAAGCGCTTTCACGTAGTTAAACTACGCTTCTTCAGGTGTACACATACGTACTACGTATACTGATTTATCTCCTGTGGTGACTCCTGTTTGGATCTTATACTACTATTTGTTCTACGTTTTTCCACGAGGAGTCTTTGCTTTCCTGCAACAGTTCGTTGGGGTTTATTTTACAAATTATCAACACATCATTTTCTTTTGTAATTGAACTGCAGACGGATTCATACCATTTGTTAATTCTGTAGCCTGAAAAAAAGTATGCAACTAATGCAGTTTATTGTAGGAAGTAGTAAATGTAAGCCTGAAGAATACTAATTAAACAAAATCCCAAACTTTTCATCAGATTAGCTTTTAAATACAAACTGCCTCTTAACTGCACACTTCTCCGGGTTTTAATTATTTGTTTTTATTTTAGAACAATCCTGATCTGGGGATGAGGCTGTGGATCATGCACTTGATAGCATTAAATACCTCCTATGGATAAAGTACAGTTGTGTACACTTACCATAAATGTAGATGTTCGAGTGTATTCACTGTTACAGTCATTACATTTGGGTAATCTGCTGGCAGGTTGTCCTCAGTCGACCTGAATAACAAAGTCTTGGGTCCTGTGTCGGTTGCTGTCTACTCTTCCACGACATCAGGTCATCAGGGGTATAAAACATGCAGCCAACGCCATTTTAATGATTTTTTCTTGCCCCAGATGTCAGGTGCCCCCCAAATGGGGAGCAAAATTTTATATATACATATATATATATATATATATATATATATATATATATATATATATAATATGTATATATATATATATATATATATATATATATATATATAAACAGCAATATATATGTAAATGCACTTTTAGCAACATAAACTTTACCTTCATCTAAAAGCAAATACACCACAAAGGTTTTAGAATATAGTGAATGAAAGAGAAGTTATAGAAATGGGGGATGGCGGGTGGGTAGCCCGGACTGCAACAGTGAATACACTCAAACATCTACATTTATGTTGTGTACACAACTGTACTATGTTCTTCGTGTTTCACTGTTGCAGTCATTACATTTGGGTAGAATCCCAATGCTATGGATGGGAGGATGGAACTAAATAGCACTAGGAGCAGCTATAAGGCCCTGCAGAACTGCAGTGGCAAAGCCTGCCCTGGATCTAGAGAAGAGAGGCAAATGATAATGCTTTGTGAAGGTATGAACAGAGTTCCAAGTAGCAGCTTCTAGAATGTCTTTGGTTGGAACTCCTCTGAGAAAGGCTGCTGAGGTAGAGGCAGCCCTGGTGGAATGTGACCTGATTCCCTTGGGCACAGGTTTACCATGATGCAAGTAGCAGAAACAAATGCACTGGCTTATCCACTTAGAAATAGTCTGTTTTAATATAGCCTCCCCCTCTGATCCTGAAGCAAATGCCTCCAGTAGTTGCTCAGACTTTCTTAGAGATTTGGTCGTGTTTAAGTAGAATCTTAGTTGTCTGTGTACATCCAATGAATGCAGAATCCCTCTCCCTTGTTCTGCGGATTTGGGTAAAAGGTTGGCAAGTGACTAGTTTGGTTAAGAGCCACACTGGATACCACCTTAGGCATAAAGGAAAGATTGGTCCTGAGGGACACCCTGTCTGGGTAAAATGTAATAAAAGGCTCCACAGCCATGAGAGCCTGTAGTTCTGAAACCCTTCTTGCTGAAGTGATTGCCAAAAGGAAAGCTGTTTTCCAAGATAAAAATGTTATATCCGCAGTAGCTGCTGGTTCAAAAGGAGGCAGGGTGAGTTTTTCCAGCACAAAATTGAGGTCCCGTGCTGGAGTTGGTGATCTTCTGGGAGGCCTTAAATTTTTGGCCCCTCTAAGATACTGTTTAGCAGAGGATGAGAAAAGATGGGAGGCTCCATGTTGTAATGAGCCGAGATGGCAGAGGCATGGATTTTTATTGAAGAAAAAGATAGGCCCTTGTCAAGCATCTCAGTCAAGTACTGTAAAATCTGAGGGATATTTGGTTTTGCTGTGTCCGTTCCTTATGCTTGGTTCCAAGTACAGAATCTCTTCAATTTATCCGCATATGATTTTCTAGTACTAGGCCTTCTGGCTTCCAAAATGACATCCATCACAGATTTACTGAGAGGTGTTGTTTGAATAATTACATGATCAGCCATGCTGCAAGGTTCATAGTTTGGAGCTGAGTGTGCAGAATTTGATTGTTCTGCTGAGACAGTAGATGAGGTATTTGAGGCAAGAACCAAGGAGGGATTAGAGACATATTCCTTAGAACTGGGCACCAGTGCTGGCATGGCCAGTCCGGAGCAATTAGGATCATTTTTGTTTTTTCCTGTCTGACCTTTAGTAAGACCTTGGAGAGAAGAGGCAGAGGGGGGAAGGCATAGACTGACAGGTTTTTCCAACTGAATGATAAGGCATCCACTTTCCATGCTTGTCTGTGATAAATCCTTGTGCAGAATTTGTCCAGTTGATAAGTTTGGGGAGAGGCAAATAGATCTATGTCTGGGTACCTCCATTTTTGTGTTACCGTGCTGAAGATTTGTGGATCCAGTTTCCACTCGTGCGGGTCCATAAGATTTCTGCTTAGGTCGTCTGCCAGACTATTTTGTTTTCCTGGCAGGAATTGAGCTTGAAGATGTACTTGGTAAGTCAAGGCTGTGTTCCACAATGCCATGGCTATTCTGCAAAGGGGGTAGGAATGTGTACCCCCCCTGCTTGTTTATGTACGACATAACCATGGTGTTGTCCGTCTTTATCAGTAGTTGTCCTGGATGAAGTAAGTCTTTGAAGGCTGTCAGGGCATTATGAACAGCTAGCATCTCTTTCTGGTTGATATGCAGATGCATTTGTTTTGGGCTCCATATGCCCTGAATGCATCTCCTCACCAGGTGTCTGTAGTCAGGGTTTGGGTGGCAGGGGGTAGAGTGAATGTCAGTCCCTTGTTTTGGTGACATGTCTCTGCCCACCAAAGAAACTCCTGTTGTAGGCAGGGAATGAGAGGAATCATTGCTTCCAGGCTGTGACAAAGTTGACTCCATAAACGTTTTAGGTACCATTGACGTTCCCTCATATGCAGTCTTGCATATGGAATTAGTAGAATGCAGGATGCCATGAACCCCAAAGCCTGCAGAATTTGTCTTGCAGATAACTGGGTTTTTGTTGCCATCTGTTTGAAGTATGTTGTCAGTTGCCTTTGTTTGTCTGGCATAAGGTAAGCCATCTGGGCAGTTGTATTCAAGCTTACACCCAGGAATGTAATTTTTTGAGAAGGTACCAGTTGTGATTTATTTTTGTTTATTGTGTATCCTAGGCATGTTAGAAGCCTTTTTACAAACACCAGATGCTGAAGAAGAATGTCCTTGTTCTCTGCTTGAATGAGACAGTCGTCCAGATAAGGATAAATTTGTATGCTTCTTTGTCTGCAAAATGCAATTACTGGTGCCAGGCACTTTGTAAAGACCTTGGGCGCAGTAGATAAGCCAAAGGGCAGTGCAGAGAATTGCTAATGCATAAAACCTGCCTTGAAGTGGAGGTATCTTCGGCACAATTCCCTTATTGGGATATGCAGGTATGCCTCTTTTAAGTCTAGAGTCACTAACCAAGCGTTCCTGCCCAGCATAGGCAGTAGCTGTTATAAAGTCAGCATTTTGAATTTTGGAATGTCCAGGAAAGTGTTCAAAATCGATAAATCCAGTATTGGACACCAGGCATTGTCTTTTCTGGGTACCAGGAACAGCCTTGAGTAAAAATCTTGTCCTGTTTCCTGTTCTGGTACTGGTTGAATAGCCCCCATATCCATGAGGGACGTAACTTGTTTCTGAGCCTCTGCCCATTGATTTTGTGGCAGATCTGGCCAACCATTTGGAATTGGCAAAGTATAGAAATGAAATCTGTACTGCTGGGATACTATGTTTAATACCCACTTGTCCTGGGTAATTAACTGCCAATTTTGAGTATAAAGTGCTAATTTCCCCCCAAGGGGGCTGCCAAAAGATATGTGCTTGGTGATGGTAGAGGGAAGTCATTGAGACTGCTTACTGTAGGGTTGTGCTTTGTTTCCTCCAGATTTGGTGGTGGAGGCACCCCATTGCTTTGACCTGTAAGAACCCTGTGATTGGTATCTAGAGCCTTTTGAGCACCTGGATTTGCCTTGAGAGGCTCTATTGGACACAGGAAAGGACCAATTTTTAGTAGGCCAGTGCCTACTGAATCTGGGTGGCTGCACTTGTAAGAAATCTTTTACAGTTTGCATAGATTTAGCTTTGTCTGCCATTTTCTTTAAAACCTCTTCTGCCTTATTACCAAGCAGAGTATCATGCTGTAAAGGGGCATCCAACAATTTAGTTTTAACACGATCAGGCAGATTTTACTCCTTGAGCCAGGCATGCCTTCTAATCGCAGATCCAGTACCTGTGTCCTTGCAAGAGGCCTCCAAGGAATCAATACCACATTGCAAAGTATGCTTTTCAACCTGTTCTGCTGCATGCAATAATTCCTACAATTCTTTATTTTCCACACAATCAGAAATCAACATCATTTTCTGTTTCAGTAAGCCCATAACATGCTGTTGATATTTGAGCATATGAAACTGGCAGTTTAAGGCCCTAATTGCCAAGGTTGCAGACGTATAAACCTTCTTTCCCCATCTATAGAGTGCCCTGAAATCTCTATCAGAGGGGGTTGGATTTTTGGCTGTAAAGGCCTTTACACCTTTGGGATCCTGTGAGATAGATTCAGGATCTGCAGCAGGATTTTTGAATAGAAATTTGTGGGAGTCAGGAACCCTGTAATATCTGTCTGGCTTACTAGGAGCGGAGGTAGGGAATCAGGAGCCATGCTTGATTCCGAAATCACATCATCAACAATGTCTAATACAGGAGGTATAGCCAAAGGCCTATGCTGAGGAAGAAGAAGGAAATCCCTAAGCCTCTTTTTTGATTCAGAGAAATCCTGACAATGAAAATGTTCCCTTAAAGTATGCAAGGTTTCTCCAAAAGAAAAATCCTCAGGAGGGGATGTAGATGGGATGGATTCTTCTGCATCTGAATCCACATAGGGGTGGTATAGAAAATTCCTGATCAGAAGAGGAATCAGAAGAAATGGAAACCTGATCTGAAGATTCATAATTAGTGTCTTGCCTAGGCCTCTTAGCAGGAGGGTTGGGAACCCCTGATCAAGGTAATTAAGTCCTCAGCCATTTTGATCATCTGCTTTTTAGGCATAGGGTCCTGAGCACGTGGCTCATGCATCATTATTTTAGACTTAGAAGATGTTTTTGAAGCTGGTGCCGGTTTTATATAAAAATGTTGAAGCCTGAAAACACCCTCAGAAGCTGGTGCCTGCTCAGCGGCTCCGGACCCATCCAAGGGAGGGACATCCGAGGGTTCAATACTCTGAGAATTTCGCGGCATACCAGACTCTGCATGGGTCTCGGTAGAGGCCTGCGACTCAAAAGTAGTGGGTATCAGGGGCTGCAAAAGCTCCTCACTGAGTACTGGCGAACCGGCGACTGGCTTAGGAGAAGTTTCGTCATCGGTTTTGGACCTCAACGGTCTGTCTCTGTCTTTTTTTTTTTGTGAACTCTAGTAGTCGGTTTGCTAACCGACGACATTTCAGGGTAATTAAATCTGGTTCCAAAATATTTTGAAGCAAAAATATACCAACGCTTAATAGTGCATTGGTTAAATCTAGCACAAAATCAACAGCAAGGCACCTTATGATCTGGACCTAGGCAAGGAATACAGTACAAATGAAAATCCTTATGAGGTATTTGCTTCCCACAAGTAATGCAATTATTAACTTTTACTGACATCAGTAAGGAGCAAGAAAAAGTTTCCCCAATGGGGTACTTAGCTTTAGTTGAAGACTTCGGTTCTGAAACTCGAATGCAAAAATTTCAGGAGTCGGCTGACCGGCACTTGCGAACTGCTTCTGCTTCTGGCACCGCGTGGCAAGAAAGACTGATTAAAATGGTGTTGGCTGCATGTTTTATACCCCTGAAAACCTGACGTCATGGAAGAGGAGAGGAGACAGCAACCGACGCAGGACCCAAGACTTTGTTATTCAGGCTGACTGAGGGCAACCTGCCAGCAGATTACCCAAATGTAATGACTGCAACAGTGAAACATGAAGAACATCCATAAGGTGCTTTACCGCTGGCTGCACTCCGTGCATATGTTTCTGTTCACTGCTCAGTCTGCGAGCAAACAACTGCACACCGGACATGATTAGCATGGCACTGAGGGCTAATCTAATGAAAATGATTTTGAAAATGCTTTGCAGCCAAGATTTGTCATCCAACTCAGTAGTGCCCCCCACACTCTTCCACAGGTCTAGGTGGCCACTGAAAACGCCTCTATTATAATTCACCTGTGCCAAGAAAAAAAGAAATAGAATTCTAAATGCAGTCAACAACACAAGTGTTAAAATACATTTAGTATACATACATAGAGCCATAAATACTGTTATATCTGCAGGTGGCCAAGGTGAAATTCCCAGAGTGTCAGCTGTCTGAAGCACGTAGACACCAAGTAACATAATAAAGATCATTGTTTTCTGTATAAAATATTGCTGGAGGGATTTCTAAGTGTGCATCTACAGTTATTCCCTTTTTTAAAGATTTCTCTATTATATGTTCATAGCTTCATAGGAAGTTCTAGGCTATCAGCCATATTGCCTTTACAAGTCTTGCCAAGTTAATCCTAAGTATCCCTATTTTTTCTTTTTTGGATAGTTTGCAGAACAAATTTATGAACAGAATGAGTCTGTGATCAACACTGGCTACTCCAGTCCATCAAGGACATGGGCGCCACCCAAGGGGCAAATTAATGATCACCCATCCAATTATTTACATTGTTTATAAAGAGGGTCATTGAGGAGCTCTAGTTTACATGAACAGGGAGTCTATTCCAGGGAAGCAGCCATCTCTAGGAGACACATCTGTCTCTCTAACATGATTCATAGCTTCATAGGTTCATAGTATGATACTAGGCTATTGGCCTGGAGGCCCTTATAAGCCTAGCCAGGGATTTTGGCCATGTTCCCACAAAGTCAACACCTGTTTCCCCTGTCCAGCAAGGACACAGGTTGGGATCCCAGGTATGTATTTTCTGTTTCCCATGAAGTCATCTAGGTTCCTCTTAAAGAGAGTTAGAGAGGTACTCTGCTTAACATGGAAGGGGGAGTCTATTCCATGGACAAGGGAAGTCTCTGGGACACAAATGTATTCTGCCAACAAGTTCCATTAATGTCAAACACCAGGCTTAGGCCTTGCGTGCGGGTGGATTTGGACTTATGGCTATATACAGCAACTTCATTATGGCTGGGTCTGAGATGACCTTGTATGCCAGACACAGGTAACCTCTGAGTAGTCTGTATGAGACAGAGGAGAGAGACGGGGCTTTTCACCTATCTGTATAGGACAGGTGTTTGTGACCCTGGATTTTCCTAGTCAGGAAACTCTGTGGCCTCTCCAGCTGCTGCATGTGCTTGGAAAGGTACATGCTGAAGGGGGCATTGTACTCAATAATTGTCTGATAAGGGATGAGTGCAGGGATGTTATGACCTCCTTGTTCCTGGATGAAATACCCTTACTTATGAAGCTGGTCATGTAGAAAGCCTTCCATACAATGGAGGCAACGTGGTGGTCAAAAGACAAGTTGCTATCAACTTGGGTGCCCAAGTCCTTCACGACTGCTTGCATGCTTAGTACATTGTTATTAATGTGATAATTAATTGGCCTTAAGGCCAAACACAATGCCAGACACACTAGTCATTGGTGACTCCATAGTCAGACACACTGACGTCCCGCTCACCAGACTGAGTAAGGAGAAGGTCACAGTAAGCTGCCTGTCGGGTGCTAGAATCCGCCACATAATGCATGCACTCAGGTCTCTCAACAGCAGGTACAAGTACGACTCAATCATTGTCCACGCTGGTGTTAACGACCTGAGATGTACCTCCTTGGACTACATGAAAAGAGACATAGAGGAGCTCTCTGATTATGTAGCCCAAACAGGTATGACCCTGACCTTGAGCAGTATCGTACCTTCACCAAGAATGATGCCACAATACAGAGATAAGATGATCAGCTTTAACAATTGGCTTAAACTCTGGTGTCATTCAAAGGGGATCCAATGTCTGTCTGCCTGGGATGACATGCTGGACAAGCCACGCTGCTTGAGGGGCGGCTTGCACTTGTCACCCTGGGATTCCGGATTTTGGCAAAGGCTCTTGCCACCCCATAGTGCCTTTTTTAGGCAAGGCTCAAATTCTAAACCTACCACCCTAGAACAAAACAAAGAAAAAAAACTAAGGGTAATGCTGCTCAATGCCAGAAGTCTCAACCTTAAGATGCACTGAGGCCCTTCTCAGTATGGAGAACATCGATGTCTGTGCTGTGACAGAAACCTGGTTCAAGGCTCCTGAGAGCACCCCAGCACTATCAGGTTTTACCTCATATCATGCGTTCCGGCCCCCAAAACCGGACAATACCAAGAAAGGAGGAGGGGTATCCATATTCATCAAGGACACCCACACCTCAAGATTGGTGGCATCGCACGATGCATCGGAAACCATCCAGGTGCAATTAACCATAGGCAAGACTGCTCTGCAATTTGTAGCATGTTACAGGCCACCCTCGCAAACTCAGGAACCTCATATGGCCTTCCTGAAAACACTGGAGGGGATAAATGTATCTCCGAACACCATCATACTAGGTGACTTCAACTACCCTAATATAGACTGGGAACACTACTCAAGCCCAAACACTCTAGCCCAAAGTTCCTGGAATTCATAAACTCAAATGCCATGGAACAACTAGTCACCATCCCACAAGAGGAGAAAACATACTTGATCTCATCATCACGAACATAGGAGCACAATGTTCAACGCCGAACTATACCCTCACTGGTGAGATCTGATCACAAACTAATCTCACTGGAGGTCCTCATCCGCCCCCACCGAAATGAAAAAGACCTCAGTAAAGAACTTCAAAGCCGACTTCACACTTCTAAAGACTAGTGTGGTCTCCTTTAAGGCCCTGAGCCGGTTAACATTACTCAAACCGCTGAATCACTTACAAATGCCTTCTACCAGCACCTGCAGGGCTGCATGGATCAGGCAATCCCAAGCAAAACAAAGACTCTTTGTACCAAAGGCAAGCGTCCAGTCTGGTGGACCCCAGCCATAAACAAACTCTACAACAAAAGGAGAAAGCTACTACAAGATAGAGCAAAATCCTTAAAAGGTAAGACACCTGATCACTATAAGTAAAAGCTAAGAGCTCTCATAAAATCATCCAAAGCTAATTTTGAGGAAAAAATAGCTAAGGACTCTAAAGACAACCATAAGGCATTCTTTAGCTATGTCAGAAACCTAGGAGGAAACTCCCAGATGTGCTCAGAATTAGTTCAAAATGATGTGAAGATTACTGATCCTACAGACATTGCCAACATACTGGCTGAAAGGTTCAGTGCAAACTCCCCAAAGGAGAGATATCTATACCAAATGATTGTAGCCCCCCAAACATCTCTAATGCCCAGGTGAGAACTGCTCTCTCCAAGGCAAAGAACACAGCATCCATGGGACCTGATGGTGTCCCCGGCTGTGTGCTCCATGAACTCAACGAGGAATTAAACCCACAGTTAGGACAGCTGTTTAATCTTAGTCTCACCTCGGATCGTACTCAGGGAGTGGTGCACAGCGACTGTGGTCCCACTCCACAAAGGCGGTGCCTCCACCGACCCTGGAAATTACCATCCCATTAGCTTGACAAGCCTTATCTGCAAAGCCATGGAGAGGATCGTAATGGATCTCATAAATAAAGACATAGGGAACTTGCAGACTTTGGATCCAACCCAGTTTGGCTTTGTCAAAGGCAGATCATGCCTTCTAAACTTGGTTGACTTTTTTGAAACAGTCACCAAGGCCATTGACGAGGGAAAGGCAGTCCATACAGCCTACCTAGACCTGGCGAAGGCTTTTGATACAATACCTCACTCGGGTATCATTGAAAAACTCATCAACTTAAATGTAAACCCATACATTACAAGATGGGTTGCAAACTGGCTGAGTGACAGAACCCACAGGGTCAGAGTCAGGTCAGGTCAGACTCAAAGCCTGTCACAAGTGGTGTCCCACAGGGCTCAGTCCTGGGCCCACTCTTGTTTGGCATCTACTTTTCTGAAGTACAAGCAAACACAGAAGGGTTATGGCTGACAAAGTTTGCAGATGACTGCAAACTGGGTGCCGTAGTTGAAAACACATCCGACACAGATATCCTTCAGAAGGGTCTCACAGAAACGGATAACTGGTGCCAGAGCCATGGCCTAAAGTTAAATGCCAAGAAATGCATAGTCATACCCTTCGGTTAAAATAAGGTTACCCCTAGCTACCATATAGGTGGCAATCCCTGAACACAGAAGAAGTTATTAGGGACCTGGGAACCCAGGTTGACAGTAGCCTTTCATTCGACACTCATATTGCTAAAGTAGTTAGGAAGACCTTCTACATTGCCCACCTTATCATGAAGGGATTAACATCTAGATCAAGGGAAGTCATAGTCTCCCTATACTCATCACTCATCAGACCAATGATCGAGTACAATGCCCCACTGGAATGTATCTGACCCGACACTTGCAGCAGCTGGAGGCCACAAAAGTTCCTCACCAAAGGATAAAGGGTCTCAAAAATCTGTCTCATGCTGCCCGACTGAAAGAACTCCAGTTATATTCAGTTGCTTACCGCTTGCTCAGAGGTGACCTATGCCTGTCATACAAGGCCATGTCAAACCCAGATTTGATGAACATGCTTCATCTCAAAAAATCTAGATCCCTCAGCGCCACAAGGGCGGACTTAAACCTCGACACGGTTATTAATAGGACGTGCTGGAGGGATAGATTCATCACCCAAAGACTCCCTATGCTGTGGAACAAAATCCCGGTTTATGTGAGGCAGAGCACCTCGCTGGCCTTGTTCAAGAGGAATCTTGATCAATGGATGGAAGATCGCAAATACACCCCAGGGGTTACCTCAGTGTCACTGCTCGACAGAGGCACAGCAAAATAATGGGCATAGTTTCTCCAAACTAAAGGGGTGGTGTAAGCCACAAAACTATGGGCTAGGCTTATAAATGCCCTCGGGCAGATAGCCTAGTATGAACCTATGAACCTATGAACCTATGAATTAGTGAGGACACCATTTTCCCCAAATGGGATAATGATGCATTTCTTGGCATTCAGATTGAGGCCATGCTAACCCCTTCCTAACCCCTCCAGCTAAAATTGCCATAGCTCGCTCTCACCTTCTTTCAACCCTTCTGTATGCATCCCCTCTACTCCCGAATTTAAACAAGACTGTCCTTAACAAACTCTCAATTTGCTACAACCACATTGCCAGGTTTGCCACTGGGCTGCCTTTTAGGACACATCATTGCATCAATCTAAATTAGCTTGGGTGGCTTGAACTACCCAGCCTAATCCAGTATAACCAACTGATTATGGCCTATAAAATCCTCTATAATCCAGACAATAGTCCTGCACTTAAAAATATTATCACCCCCTATAACAATCCTAGACCGCTTCAATCCTCTAACAAACTACTAATTCAGACTAGCACAATTAATAACACAGCCGGTGATTCTCTCTTTGCAAACTCTGTAAGTAGATCCTGGAACCCACTTCCAGCTGATATTACCCTACTTTCCACCTTAGGTCAATTTAAAACTAGACTCAAACAACATTTGCCACTTAACTGGTTATGTCAATGTATCAAGCCTGGCTAACTGTCTCTAGAATTTATAAAAATCTGTTAACCAGTTTACTGTGTAATTTAATTTAATCCTGACTTGTGCTCAGGATTAACTATAACCTGTAGAACTTGTTTAACTTGCTTACTTATGTAATCTCTGTAAATAGTCTGTTTGTAATATGTAATGTATCTGTTTACCCTTGGAGCTTTTCTCCCCGGGCCTCTGCTGAAAATGGACATGCATCCAGTCAGACTATCCTGGCCAACAAATGTAAAATAAATGCTCCTAGCACCAATCATTAGTTTGGGTAAGGCCCTCTTGAAGGATGTTCACATCACTAGGGGAATTTAAGACAGGACAGAGCTTGCAGTAATCTGCAAACTTGGTCAGCCACAGACCACTGGTTTTGGCTTGCACCTCAAAAAAGTATATCCCAAACAGTACAAGCCCCAAGACCGGTCCTTCGGGTACACTGCTCGTTACAGGTCTGCTACTAGAGGTGGCTTCCCCTAGTTTGACTGAGTGGGTTCTATCAGTGAACCAATTAGCTACCCATCTGGTAACATATGGGTTGATGCCTAGCTGGGAGATTTTATCTATTATGCCCAAGTGGGGAATAGTGTTGAAGGCTTTGGCTAGGTCAAGGTAGGTGGTGTGCACCATCTTCCCTTCATGCATGGCTTTGGTGAACGTTTTGAAGAAGTTGACCAAGATCAAGTGGTTGGAGGTTGCCAATGTCCTTGTTTATAAGATCCATGATAATGTATTCCATGGCCTTGCAGATCAGGCTAGTTAGGCTTATGGGCCTATAATTGTCTGGGTCAGTGGAATCTCCACCTTTGGGTAGAGGTATGACAATGGCTGTCCTCCATTAGGCTGGGATGAAGCCAGTGCTCAGGCTTTGGTTGAATAGGGTGCCTAATGGAGCTGACAGCTCGTGCCTGAGTTCATGTAGGATGCAGCCGGGGATGTTGTCGGTACCTATGTAGACTGTATTTTTTGCCTTTGAGAGGGCATTAAAGACATGCTCCCTGGTGATGAGGTGATGAAGGCAGGTGTTGGGGATGTCCTGGTTTACTGATGGTGGGGACAGGAGGGTGAAGTTTTCACTGAACCTGTCTGCCAGAAAGGTTGGCTATATCTAAGGCATTTGTGTATGTGGTGTTCTTGACCACCAGTTCAAAGCAGATTTGGATGTTACCTTTGAGACTGCAGACGTATGTGAAGAAAGCCTTGTGATTGTCCTTAGTGGATATGGCCAATTTGGACTCGAAGTTAGCCTTAAAGGATTTCACCAGTTACCTTATTTGCTTGTTCAGACAAAGGAGATATTGCTTCCAATTTGGCACCTGCTCCTTCTTTGTCCAGGACAGCAAATTTTTCCTTGTATTATAGAGTTTGTTAATTGCTGCTGTTGACCAGACAGGTTCACTCTTCCATGAAGAAGATGATTTGGTCCTGTCAGGTATTTCTGAGTCCATGCAGCTATGTAGGTGTTCATATAGTTGTTTGGTGTAGGCTTGGACATTAGTGCTAGTTGCATCTGAAGGGATGGTGGCTGTGAAGTTGCTTATACCTGCTCTCAGGAGATTGTAGTCAGTTTTGGAAAAGTTGTTTTTGTTTGACTCTAACGGGGGGGGGGGGCAGTTGGGGGAGTTAGTGACTTCAAAAGTGATTGCATTATGGTCAGATCTGTTAATGTCAAAGGCTAGGTTAAGATCCCTAGAGTGAGTTACTCTTGAGCCATTTTACTTGTGGATGTGCAGCATTTCCATTATAGCAGGGTTGGAGATTGCCTTATAGGCCAGTCACAAGTCACCTCTTAGCAGCCTATAAGATACAGAGTAAAGTGACAGGGCTTTCAGCCTGTGCATGTAGGTCATGGTTTGGAGTCTTTGTATTTTCTTACTGAATCTCCAGCTGCTGCAGGTGTCCAATGAGGTACATGCAGAAGGGTGCATTATACTCTATTAGTGGTCTAATGAGGGTCGAGTACAGTGGAGTTATAACTTCCCTTAAACTGGATTCTATGCCCTTACTTATAAAGTGTGCTATGTTGAAGGCTTTCTTTACCACTGTGGAAACTTGGTAGTCGAAGTTCAGATTGCTATCAACCTGTGTTGCCAATAATGTAATTTGTAGACTATTTTGTTTTGTTAAAGGGAATAATAATGCATTTTTTTAATTTTGTTTTAGACTATGGCTTTGGCACCAATCACTTCTTTGTGTTAGCCCTTCTTGTAATATGTTGACATCATTGGAGGACTCAGTGATTGCTACCAGTTTGCAATCATCAGTGAATTCAGTGAGCCAAAGGCTGTCTACTTTGGCCTGAACTTCTGAAAAATAGATACCAAACAGTAAGGGGCCCAGCACAGACCCCTGTGGTACTTCACTGGTGGCAGGTCTAATGGTGGAAGTGGAGTCACCAATTTTGACAGAGTGTGTTCTGTTGATGAGCCAGTTGGCTACCGATCTAGTAATGTAAGGGTTAATCCATATGATGGAGAGTTTTTCAATAATGCCAGAGTGGGAAACTGTGTTGAAAGCCTTGGCAAGGTCGAGATAGGCTGTCTCCACTGTCTTACCTTTATTCATGGCTTTGGTGACATTCTCAAAGAAGTCTACATTTCAAGTTAGTATATATAATTTTGGGTGGTCTGGGGGCCCTGTTCCCTACATAGTAGAGTCAGAGGGCTTGCCCCCCTAAAAATCACTTACAGTTTACTTTTTGCCAGTTTGAGTTTCAGGCATTGGTTTTTAGTATTTCTAATTTTATGGTTTTGCCCATTCAACATTTCATAGAACAACCTTTTGTGTTCCATCAAGTTAAAACTATTCTCTGAGATTGCTTAACTTATCTGTTAATTATTATTATGGTAAATTATGTACTTTATGTGAAAGTGACATACAATACATTATGTTTACACAGCATATATTACAGCTACTTTCATTTTTTCTTAGATCATAGGTCAAACATTGGAAAATAGTTGGAATGAATGGACATTTTAGTTAATAAGTGAATTCTTTTTTTCATAACTTGAGAAAAATGGTATCAAAAATTATTAAGAATTGTCATTCATTAGTCCCCTGGCACTAATTATTTTAATAAGGTTAAGCTATACTCTTGCCATCTCTTCTAACATAATGATTTATTCTTATATCATTTTGCTCTGAATCCTAATATATACAAAATTAAATGAAATCACAAAGAGTCAATGATTCTGAAGTCCCTGAAGAAAAGCAGTTTCAGAAGCAATATATGGAGCAATTTGTGCTTTTCCGAAGACTGGAATTTGTTATTATACTATTCATTAAACATATGTACAGTCACATCTCATTAAAAGGGACGTCAAGTCAATGTGGAGTATTCCCCTTTCGGGTTTTATAAAAAGCTTGTAAATGACTCATCTTCTACAACTAGGTCTCTATGCTTCAAAGCCTTGCTACATCCATTTAAATAGATTTATTAACTATTTCCTAGAAAATAAGGAATAACATGGTTACAACAGTTTACATTCATTAATTCTGACTGTTTAGATGCTGTTGGAGGATTGATTAGTAAACCTACCCTTATTTTTGCATTGGATTAAATGTGAAATTATAGGTATGTTGCTGCAAAGAAACTGTTCACTTCATAACTCACAACTGTCCAGATTTTTCGCAGAATGTCCAGGTTTTTGTCTTATATTTTTTGACCTGCTCCACAAAAAAATGTGTTTTTCTGGCAAACCACTGAGGACTGAATTCACTAAATAATGACATACATTTGAGTTTCAGACTTTATATCCCTTGGAAAATGCATGCTAACATAAACCTGTTATTCTAGCAACATTCAAAGTTTATAAGAGCAATATTTAAATGCTGTCCTTATTTTGCAGCCTTTGGCCCTTATTTATGTTAGACTTTGTCCAGATTTCTTGCACCAAGAGGTTGAGAGGTATAGTTCACATGCATCCATTTTCTAAACTACTTGTCCAGGTAAAGTATGTGGTGATAGCAAGCTGTGCAGGTGAGATCAGGCTTCCCTATCCACATAAAGAGTCCTCATCTCATCCTGCAAAATATCCAGACATTCCTAGGCTAGCTGAGAAATAATTCTCTCCAGTGTGACTTGTCTGTCTCATGGCATCCCCTCAGTAGACCATACCTGTTATAGTTGCAGGAACTGTCCAACATCTATATTTGGTGATCTAGCCACATCAGCTGAGTTATTTCATGACTTACTAAATGCAACACTTTGTCACAGAAAGTGAGGCTTTCATCCTCATGAATGAACTACTTTCACAACTTGTATCTAACATCTCATCTCTTCTGTCACTAGCTGGTCCCTGTAACCATAAGCAAGGATGGTGACACTAACTGGCAGGGATATTGTTTGTCCACTACAGTCTAGTGCAGTACATGTTGTACTAGCAGCACTGGACATACCCACTGGTCATTCTCCTCTTCCCCTTTACACTTACTCATAAATGAGACGCAAGGCACACAAGCTGCAGTTGGGGTAACTAGTACCCCGTCACCTGTACAGCAGTCTACTCTTTTCTGGGAAAGAATCACAATGTCTAGAGATGAGGATTTTCATCCTACAAAGCTAGCCCCTGCTGGAGGCCACAGTCACTTGAAAGTAAAAGAATGAAAACAATGCCCACAAACAACAGAGACACAGCCCACTCATACCCAAACTGAATACCCCCCCCAAATCTCAGATATGTCTTGATGTTCTGTCTATGAATGTCATTACTGAGGTGCATCCTTGCCAGAATTCTGTTCACCTTGAATAAAGGGAAATGTACCCCAATATATGCCCTTAATCAATTATAAAGACTGAATTACACGAGAGGCCCTGGGACTCCATACTGCTCTAGAACATCCCACAAGACATTCCACGTACATGGTCATATACTTCCCCATTCCATAGAAAATGTATAGACTGTACATTTATTTATTTGGTTAGTTAGTTGAAGCATCTTGTTTGACAGCACTTCACTGGAGTAATAAAACTGAGTCTCACAATCCTTTCATGATTATTATCCATGCTTTCTTTATTCTGCGCATGGTAGCAGTCCACTTTTGAAAATACTGTTGTACATTCTATCTCATCAGTACCTCTTAGTGTTCCAACTTCCTCATGAAATATTCACTCATGCATTCTTTATTCAGTCACCTGCTTTATCTTTTAACAAGGTTATAAAAATGCTATCTCAGCATATACTGGGTGAAAGGCAGTGAAAGCTTATTCTGAACAGGAGGTAAGTCTGTGCCAGGATGTACATATAGACACAGACACACACATGCACGCACACACAAACACACACACACACACACGCACACACACGCACACACGCGCGCACACACACACACACACACACACACACACACACACACACACACACACACACACACACACACACACACACACACACACACACACTCCATACCAACTTGGATTTTTATGCCCTTAACAGATGTGCATTTCTATTGTTTTGGTTTGTGATCTATTTTCACTATTTATTGGAAGAAAGGGTTATATTGTAGGAGAGAAGATTTAATTTAATTTATATTTTATTACCTGTAATACTAACTTTTTGTTGGAGGAAAGAGATAAGTCTATAAACTGAGATAGACTGTTGACAGGGAGTCTGTTTAATTTATAATCCACTCCTGGTGTTTTTAAAGTGTGTATATTCAGCTTTTGAAATCTCTTTTAAGCATCAAACACTGAATATAGATGGACACAGACTGAATAATCTATTTGAGACATTAAATGTGCTGTAATATGCAGAATTATTTAATAAAAAGAGGGTGTTTTTTTCTGTTAGCATGAATTTAGTAGTATTTTCCAGAAAACAAACCATGGGTGAAAGTTGTTTGATAAATAAATAAATAAAAATGTATTTGCCACGCATTGTGTTAGGCAATTACATTTGCCTTTTTCTGGTTTCTGATACGATGCTGGCGAACTTTATGTTTTTGCTGGTGGTGTTGGTCATTTGAAGTGTATTGAACATATCACTTTGCCTGTTTAACCTGTGTTTTGTAAAACATACAGATATGCATAGCTTCTTTCAGATGTGACACCAGTGAACCATATTTGAATTGTGTTGGATGGATGTTTTCTTTATAGTGCATTGGATATGTAAGATAAGCATTATTTTCTTCTTACTTAAACAGACTTTAACTTGCCCATAGAGAAATTACTCCTCTTTATATATTATCACCTAATAAAAATTAATACAGTTCTCACCCTGCATGTTGGTGTTTTTAGTATTGTAATACATATTTCTTTTAACTATCCTTGGCAAGTGACTGTTATAGTACAAGGCACAGGAATCTATATGTCTTTGCTTATTGGTTTTATACTGTTATAGAAATACTTTCTTTGAGTATTTCTGAAAACAGACTGTATGTATTACTAGGTTTACTTTTACAAAGGTGAAACACACTCATGCGATTGCTCATATGAGCAAACTGTAACTTCGAAAAACAAAACCGCGACAGTTTCCAATGTTCAAAAATCAGCAAATCGAAATGCAGATTTGCTGATTTTCGAGCATAAATGTCGAAAAAAAATGTAATGAACTGTGCCCCCCACACCGCCCCTACTTTAATATTCTAACTCCGAGATTGCACTACAGTGGAGAAAGGGACCATTTTCTGATCCCCACTATAATGCAATCTGCCTCAAAATACCGAATCTGCAATGAGTGAATTTTACTGTGCATTCGCTCATTGCACATTTGAACCTTTTTGCGTTCACAAACTTTGCAAATGTCCTTTCGAACATTTGCTGTTCGCCCGTGTGCAAAATGCACACATGAAGCTAAACCTATTACTATACCATATATGTCTAATTGTGAGGCATTAATCGCTGCCTAGAATTGTTAGTAGAGATGAAGGCATAAGTATTCTGTAATACACAAAATTCTGGGTAAACTGTTCTGCTTAAAAAATCCAGGTTAAACTACTTTACTTTCTGAAAAATACTTACTCATTTACCTACTAGCAATGTATTTCACTGTCCAGTACTTTCCATACACACATAATGAAGTCCTTACAAAGGAACTACTTAACCATTTGCCAAAGGACCTCAGGGAACAGTAGTGAAGGTAGGACTAGATTTGTGTATATTTTCCCAAACTCTACACCTCTCTCTCCAATATTACTCACAGTTTAAGTTTAATTTTTCTTCTTTCTTTGTTGTGTCTTGCTCTGCCTATTGTCTTCGTTTTAGTTGTAGATAGTAAAACAAAAGATTTATATTCTTACCAAGCTACATGAGATAATCACCATGTTCGTTGCACAAATACCTAAAGATTCAGTCATCAGCTTTGTGTACATGAAACAAAACTGTACTCGGTCCAGTTCTAATAAACCTTAGTCATACAACTTTGTGACAGGGCAGTAACAGACTCCAAATGTATACCTTGAAAAGGTCTAAGACCATTTTTTCTGTGTTTTTGTAAGCATTTCTTGGTCCAGAAATGCAATCATCTGATCAAATCATCCAGATACATGTAGTTATAATTTTGACTTTGTTGCTTCTTTTCTTATTGTCTTCCAGAAAAGATCTATATACTCTTTAATGTTTGACTACTGCAGATTGATGGTACTCTTTATACACAATTTTTTTCAGTAGTAAATGCTGTTGTTTTCCTCATCACTATATCATTTTTAACTCACATTCAAGAGCAAGTTGTCCACATGACAAACTGATTGATAATCTGTCTCATATCGCCTACTTATATGTGATCTCTGCTTGACTTACAAAGCCATGTCTGTCCCAGCTCTGTTAGAAATGCTACATCTAAAGAAATCCCAATCCGTCTGCACCACACACTCCACAGACCTCAGCCTCACTACCACAATCAACACAACATGCTGGAGGGACAGGTTCATAACCCAGAGACTGCCCATGCTATGGAATAGACTTCAATTACATGTCAAGCAGAGCACCTCACTAGTCCTCTTCAAGAGAATTCTTGATGAGTGGAAATAAAAAATTCACCCCGGGGATCACTCCAGTGGCTCTACTCAACAGAGGCACTAGGAACTAAGGTTGGGTGGCATGATGCCAGGGTACTCCTATGGGCTAGGCTTGCAAAGGCTCCAGGGCCATTAGCCTAGTACACACATATGAACCTATATATTCTCACAGTAAGTAGTCCTGAAAAATAAATTGCATTGTTTACCTTTTATTAACATTTCATTAAAGGGTCTGACTGGATTGCTGCCCATTTTAAGTGGCGGCCCAAGAAGGAAAGCTTCAAAGTGTTACAAAAACATTATAAAAATAACAATTTTACAGTCTCCAAAAATAATACCAAAACATCCACACATCTACAGTTTATATAATTATACCAAATTTGTCATAATGTGAAAACATTAGTTAAGAACAGATACAGCTTTTATAACAATGATTTAATATTTATATTTCAGCCAGTTTATAGAGAAATGAAAGGTAAGTTAATATAATACAAACAAAAAAAGCAATATGAAGTGATAAAAAAGGGTTATAGCATATTTAGAAAGAGAGTAAGGGGAATCAAACTGATTGAAGTACGGACATGAGAAAAGAAGGGAGAGTAGGATTGTGGAAGGCGTGAATACGTACTTATTCATATTTAGAAATTAATTTTTACTGGCACCCTGTCAAAATCCTGTCTTGCCAAAATAAATGTCATGTCACAATTAATTCTTAGGCACACACTATAATCTATTTATCCAGGGAAGTGAAAGAAAGAACGAAAGAGAAAAAGGCAGCAAAGATATGGATTTCAGCCTTTTCTTGAGCAAACTTCAGATTACAACATTAAAAATGTAAAGCATATTCATCAGACTTGTTTGAATCCCAAGTAATTGTATTGTATTGTATACCTGTATGTCAAAAGTGCACTTACACAATTCTGTGAATGTGATAATATCATAAAAAACAGAAACAATTTAGCTGTAGACCATATCATGTAATCTGTGCACCACAATTAATAAAATCTGAATATATACATCTCTGCTGGAAACCCATGAATCTCATTGCTTTATGATGCAGAAAAGCCAAATGGCTCCACATTACATCTTGTGCCACTCTTCCTGCTCGCCACACTGACTATCAAGCATAAACATTTTGAGCAGACAGCCTAGAAACAGCACACTTCATTATTCTTTGAGAATTATGTTTATAATTTTCTTAGAGTAAAAAAAAAGATCTGCTTGTGGCTTATGTTTAGCACTAGGCTGTGACCTCTAACAAAAGCACAAACTTCTTATTACCTGTCTTTAACTTTTTTCCCTGCTCTACTTGAAACAATATATCCCTATTCACACCCCCCTTAAACACCACTTCTTATCTTTCCCTAACTTCCCCCATCACTGCTCTACCCATCTCATGCATCCCCTATATACCTAAGTTATAAACCTTCCACATGCACCACTCTGGAACAGGCAACATAGACAGAATTAATTATATACCCTGCCCTATCACTCAAATGCTATTACCATGCTCCTCCTATACAATGATAATCTCTCCCCTGCTACATTATTTTATAACTTACTTCTCACCTACTTCATTATATCACTTGAATTCTTTATAAAAGCTAAATTTCTTAACAGCAATACTTTCCCTTCAATATAAATCCATTTTGTACTTCCTATAAGAATTTAAAGCTCAAAGAATGGTACAGACTTATACATATTAATGTTAATACTGTACTGTATATAGGTGCCTTGTAACTCTATTTTTCTGAGAAATGTAACAGTTGTTTTTCTGAGAACAGTCTAAAATTCATTTGTTAATATAGATGAGCTCTGATGGAGCTTTTCTATGCAGGACTACACTGAAATGAGCTCTCTTGGACTTTCCCAGTCAACAAACACCAATAAATAAATAAACCTTTTGAATGACCTTGATGAAAATGCATTATTATAACTGTTAAGTGATTGCAGATAGGAAGATGAATATCAATTTGCAATGTTGTGCCAGTCGGCGGCTAAAAAAGAGTCTTTGTGCCAGTTCACCCATACAGTTGACAAACAAAGAAACAAATAAATAAATGGCATTTATCTTTGGTAAGCCTGCAGTACAAGGCAGATTGCAGTCTCATTTTTTCTCGATTTAGTTACCACACAAGTTGCTGGAGTATCAAATTAGAGGAACAGTATTGATTTATCAATGGTCTACTGTCTTATCTTTGTGGGAGGCTATTAAATAAAACACAGGAAGTGCCCCTTGGTGAAGACCAGGCCTAGCCTTAAACACCTAGATAGTAGTATGATATGCATGTAGCCGGCACATTTAAGGAAGGGGCAGTCAATACAGTGGCAGGAGAGGTTGGCATGGTGTATATTGCATGTATGCATGGGTGTAGTCCAGCTTGGGGACAAGTGGCAGTAAGAAGAAATGTTTTGTCTCTTGAGCAGTAGGACGAGCACATGATCTCAGACGTATACTACCATGACAAAGCAAATACTGATCGGTATGAGAAGCAGATGACCTCTGTCATATACTCCTATGAGAAAGCAAATCTGACTGGTATATGATAAGCACATAACCTCTGACATATACTCCCGTAACAAAGCAAATACTGATCACTATGACGAACACATGAACACTGACGTATACCCCCCATGACAAAGCAAATACTGAGCAGTATGATGAGCATATGACCTCTGATAAATACTTCTGTGACAAAGCAAATTCTTATCAGTATGACGAGTACATGAACACTGACATATACTCCCCATGACAAAGCAAATACTGAGCAGTATGATGAGCACATGACCTCTGATAAATACTCCTGTGACAAAGCAAATTCTTATCAGTATGACAAGTACATGAACACTGATGTATACTCCCCATGACAAAGCAAATTTTGAGTGGTATGATGTGCACATGACCTCTGATAAATACTCCTGTGACAAAGCAAATTCTTATCAGTATGACAAGTACATGAACACTGTTGTATACTCCCCATGACAAAGCATATTTTGAGTGGTATGATGTGCACATGACCAACGACTTATACTCTCACAGCAAAGCAAATGATAAAGGGGTCTGAATGAATGGGTCAGAAATTTTCACCTGGATTATGTGGGTAAAAACTACCTAATGACAGACAGTGTTAGTGTCCCACTAGTATTGGGGGATGTGACTAAGCTTCTTGGTACTAAGCTTGGTAAGAACCTATGAACCTATGAAGTACAACTGGAGAGCCACAAGCAATATGGATCAAAATATTATTTCTATTTATTTTATTTAACATTTTGTTTACCGGGAAAGTCCAACTTGGAACAACACCAATTTTCAGTGGAGGCCCAGGGAGAAATGCTCCAGAAGCATGTCTTTGTTAAGTGGGAGGAAATCTGAGCACCCGAAGGAAGCACACACAAATGCAGGGAGGACATGCAGACTCCACACAGAAGGTACCCAGCCATGAACTGAACCGGAGAACCTTTTGCTGTGAGGTAACAATGCTACTGCTGCACCACTGAGCTGTCCAAAATTCAGCAGGACTCACCAAAAATCTTGTTGGTGACTCCCTACTGGCCAAGGCAGCACTGGTTCCCCCTACTTCTTCTCTTTCCAAGGGCAGTTACCACAAGTTACCCCCCTCAGTGGATCTACTCACACAGCACAAGGGGACACAGATTCACCCACAGTGGAGATCCTGCACCTCTCCCTGTGGTTGACAGGCTTCTGATTCCCTTCAGACACCTGTACAATGCGGATGTGCTTTCTGTCCTGCAGGAGGCCAGGAAACCCAACACAAGGAAATCTTATCTCTCGAAATGTAGAAGGTTTTCTATCTGGTGTCACAAAAGACAGATGGAGCCACTGGACAGTGACCTGCCACTGATTCTGTCCTACCTGTGTGAACTCCTGAAGACAGGCTTCTCTTACTCCTCTTTAAAAGTACACTTGTCTGCCATTTCTGCCAGCATGCCTATGGAACCTCTGTTAGCTTCCAGACTCCCAGCCAAGCTATTTTTAAAAGGTGTTTTACACTTAAGACCCCCCAGAAAACTGACACCTCCTTCCTGAAACCTTAACTATTTCCTAGAAAAACTTACTATGCCATCCTTCAAACCAGCTTGCAAGGCTAACTTTAAATTTTGCACTTGGAAGACAGTACTACTAGTTGCTCTGACCTCAGCCAGGAGCGTCTCAGAGCTCCAAGCCCTTAGGGCTACCCCACCCTTCCTAGTTTTCCATATGGATAGGGTCACCCTCAAGATTAATCCCTCCTTCACCCCCAAGGTGGTCAATGACCTCTCCCTGAATCAGGCTATTCACCTAACCACCTTCTTTTCTAACCCTACACATCCTGGATGTCCACAGGCAACTTCAATTCTATTTGCATAAGACCAAGCCTTTACACAAATCAGACCAGCTCTTTATTTCCTTCCACCCCAGGACCTTGGCAAAAGCAGTGGGAAAACAAACCATTTCCTCTTGGATCGCTAGAGCCATTTCCTTTTGTTACCACACCATGGAAAGACACTGTCAGGCAATGTCAGAACCCATTCCACAAGAGCCACGCCTTTCTCTGGAGCCTTTTTCAAAGGCCTAGACACCAACTCCATTCTGGAAGCAGCCACCTTGTCCTCTGTACACACCTTCACCAGACACTATAAATTGGACCACATCTCCAGGGCCAGGGCAGGATTTGTCAGGGCTATCCTGCACGGGTTCCTGAAATCCTCATCCAGACCACCTCCTAGCCACCAGTGCATGGGAAGACACTGTCAGGCAATGCAAGATCCCATTCCACAAGATCCAGGTTTCCAAAAGCTTTTCTAGTCCTAGAAGGTGCATTGGACATCTAACGTGTTGGCAGGTATGTGAGCCATAAATGTGATGTCTGTGCACACTGGCCCTCAGAACTTTTCAGCTGCCAGCCGTACGCCAGGTGTTCCTGCTACTAGCGGATGTCGGATCAGTTTTGCATCAAGATAAGTACCTCATTAGAGATTATTTCAGTCCTTTTTTTAGTACTATAATCTGTTAATGTTCAGTACGAGCAAGTGCAACTGTGGTCGCCAAATTCCCCACAAAGATACCCATGACCAGTGTCACTTTTGTTTGAAAAGGGATCACGACTATAAAAACTGTGCTATTTGTAAGTTGTTTGTCCCTAAGACCCTTCGTAGCTGACTTCGGGTCCTAGACATATACCGTGAAAACCAATGCCTTAGACAGATCGCTCTCTGTATGGAAGCCACCTCTGATGCCCCATCCTTTCCACCCAGGAAGAGGGCCAAGACCACATGGCCATCTACTTCCACTGTGCCTCCCTTGACCAATTCTCAGCCTGTAGCCATCGTCAGCTTGGCCAAGGAACTGGTATCTGCCACTTTGGATAAAGCAGGTACCTATTAGGAGGCCACACAATCCAGAGTGGATGACACATCCAGGGAGGATGTCCTGCCGCCTGATACGGACTCCAGGGTGAAACCAGTAATTAAGATGGGCACTTCATACAAGGCCTCTGCTGTTCTTTCTGTGACTTCCAGGCCTTCCACCAGCCAGACAACTGCTAGGCCTACCAAGAGGAAACAAAAGATGAGGCATATTCTGCCAACTCAGAAAGCCTTGCCTGATTGGCAAACCTTCAGCCAGAGCCTCTACAATGCCTTCCTGGCCCTTAGGCCTAATGCAGACCTTCCTTTGGCTGCGCTATCTCTTCTCAGCTCTCGGCCTCTCCTGCCTGAGAGAACACCTAGCCACCCAGCAGAGGAGGAAATGTCAGACTCCTCAGAGGACTCCTTGTCCTACTCTTCACAGATTTCTTCCCCTCTAGGGTATGGATCCGTGGAAGAAACCTCTGCAGAACCTGACTCCCCTGTGGAACCTTACCTTTGGGGAAACAGTCAATCTTATGAAAGAATATTTTAATAGGATTTCTCAGACATGTCTGAGGCCCAAAAAAGATTCTATGACTTGATCCAGATGGAATCTCCTAACCCGGCTCCTATTCCACCTGTCCAGCCTGCCTTCTTGGATGCTTTTCTGCAGCATACTTGAATCCAGATTCCCAGCCACCTGCCCCTAGAAGGGCAGACAGATTATACATGTACCCGATGCAGAGAAATTCCTATTCAAATGCCCCCCCCCCCAGTGGACTCTGCTACTATTTCTATTGCTACTGATAGGGCTACCAAACTTCTCCCTACTACCACTGTCCTGCCTGCATATAAAGACAACAAGGCCAAGGAGAGGTGGGGAAAGAAGATTTATACTTCATCTACTCTGGCTTTTAGGGCTACGAATTACCAATCACACATGGCCAAATTGTGCAATTGGGTGCCATTAAAGTTTTTTTATTAAAAAAATAAGATATATATTTAACCTATAAAAAAGACTAAGCAAAGCATCATAATTTATGAAGTAAGCACACCACCCTAAGATGAACATGTATACCTGCAAAAGAAGGAGATTTTATAGTTGGAATATTCTATCACATCTGAGAACATATTCTACAGTACACAGTCCTATGCCTTCAGCAAATCTACAAAACACATGCAGACAAATGCTAGCAAACTCCCTTCAATATATGTGCAGCAACCAAGAGTTGATTAATTGTTGGCCACGACAGTCTTCATACTGCACCTCATTAACAAAGGCTCAACTGTTGGATGAAGAGTCCTTTACAGACCCTGGAAAATGCTATCTTATGTGTGATGTGTTGC
>NC_056740.1:514512901-514550401 GCF_019279795.1 Protopterus annectens | reverse complement strand
AGAAAGGGAAGGTAAACAGTATAATTGAATATCTATGTCAAAAATCACTTAAGTAAAAAATGGTCTGCAAGGGAACTGCACTTTCTGGTATAAAGGATATAAAGTGAAATTAATTGGAGATTATAGACATTAAGAAAAAGATTGTCATACTTAGGAAAATGTAAAGTACCAGAATATATTAAAAGACATGGAAGAGTATTTGGAAACTAATGATAGACAGTTTTATTATATGAAAGACCATTTATAAGAAGTATTTGGAAAGGATATCAGTTTGAATTAATGCAAAAATAAAACAAAAGAAGGAGGATAAACTACAAGTTTGGTTAAGTAAGTAGATAAATATGATTATAATATGCAGCGCTTAGTTGATAGTATGGGTAGTATCATTACTAAACAGAATAATTAAACTATGCTGTAGATATGTGTTAAAGGAATCTTTTTGGAGGTATGGAAACAAATGATAGAATGCAGTGGAGTGTTATGAAGTTATCTAGTGAATAGGTAGCACAATTCAGTCATGCTATTACTTCATTGAAAGCAAACACAACATTAAAAGAGATAAAGGAACAAACATCACCTGGAGATGATGGTTTAAAATATGAGCTTTATAACATGTAGATGTTGAGAAGCTACCATTTTAAAATTATCTGCTTTTTTGTGTATTTTGTGAATTTGTTAATCTGTGCAAAACACTTACCCAAATGCACTGCCTTTAGGTTCACCCTTGCTTTACATTTACAGACGTAGAAATAATGAGGAATGCATTCAACATAAGATTATACATACACTGGGAAGAAGAGCAGTCAAAATTAGAGAAGTGTTACAATGAAATGAAGAGGATTTGAACATCAACTGATGATAGCCACATTTGGAAATAAAGCTCATAGCAAAGTTATGTCCTAATGTTTGTAGTAAGTGTAAGCTGAGATTTTAGTAATGTTGATGGTCAGGGTGCTAAATGCCATGACCTCTGTTAAAACACACACAGTTTTTTTGTTTAAAAGATGCAGTTTTTTAGATTAGATTAGATTAGATGCTCCATTACAGTATGATACTTTGGTGTTAAAGCAGAGGAGGTGTTGAAGAAAATGGAGGACAAAGCAAAATCTATGCAGACAGTTAAGGATTTCTTACAGTTGCAGCCACCCAGATTTATCAGGAACTGGTCCACAAAGAATTGGTCATTTCCAGTGTCAGACAGGCCACAAAGAGGCAGATACAGATTCCCCAGAGGCAGATCCCAACCCCAAGGCTCATACAGGCCTAAACAATGGGGTGCTTCTACCTCCAAAAGTGGAGAGGACAAATCACAGCTATACAGGAAACAGTCCCAATGACTTTCCTCTGCCAGCACCAAGCACTTATCTTTTGGCAGCCCCCTTAGGGGGAAAACTAGCACTTTTTTCACAAAATTGGCACATGATCACACAGGACAAATGGGTCTTGAATATAGTGTCTCAGGGCTACAGGTTCCACTTTCACACCCTGCCAAGGGCAAAAGGTATGCCAGACCTGCCATACAATCAATGGGCAGAGGCACAAAAGCAAGTTTCATCTCTCATGGACATGAGGACCATTCACCGAGTACCACAGCAAGAGCAGGGACAAGGATTTTACTCGAGACTTTTCTTGGTACCCAGAAAGGACAAAGCCTGGAGACCAATACTGGACCTGTCTATTCTAAACACATTTCTGGACGTTACAAAATTCAAAATGTTGACTCTGCAGCAGCTTCTGCCCATGCTCGGCAAGAAGGCTTGGCTTGTAACTTTGGACCTAAAAGAGGCATACCTGCATGTCCCAGTCAGACAATCTTGCAGAAAATATCTCAGATTCATAGCTGGCTCAATGCACTACCAATTCTCTGCACTGCCCTTTGGCTTATCTACTGCACCCAGGGTCTTCACAAAATGCCTGGCACCAGTAATTGCATTTTGCAGACAAAGAGGAATTCAAATATATCCCTACTAGGACGACTGCCTTATTCAAGCAGAGAACTAGGACATTCTACTAAAGCATCTGGCATTTGTAAAAAGATTACTAATTTGCCTAGGGTACACAGTAAACGAAAATAAATCAAAACTAGTACCCTCTCAAGAGATAATATTCCTGGGTGCAAGCTTAAATACAACTGCCCAGATGGCTTATCTCATGCCAGACAAACAAAGGCAACTGACTTCTTACTTCAAAATGTTGGCAACAAAGACCCAGTTATCTGCAAGAAAAATTCTGCAGGCTTTGGGCTTCATGGCATCTTGCATCCTGCTAATTCCATATGCCAGACTGCATATGAGGAAACTATAATGGTATCTAAAAAGTGTTTGGACTCAACATTGCCACAGCCTGGAAACATTAATTACCCTAATTCCCTGCCTGCTACAGGAGTTTCAATGGTGGGCACAGGCCTATCACCACAACAAGGGACAGCCATTCACTTTATCCACAGCCAGGCAGACACTAACAACAGATGCATCAGATTATGCCTGGGGGGCCCACATGGCAGAAAAATGTATTCAGGGCACATGGCCCATAAGCCAGATGCATCTTCATTTCAATCAAAAAGAGATGCTAGCTGTTCAAAATGCCCTGACAGCTTTCAAGGATCTACTTCATCAAGGACAACTACTGATAAAGATGGACAATACTACAGTCATGTGGTACATAAACAAGCAGGGAGGCACACATTCCTACCCCCTCTGCAGACAAGCCATGACTTTGTGGGACACAGCATTGCCTTATCAAGTTCACCTGCAAGCACAATTCCTGCCAGGAAAGATAAATACTCTGGCAGACGAACTAAGCAGAAACCTCATGGATCCTGAGTGGAAACTGGATCCACAAGTCTTCAGCATGATAACAGGGAAATGGGGATGCCCAGACATAGATCTGTTTGCCTCCCCTCACAACTGCCAACTACAGAGATTCTGCATAAGGACTTATCACAAGCAAGCATGGAAAGTGGATGCTTTATCCTTCAGCTGGAAAAACTTTACAGTATATGCCTTTCCTCCACTGCCTCTCCTCCCCAAGGTACTCCTAAAGGTCAGACAAGAGAAACCAAAAATGATACTGGCCACACCAGCACTGGTACCCAATCCTAAAGAACTTGTCTCAAGTTCCAGCCTGGACATTGCCTCATATTCCTCACTTACTGACCCAGCAAAACAATCAGATCCTGCACAGCCAACTCAGGACCTTAAATCTGGCAGCATAGCGGATAATGTAGACATTCAGAACACTCCTCTCTCCAAAGCTGTGATGGATGTTATTTTGGAGGCCAGGAGGCCCAGTACCAGAAAATCTTATGCAGAAAAATGGAAGAGATTCTGTGCTTGGAACCAGGCACAAGGAATTGACATGTTTGTTGCAAACATTCCTCAGATTTTACAATACTTAACTGAGATGCTGGACAGAGGCCTATCCTTTTCATCAATTAAGATCCATGCCTCTTCCATTTCAGCCCATTACAATATGGAACCACCTATCTTTTCTCATCCTTTAATAAGGCAGTACCTCAGAGGGGCCAAAAACATAAGACCTCTAAGGAGAGCACCAATACCTGCATGGGACCTCAATTATGTCTTGCAAAAACTCACACTGCCTCCTTTTGAGCCAGCCTCAACAGCTGATATAAAATTCTTATCCTGGAAAACAGCTCTGCTCCTAGCAATAACCTCTGCAAGATGAGTCTCAGAGTTACAGGCACTCATGGCCGTGGAACCTTTTATCATTTTCCATCCAGACAGGGTTTCTCTGAGGACAAACCCGACATTTATGCCTAAGGTGGTGTCCAGTGTGGCCCTTAACCAAACCATTCACTTATCTACCTTTTATCCAAACCCACAGAACAAGGGTGAGAGTGAGAGACTTCTGCATTCTTTGGACATACACAGACAGCTACACTTCTACTTGGACAGAGCTAAAGCTATCAGAAATACTGAGCAACTTTTAGTGGCATATGCTGCAGGATCACAAGGAAAGGCTATCTCAAAACAGACTATTTCAAAATGGATAGGCCATTGCATTCATTTCTGCTATTCACAACATGGCAAATCAGTGCCTAAGGACATTAGACCACATTCAACCAGAGCAGCAGCCTTCCTCAGAGGAGTACCAACCAAAGCCATCTTAGAGGCTGCAACTTGGAGTTCGGTGCACACCTTTACAAAGCACTACCACTTACCTCTCTACTCTAAATCCAGAGCAGGCTTTGCCACTGAAGTTCTGCAGGGCCTCATAGCCTCTCCTAATCCTATTTAGCCCCAGCCACCCATTCTCAGCTTTGGAATTCAACCTAAGAGTAATGACTGCAACAGTGAAACACGATGAACATAGTACAGCTGTGTACCTACCATAAATGTAGATGTTCGAGTGTATTCACTGTTGCAGTCCAGGTTACCCTCCCACCATCCCCCTTTCTTTTGCTGGGTCTTATCTGTACTTCTCTATTCTATACAACCTATGTTGTGTATTTGCTTGTAGATGAAGGAAATGATTACCTTAGTGCATGCATGTTTATTGGCATGTTTATTGGCATAATTTTTAGCCTACCCTTTTGGGGGCACCTGACATCTGAGGCAAGAAAAACTGAAGAAAATGGCGTCGGCTGCATCTTTTATACCCCTGGCGCACTGACGTCAGGGAAGAGGTGACAGCAACCGACGCCGGACCAAGACTTGGGAATTCAGGCCGACCGCGGGTAGCCTTCCAGCAGGATAATCCAAGAGTAATGACTGCAACAGTGAATACATTCAAACATCTACATTTATGGTAGGCACAACTGTACTTTCTGCTGAGTCAGCGTAGCAGGAGCATTCATTATGAATGGAGAATACTATATAATTTCATCAGCAGCACCCATTTGTTTCCACTTATATGTATTATTAGCATTGATATTTTGCAATAACACTGGTCTTGTACGAACTGACCGTTCGCTCAGGTCTGCTAGATTGTCTTACTGTAACATATCAGTGGTTTTAATGGTGTTAATTGTACCGTGCCAGATTTTTCAGTTCTGGACATTGAAATTGCTTTATCAGCATAGGCAGTATGATTAGATACTAACTTGATTTCAGGGCTGTATGGTTTAATGTTGCTCCTTGTTTAGCTTTATAACTTGTTTAATGCATCTCCTCTAAACATTCCTGTGTCTATTTTTAGTACCACTATTATGCAAGGATATGATAGGGGTTCACACCTGTGGTTAGTTGGGCAAGCAGCAGATCAATTCAGTCATGTTTTTGAAACACCTCCTCGATATGTTTTATTCAGAGCTGAGGGGGATCAAAATGTATGAAAGGCATTGTAGACTTTAATAGCCAGAGTGATTACTATGGTTCTGAACTATGTTTCTGTGACTGCATATATGTGTGTGAATTTTCTAGGGTAAGGAGTGCTTCCAGGTAATATTTTTTTTTATATTTAAACTACTAGCATTGAGAAGCAGCACCTTTAGGTATTTCTGACAGATTTTTATTATGTTGGTGGGCTTAACTTGGCATATCCTAAAAAAGGCACTATGGTGACAAAGTTTTTGTCAATATTCAGAAGCCAAGTGGTGATAAGTGCAAACCATCTCTTGAAAAGCATAGTGGCTTGTCGGTTATGTCTACCCAAGCTGTCAGAGATTGAATCCCCTTGTTGTGACACCAGAAACTAAGCCATTTGTTGAAGTAGGTCATTTTTGCTGGTCCTGTCGTATAATCATTGCTGAAGGTAGGATGCGACTCAAGGCTAGATTCATACTTAGGGACACATGTATTCAGAGAGCTCCATGTCCCTCTTCATATAGTCCAGTGAGGTATCATGGACTATGACCGTCATACTGGTTCTTGTGTTTTAAAGCCACAAGTGCGTGTGTGTGTATGTGAATGCAAGCAAGGGGAAAATGTGTGTGTGTGTGTGTGTGTGTGTGTGTGTGTGTGTGTGTGTGTGTGTGTGAATGCAAGCAAGGGGCAAGTGTGTGTGTGTGTGTGTGTGTGTGTGTGTGTGAGTGAATGCAAGCAAGGGGCAAGTGTGTGTGTATATGTGTCCATGTGTAAATGCAAGCAAGGGGCAAGTGTGTGTGTGTGTGTGTGTGTGTGTGTGTGTGTGTGTGTGTGTGTGTGTGTGTGTGAATGCAAGCAAGGGGCAAGTGTGTGTGTGTGTGTGTGTGTGTGTGTGTGTGTGTGTGTGTGTGTGTGTGAATGCAAGCAAGGGGCAAGTGTGTGTGTGTGTGTGTGTGTGTGTGTGTGTGTGTGTGTGTGTGTGTGTGTGTGTGTGAGAATGCAAGCAAGGGGCAACTGTGTGTGAGAATGCAAGCAAGGGGCACGTGTGTGTGTGTGTGTGTGTGATAATGCAAGCCATGGGGAAAGTGTGTGTGAGAATGCAAGCCAGGAGGAAAGTGTGTGTATGTGTGTGACTGCAAGCAAGGGCAAGTGTGTGTGTGTGTGAATGTAAGCAAAGGGCAAGTGTGTGTGTGTGTGTGTGTGTGTGTGTGTGTGTGTGTGTGTGTGTGTGTGTGTGTGTGTGTGTGTGTGTGTGTGTGTGTGTGTGTGTGTGTGTGTGTGTGTGTGTGTGTGTGTGTGTGTGTGTGTGTGTGTGTGTGTGTGTGTGTGTGTGTGTGTGTGTGTGTGTGTGTGTGTGTGTGTGTGTGTGTGTGTGTGTGTGTGTGTGTGTGTGTGTGTGTGAATGCAAGCAAGGGGCAAGTGTGTGTGTGTGTGTGTGAATGAATGCAAGCAAGGTCAAGTGTGTGTGTGTGTGTGTGTGTGTGTGTGTGTGTGTGTGTGTGTGTGTGTGTGTGTGTGTGTGTGTGTGAATGAAAGCAAGGGGCAAGTGTGTGTGTGTGTGTGTGTGTGTGTGTGTGTGTGTGTGTGTGTGTGTGTGTGTGTGTGTGTGTGTGTGTGTGTGTGTGTGTGTGAATACAAGCAAGGGGCAAGTGTGTGTGTGTGTGTGTGTGTGTGTGTGTGTGTGTGTGTGTGTGTGTGTGTGTGTGTGTGTGTGTGTGTGTGTGTGTGTGTGTGTGTGTGTGTGTGTGTGTGTGTGTGTGTGTGTGTGTGAATGCAAGCAAGGGGCAAGTGTGTGTGTGTGTGTGTGTGTGTGTGTGTGTGTGTGTGTGTGTGTGTGTGTGTGTGTGTATGAATGCTTACTAAGCTGGGCATTAATCCCTACATCACTCCATGGTTTGCCAACTGGCTTACTGACAGAACCCACGCTGTAAAAGTAGCCGACTCCAAATCCAGCTTCTGACAAGTCAGAGTACCTCAGGGGTCAGTCCTGGGACCGCTCTTGTTTGGCATCTACTTCTCTGAGGTACAGGCCAACACTAAGGGATTCTGGCTAACAAAGTTCACAGATGACTGCAAACTAGGAGCCATTATTGAATCCCCAAATGTTGTGGATACTCTAGAAAAGGGCCTTACAGAAACAGATACTTGGTGCCAGAGCCATGGGCTCAAGCTTGGTGCTAAGAAATGTATAGTTATCCCCTTCGGGGAAAAAACATGTACCCATTCTGGGGCATGCTACACTTAAGGAAATCCCAATCCCTCAGAGCTACATGCTCCAGGGATCTAAACCTTGTCATCACAATAAACAAATGCTCGAGGGATAGGTTCCTGACTCAGAGACTGCCCAGACTCTGGAATAGACTGCCCATACATGTCAAGCAGACCACCTCTTTGGCTGGCCCTCTTCAAACGGAACATTGACAATTGGATGGGAGACAGAAATTAACCCAGGGGATCACTTCCTCACCCTGCTAGACAGGGGTCCAGGGTAGAAAATAGTGTGGAAGTAATAGCCAGGGAATTGTTATGGCTAGGCTTGTATAAGCCCTAGGGCCGATAGTCTACTACCAACCTATGAACCTATAGTTAGCAGACTGCTATCAGAAGGAAGAAGCCCTTGGGTCATTTTAGCTGTTGCCAAACAAACTTTGTGTATGTGTGATAAGGGGCAATTGTGTGCGCATCTGTGTGATAAGGGGAAGTGTGTGCAAGTTTGTGTGATAAAGGGCACACTGCCAGTATTTGCTGAATTTTACAAAACCACTTTTATCTCTAAAGATTTCACAGCACAATCTGGTAGTTAGATGTAACTTTAAATACACTATACTGGTATATTCTTCATATACTGAATTGATAAAGTCTGTTTTGTGATTTATGATTTAGTGTTGAATTGTCACTTAATTCCATTAGGTACTGGTGTGCCTTTGCTGGGTAATTTTTTTTCCCTGTGGTTGTGGAACTGTGTAGTTATATAGACAGGAAGAATTTGATTGTTCCCAGGTGGTGTGGGCAAGGTTGCTTAACCCTCCCCTCAGAACCGTAACACCTTTAGTTTTGCAGCCATGTTTGGATGGATTTGGATCAGGGTGATTGCAGTTTATAGGTCTCCTTTTTGCTGGGATTTATGTAAGACCCCTAAAGTGGGAAGGATGAAAGTTTAAAAATAAAACATCCTTCATGAAAGGTCTGAGGTGGAAGATTGTGTATGTGGTTATGCTGATAAGAACTGGAAATTCCTATGTTAACACTAATGTACAGTAGACAGTTTATTGGACTGTGCTGTAGAAGCCGAATCTGAGGACAGGTTTACTGGGCTGTGTAAAGTAGGGCTCGCTAGTGTTGGATTAAAGTACTTTAATAATGTTGTAGGTGGAAAACTGTTCAATGGGTGCATTTCATGTACAATTTGAATGGAGCAGCTTGATGTGTAAGATCTGTATAGGCATGTGTTTCTGTTTCTGATGTCTGCACAGCCAAAGTACATAATTACTCGTGCATTTCTCGAACGAAGGACTGGGGTCATTCTTGGTGTTGCCAAACAAACTTGTGGTTATGTGTGTGAAAGGGTGAGTGTGTGAATTGAGTGAGTGTGGTGTGTGAGTTGAGTGAGTGGGTAAGTTGAGTGAGTGTGGAGGGTGAGAGAGGGTGGGTGAGTGAGTAAGTGAGTGACTGTGGTGTGTGGGTGGGTGAGTGGGTGAGTGAGTGAGTGTGGTGTGTGGGTGGGTGAGTGGGTGAGAGTGTGTGGTGAGTGAGCGAGTGTGGTGGGCGAGTGTGGTGGTTGAGCGAGTGGGTGAGTGTGGTGAGTGGGTGAGTGTGGTGAGTGTGGTGCGTGGGTGTGGTGGGTGGTGAGTGAGTGTAGTGAGTGAGTGTGGGCGGTGAGTGAGTGTAGGTGGGTGGTGAGTGAGTGAGGATTGTGAGTAAGTGAGTGTAGTGAGTGGGTGTGGGTGGTGAGTGTGGGTTGGTGGGTGAGTGAGTGTGGGAGGGTGAATGTGGTGGGTGAGTGAGCGGTTGAGTGTGGGTGAGTGGTTGAGTGTGGGTGAGTGGTTGAGTGTGGGTGAGTGAGTTGGTGTGGGTGAGTGAGTGGTTGAGTGTGGGTGGGTGAGTTGAATGTGGGTGTGTGAGTTGAATGTTGGTGAATGAGTGAGGGTGGTGAGTGAGTGTGGGTGAGTGAGTGTGGGTGGGTGAGTGAGTGTGGTAGGTGGTGAGTGAGTGTGGGTGAGTGAATGTGGGTGAGTGAGTGAAGTGTGGTGGGTGAGGGTGAGTGAGGGTGGTGAGTGAGTGTGGGTGGGTGAGTGAGTTGAATGTGGGTGGATGAGTGTGGTTGGTGAGTGGGTGTGGTGGGTGAGTGAGCATGGTGAGGGTGGTGAGTGAATATGGGTGAGTGAGGTGTGGTGGATGAGGGTGTGTGGTGAGTGAGTGTGGTGAGTGTGGGTGGTGAGTGAGTGTGGATGAGTGAGTTGAATGTGGGTGAACGTGAGTGAGTGTGGTGAGTGAGGTGTCTGAGTGAGAGCGAGTGGTGAGTGTGGTGAGTGAGAGTGAATGTGGTGAGTGAGTGTGGTGGGTGGTGAGTGAGTGTGAGTGAGTGAGTGAGTGAGTGAGTGAGTGAGTGAGTGAGTGAGGAGTGTGGGTGAGTGTGGTGAAGTGAGTGGGTGAGTGTGGTGAAGTGAGTGGGTGAGTGTGGTGAGGTGAGTGGGTGAGTGTGGGTGAGTGAGTGAGTGTGGATGAATGAGTGAGTGTGGGTGAGTCTCATTTTTGGATGTAATTTCTAAATTTTGTAAACTTTGTTTTTGTATTGTCATATTACTTTACATTGCCCTACCGATATGTGACAAAGTACAGGCAGAAGCACAGTAACAGCTGCAAAAACTAAGAGCATAAATTTGCAATAACCATGCATTTACATTAATTGCATGTTTTTTACATAAGAAAAAGATGTCTGTCACAATTAATCGGCAACACAACATCAGATTACAAGAAGTATGCAATACCGTAATTTTTTAAATTATGTCTTAAAAAAGCATGTTGGTGCTGTCATGCATGTCTGTAAAATATTTCATGTTTATAGTGTGTCATTTGTTAGTTATTTAATCAAACGGGAAGGAAAAATAAGTGGGAGTTTGATGCTTTGCAAAACAGTGATTATTCCCAGTGCTATGTAGCTTGGTTCTAAATATGACAGGAGGAGTGTAACAGAAAAAGTGTCCCACTGTAAGGAGGGAAAGGCTGACAAGAAAACAGTACATTACTCTGGTCACCTGCTGTGAGCTGTCAATCACATGCAGATAATGGGTGAAATTACCATTAGCTCTTTGACAGCTAGGGAAGGTAGGTATGAAGTGGGAGGGGAGATGCCTTGAAGAACTAGATTTCAGCCTTCACAAAAGAAAGCAAGTTAGCATTTCTAAGAAACAATAGCAATAAAATGCACTTTTCAGTTCTGTTCTGTAGCATTTGCACTGCTTGTGTTTGAAGTAGTCATTGAAAAAGGATAACATTTTAACCAAAAGTAGGGGACTTTAAGACAGCAGTGAATGCCTGTTAAGTCAATGAAGTGACAGCAGTTTAAGGGAAAAGTGGCAGATCTGATGCAATTTTTTGGAGACAAACAATGCATTCTGGGATACTGAGAGGCAGAGTAAACAGTCTGAATTATTTCAAAATGCCAGCCCCCATGTAGTCAGAGTCAGAAATTGCATATAAAAATATTTGAAACGTTCTAAATAGTCCCAGAGTGCTGTTAAAATGTAGGAAACACCAAACCATGATGAAATAAATATGTTTTTTGAGTCTGAGGGTGCGGTTGTCCTTTAAATGTGGGGTATGTTCACAGCTAATACTGGAAAATGAATTTAAATCTGTTTTCTGGTCTGCCAGGAGGAATTGTCAATGTGGTACATCTTGCAGTGTGTTGCAGTTGTTGGGCATTTTATGTCAGTAAAACTCAAAGGTGCCTTAGGAAAAGGATTTATGACCACTTATATCATATCAATAGACACAATGACAATAATGCTTTATATAGGCATTCTTTGAACTGCCCAGGCTTTATAAATTTTCATTTTGCAATTCTTGAGCAGGTTCAAGGGGACCAGAGAGGGGGAGATCTGAAACACAAATTAGAGGAAAGAGAAGCTATCTGGCAGATTAAATTACATGCACAGAATTACCCTGGTATTAATGACAAAGTTTGCCTTCAACCATTTTTAAATAAAAGATATTTACAAGTTTTATAGTACACTTTTTTTAAAAGGTTGTATATTTTTTATCCATATTTTTTCCTTCAGGTAAGATAGTAATAAATTATCTCACGACCCTGCCTACTAATGAGAAGTCTTATATTGAGTAGTTTTAACAGAGTGCTGTTTTCTTTTAAAATGTGTGATTGGTATTAATCAAGGGTTGCCCTTTTATTATATAAACAAGTCACTAATTATAGGAAGTGAATTCTGGTGAAGTTCTAGATTTGGTAGGATGAAAACTCTAAATTCTTGTTTTTAAAGCTATGTTTCATTCAATAAATTGGCTTGTTTTACTTTTTATTGGATTGCTGTGTCCATGACCACCAGTGCGATATTTTTTTTATCGTAAACTTTTCTATACTGTAAACCACTGTGTTTTAATATATAATGATAGGTAATAATGTAGATCCTTATGGGACTCCTTTGTTTAGGGGGTTGTGGAGTGGTCTAGTGGACAAATGTCTTTCTGACAGGAAGTTGGAGAATGACTGGGTAGCTTATTGGCTGCTTCTTTCCCTTTGAAGACAGTTTTTTAACAGGCAACAGTCAACTGTAACAATTGACTTGGCTATGTTGATGAAATTTGTCCTCATGCAGTTTATTTTTAAATGATTAGAAAAATGCCATCTGTTAATCTATTGATTTTGTTCATTGTCCTTTGTCCATACCAGAATCAATGTTGGCAGGGCAATAAGATTTTATAAGTTTGGAAGCAGCTGATAGTTAACAGTAGACAATCCTTTTTAGTGTTTTAACTACACTTGGCAAGACTGATATCTGTTAAATAAGTGTTTTATGTATGAAGTGACAGATGTTAGTATAAACTGCAAGAAAGACCCAACCAAGCCCAAGTCTTCATTGTGTAATACCTTAAATCCCCTGTTGTGCAGGTCCATGGAATATATGGAAATGAACCATTTTGGACCTACCAGTGTTTCAACTACATGGCTTCAAAATGCCTAACACTTTTTACTTTTCAATTTTTTAATTATTTATGCTGCATTAAGGCCAAGTTTGGGTTTGGAGGTTAGAAAAGATTGGGAAGAGAGAATGGAAAAGCCCTATACAATGGAACAATGGGAGGTCATATGTACATCTAACAAGTATGCAACATGGTCCAGAAGGTTTAGGATTTTTGCTTGGAAGTATTTGAAAAGGCATTCTTATACATCAAATATACATCAACTTTTTTTTTTCTTCAGGTAGATAGCAAATGCTGGATGTGTTGTAAGAAATAGAAAGATAATTGAGAGCATGTTTTTTAAGATATCAACCAGTTGGCAGATTCTAAAAATTTACAATAGTATACTTTGACTAAAATTTTGGAAAAGCAAACGGCTGTAACTAAGGAATGTATTCTTCTACGCTAGTATATAGGATCCAAATTGCTCAGGCCTTATGAAATTTAATGTTACAAACTGAAATAAAGGTGATTGCTAAAAATTGCAAATCAAAATCTAAACCAACTGTAACTGAAGTTCTAAATATTACACAGGAGATAAAAGAACTGGAAGCGGGATCTTTAGGAACAGGAATGATAAAAATTACATAGAAATAAATGCAATTTATGGGAACAATACATGCAGAATTGTTCAGAAGAAGGAGTGACATTTTAGGGAAGGCAAGAACTGAGCCAATTATGTCATGCTGAAGTGAACAAAAATTGTTAAAATGTACACTGTACGTAAATAACAAAAGGAATGTTACTTTGCTTTGTTTTCTTTTTTATTACTGTCATATTTTTAGCATTGTGTTTAGTAAAGATATTTAAATGAATGAACAAAAAAAGATGAGCATAAATAAAGCAGTCTCTACTATTTTGAATAAATGCTGTTGGATCTTTTAAACCCACCTGGTGGCAGCTAAGGCAAACAGGAGCTCGGTTTAACATCTTACCCAGAGACCAGCACCTTAAAGCATAACACCCTCTATGCTCTGCAATGGCAGAAACTGAAACTAAATATAATCACATGGCATATTAATACAACACACAGCATTCTCATCTTTGTGTCATTACAGGTGAGTATTGTTAACTACTGTCACACCTGATATTGAAATCAGAACATAAAAACAGTTTTTGGAAGGTACATGCATAGCTATAAAGTTGTATGGGGCACCATAGGTTATTTGAGGAAAAAGCATCTGCGCAAAACAGAGTTGGATGAAATGCACTTGCAACATCTGAGTTTTCAGTTATTTATTTTTATTCAGAGAATAAACTGTACCATTGCTATTTCTGGCCAGTCTGTTTCATATATTCCATTATTCATGCATTCATTTTATTTTCTGCTTACCAGATTTATCCAGTTCAAGGTCATGGGATCATAGGATCCAAAATATATCCTAACATACTGTGGTAGCAAGGGTAAGATTCCAATCGCATCAAAGACACCATTACACTGTAGCAGCAAGATACTCAAGCTCACTCATTCACACACAATGTGCTAGATAAAAAACAAGATGCAATGTTGCTAATTCATCTACAGCATGTCTATGGAATGTGGCAGAAAACTCACACACCTGCCTAAAGGCCACAGAGGGACATAGGAGATGATATTTAGTCTTCCCAAAGAAGATAGCACAGTTGAAAACTGAACTGGAGAATTGAGTGACTTAAGGCAACACTACTCCATTGAGCTGTTCTCTGTAAGCATCAAATGTATTCTGTAAACTAAAACTGTATTCTTCCAAACAACAGAAATGCCCAGCTGGTAAACTAAATTGGAAATACAAAAGTCCAACAAAATACCAAAAAATCCAAGTACAGAACCATGCTTGAAGGTAATAAAAACAGCACACTTTATTCACAAAGATAACTAGTAAGCGCTTTCACAACCTCATGAGTGCTTCTTCAGACCATATAATACAAAACCCACACCCTCCTAAAATATGTGACTTAAAAAATATCCAATGACATCAATGAACCAATTAAGACCTCTTAATCAAAAAGTAATCATCTTAAAAACACAGTGTTCAGCACAAGAATCCATGTAAAAAATAAATACATACATACAAAATAACCAGTAAAAAATATGTATATGTAAAACACACATATATATGTATGCACAAAAATATACAGGAGGTTAAGGAAGTAATGACTGATATGTTGTAGGCTTTGTATATATTTATTAAACATTTTTTGTATCTATATTTTTGTGAATATATATATATATATATATATATATATATATATATATATATATAAAATGTGTGTGTTTTACATATACATATTTTTACTGGTTATTTTTTATGTATGTATTTATTTTTTTACGTGCATCCTTGTGCTGAACATTGTGTTTTAAGTTGATTACTTTTTGATTAAGAGGTCTTAATTGGTTCATTGATGTGATTGGATATTTTTCTCTGTAGTCACATATTTTAGGAGGGTGTGGGTTTCGTATTATATGGCCTGAAGAAGCAATCCTGTGAGGTTGTGAAAGCGCTTACCAAGTTATCATTCTGAATAAAGTGTGCTGTTTTCATTACCTTCAAGCATGGCTCTGTACCTGGATTTTTTGGTATTTTGTAAAACTGTATTCTTTAAGTTGTAGCTGCATACTGAACATCTGAATAAATAAAATAGTACATAAGAACATACCCCAAATGCAAACAGAATGTGATAAATTGAGCTATATGAATACTTGGTAACATCTCTTGCATCTCCACTCCAACAAATAAATACATAAATAAATAAATAAATAAATAGGACAGAAAGTATGCAATTTGCAAGTTTAAAATTGTAAAGTTTTGTCAACAGACAAAATTCAAAATGAGAAGTATTGGTCTTTCTGACAGTTAATAAAGGGGGAGATGAAAATGACTTGTAATAGAGTTCAAGTACAAATTCAGGCGCAGCATCACAGAATGATATTTTACTGAAACAGTGGTGACTACATGGTGCCCTATAGGAAGAGGAGTTGTATAGCTCAACCACTTTATGCATCTACTATGGTGCAGTATCCTCACTTTAGGAGAATGTGGATAACAGACTGGGGGGCTTAGCAGGGCTAGCTACTTGAGAGTGTAAAATATGGCTCTAGGTGACTGGATCATGAGGACTAATGTCGCCAAATGTGCATGGGTAGTTGCTGGTGCTAAAAGAGTTGAGGATCCGGTCTACTCTGACTTATGCCAGGAACCCATGCTAACAGTGGGAGGGGTGTATGTGCCCCTATTGACCAGGGTATGCCTGCCATAAAACCAGGCAGCCCAGGGTCAATAAGCTTCTGGCCAGCCGGTATCCATTTGCCCTGCCTAGGTTATCTGGGATAGCTCTGTTGAGCAAAAACTGGATTTAAAACCAATCAACCTGCCAAACATGAACTAAGAATTGCTACACTCAGTGTAGGTTCACTGACAGAATGCAGCTTGAAAGTGGAAGACTTGATGGTATGGAGGAGGCTGGACATCCTATGTATCCAAGTAACAAGATGGAAGGGCAATGTTGCAAAGCCACTTAGGATCCAGAGTTTAGAAAAGGTGTGCATATTGTGGTGATAGAGAGGCTTCAGAAAGCAGTGAGGGATACCATCAGAATTAATGATGGACTCATGGCAATCAGACTCCAGTGTAGTGATAGGGTAGTATTCATAATCCATAACCTCAGTCTATGATATGACAGTATTCATAATCCATAATCTAATTCTATGATAGGGCAGTATTCATAATCCATAACCTCAGTCTATGATAGGGCAGTATTCATAATCCATAACCTCAGTCTATGATAGGGCAGTATTCATAATCCATAATCTCAGTCTATGATAGGGCAGTATTCATAATCTCAGTCTATGATAGGGCAGTATTCATAATCCATAATCTCAGTCTATGATAGGGCAGTATTCATAATCCATAATCTCAGTCTGTGACAGGGCAGTATTCATAATCCATAATCTCAATCTATGATAGGGCAGTATTCATAATCCATAATCTCAGTCTATGATAGGGCAGTATTCATAATCCATAATCTCAGTCTATGATAGGGCAGTATTCATAATCTCAGTCTATGATAGGGTAGTAGTCATAATCCATAATATCAGTCTATGATAGGGCAGTATTCATAATCCATAATCTCAGTCTATAATAGGGCAGTATTTATAATCCATAATCTCAGTCTATGATAGCGCAGTATTCATAATCCATAATCTCAGTCTATGATAGGACAGTATTCATAATCTCAATCTATGATAGAGCAGCATTCATAATCCATAATCTCAGTCTATGATAGGGCAGTATTCATAATCCATAATCTCAGTCTATGATAGGGCAGTATTCATAATCTCAGTCTATTATAGGGCAGTATTCATAATCCATAATCTCAGTCTATGATAGGGCAGTATTCATAATCCATAATCTCAGTCTATGATAGGGCAGTATTCATAATCCATAATCTCAGTCTATGATAGGGCAGTATTCATAATCCATAATCTCAGTCTATGATAGGGCAGTATTCATAATCTCAGTCTATGATAGGGCAGTATTCATAATCCATAATCTCAGTCTATGATAGGGCAGTATTCATAATCCATAATCTCCGTCTATGATAGGGCAGTATTCATAATCCATAATCTCAGTCTATGATAGGGCAGTATTCATAATCCATAATCTCAGTCAATGCTCCACAGCAGGTTGGGATAATGAGGAAAAGAGTGCATTCATACAGCAATTGTAGGACATATTAGATAAAGCAAGACAACAGGAATTAGTGTTGATAATGGGCGACTTGAATGCACATATTGGGACAGACAGAACAGGAGGTGTGGATTTCCTATGTCCACATGGGTGAGGCAACAGGAATAAAGGAGGAGAGGCCATTCTAGACTTCTGTCTGGCAAATGGCTTGATAGTAGCCAACACATAGTTCAACCAGAGATACAGTCACAAGATCAGATATGGGAGTGGCCACCATGCAACTCAGGTGGACTTCCTTCTATTATAGAAAGGACACAAGGGGTAGAATCAGTGACTGCAAAGCCATCCTCAGTGAAACAATCAGTACACAGCATAAGCCACCGGTTTCCATAATTAGCTGCAATAAAAGGTCAGAGAAGGTTCTAATCAACAGAGACCAGGAAGAACACATAGAAGTTGACTGGAGTGAGAGTACAACAGCTCAAGGAATTACTCAGGGCTGTAGCACCTCAAGAAGAGGAGGAACAGGTTGAAAAGGAATGACAGAGCCTCTAAACAGCATGTGTGAGGACTACAGAACAGATATGTGACTGAGACAGGTATGGAAATAAGGTACTTAAGGAAAGCTTATGGTGGAATGCAGCAGTCCAGGAAGTCATCAAAAGAAATAAAGCATGCAGGAAAAATTGGGAGATAGAAAATTGGGACCAGGATACGAAGGAATACTGGTTGGCTAACAAAAATATAAGAAAGAAGTTGCAATAGCAAAGAACAGGGCATTGGAAGCACTCTACCTTCTGAAAAGTGAGTCAGTCAGTGGCCCAAAGAAACTATATCAGGTTGCAAGACAAAGAGAGAAAGATAAAGAAGACATTCAGACACCCTTCATCAGTGATGCCAGCAAAAACCTGCTCACCAGCCCACAGGACATCAAAGGCAGATGGAAGGAGTACGTCCAGCAGCTTTTGAATGAAGGAAACCCACAGAAGCTGTACTGCCCAAGACAAAGGCTGCAGGGAGAGAAGAGGAGGAGCCCACAATAGAAGAAGTAAGAACAGCACTAAAGAAAATGAAGTCAGGGAAAGCAGCAGGCTCAGATGAGGTCACAGCAGATGTGATAAAGGTGCTGGATGAGATAGGGGAGAAATGGCTCCTGAGGGTACTGGTGTGGAGAGAAATGTATGTCCCAGATGACTGGAGAATACACATACTCATGCCAGTGTACAAGAACAAAGGGGACATCCACAAATGTGGGCAGTACAGAGGCATCAAACTCCTATCACACTGCATGAAAGTTCTGAAGAGGGTGAGTGATAAACAGATAAGCAGAGGAGTAGAAAGTAAGAGCGGAGATAAGCAGTTTGGATTCAGATCAGGATGCAGAACAACTGACCTGATGTTTGCAGTGAGACAGATACTTGAGAAGAAGCTAGAGATGAGGACAGAGTTCTACTATGTATTTCTACACTTGGAGGAAACATACGACGAGGTCTCAAGGAAGCTGATCTGGGCAGTACTGCGGTGGTTCGAAGTCCCAGAAACATTGGCAGAATTAGTGCAAGTTATGTACAAGGACCCAGTGACTGAAGTACAAACAGACTTTGGTCTCACAGATGCCTTACCAGTGGTAGTGGGTGTGCATCAGGGTTCAGCTCTGAGCCCACTGCTGTTCATACTGGTGATGGACTGCATTACTAAATTGGTCAGAGGGGACAGATCAACAAAGTTACTGTATGCAGGCAATGTGGCATTAAAGGCAGACTCTGTACAAGAACTTCAGCAAAGGATAGAGGAATTAATTGCAAAACTGAAGGTACATGGGATGAAACTAGATACAGACAAGACAGTGGTAATGGCAACAAATTGGGGAAATAAGAAGAAGCTAAGTACTGAGGTAGAAGGGAAGACAGTGAAACAGGTTAATAGCTTCAAGTATCAGGGAGGGGTGGCTGAGGAGAAGGGAAATCTGAATGAAGATGTCAAAACTAGACTCATAGGGGCTGCATCCAACTGGCATACAGTGTCAGATGTAGTTTATGACAGAAGAATGCCAAAGCAGCCGAAAAGAAAGGAGTACAAAACACTGGTGTGACCAGTACTACTCTATGGTACAGATACCTGGGCAGTAAACCCAGAGGTGATGGAAATAAAGTGCCTGAGAAAAGTGGTAGGATGCACACTGTGGGACAGATGGAGAAATGAGGACATAAGAGCAAAAGCTAAAGTAGCTCCAATTGCAGAAAAGATCAAAGAGAACAGATTATGCTGGTTTGAGCACATGTGAAGAAAACCAGAAGACAATCTGGTGAAGATGATTTGGGACAGATAGGAAGAAGGTAAGCAGAAAAGATGCTGTCCATATACTCATTTCTTTTAAGGAATATCTAAAGGTGGCCAAAGTAGCTCTGAGTCTTGTCTGCATAATGGGTTGTGTGAGAGAAGATCTATGACAATCAGGCATGAATGTCGAAGAAGGCAAGAATGTGGCAGCAAATCGAGAGAGTTGGTGACAGTTAACATGACACCCTGACCCCATGTAGAAAAATGGGAAAAAGGGGGCTGATGATGATGATGGTGATGCATGTTGAATTAAGTGGAGTGTGTTCTCACAGTAAGAAGTAACTTATTAGCTGTGCCTTAATGCAAAAGAGGACAGTGTAAACTAAATAAATTAAAGTCAAGGATCAAACAGTGTGAAAGATGTGTAGATCTGCTAACGGGGGGGGGGGGGGGGGTAAGAAGGATAACCATACTTGCAGGTAGTCTGTGTTGTACTCTGTATTATGACTTCCAGAAGTAATTTACTTCCCCATACATCTTGCCAAAGAATGCCAACAAACTGGCATGAAGCACAGAAACAAAATTATGTAATTTATAACATAGTCAACAGTAAAGGCCAGAAAGTATTTAAAATAATTACTAACATAAAATTAGTAGCATATAGTTTCCGTACAAAAACAAAATTCTTTTTCCATGCTAGAATGAATTCAGTTTGGCTAATTCTCTGTGCCTGCTTATTATGCTGGGCATTAGTTCAGATGACTCCATAGTAGGAAGAGAAACTGCTCCCTTTTTAAATCTATTTTGTATTATTTCTCTGGCAAAGTAGCTCTGTAAATCCTTTATACAAATAAGTAATGAAATGGCATGTGTAAAACAAACCCAAGGAGGCCTATTTCCAAATAAATCTTTGAATGAGGGAATTTTTTAATAAAGCACCACTCAGTACCTTACAAGTCTACAGTCAATAGTGAATAACGTCTTTAAGGGCTCACAATTTAATTTTTGTGCGTACTACCCCCTGGTTACTACAGCAGCAGATATTGACATGAGTCATATACTCATTTCTTTTAAGGAATATCTAAAGGTGGCCAAAGTAGCTCTGAGTCTTGTCTGCATAACTACGCAACAACATATGCCCAATGCATGTGGTGCACACGTGAACATGCACACACACACACACACACACACACACACACACACACACACACACACACACACACACACACACACACACAAATGCACCTGCACACACAGACAGTGATCTGCACAAGATAAAGAACAATAAGTTCTTATTATCTATGTTGTTTGATATGATTTTGATATTTAAAACTCAACATGGTTCAAAAGACACTCTTCTTAAGAATAACAAAAGTTTACCAGTTTGATGCTCCAAGATCCTTTAAGTTTAAAAGAAAATAAAAGAAAGTGTAAATTAAACTTAATTGACTTGAAAATAAGGCCATGGCAGAAATGCATAGTAACCTGTCCAGCAGTACAACTTACCACATACTGATGACCCCAGTTGTTCCGGGATGCCATTTATCAACTCATAACCTGCCACATTTCCGAAAGGGCAATGATGTATTACCAGGAATTTGCATGACTGTGAACAGCTCCACTTGCAGGTAAAACAGCCATGCAGTAGAATACTTACCACCAGTGCAGGTACTAAGGGACTACACACAAGCAATGGTCCTGTGTCTAAGAAGAGTCATAAAGTCATAAACACACACATACACACGCAAACAGAAAGATACGCCCACACACACACACATACACACTGAGCAGAGTGGATGAGAGGTGTTGACCACAACTCAGCTGAGATATATAAGTATCCTGTTTCTAGCAATTTATATATAGCACTTTTATTGCCTGCTGCATAGTTTTTGAGTGTATTTTATTGATACTAAGTAATCTGTATGGGTAACTGATTTGTTTGCAGTTAAAACACATTCTGTATCTTTACAAATCTTTATCTGTTTAAAAACTTTCATTTTGTGGCTTTCTGTAGTGCTTACTGTCTGTAGGCTAATAGCTTTAGTATTTGTCCTAGTTCAGAATTGTTGGCTCTGGGCTTGTTTGTTTATGCAGTGATTGTTCAAAGCACATGAACAGGCCATCTTGAATTAGCTGAAGCCTTTCTTTACCTTGGCTAGATTGTGTTAATTGGCTGCTGGCTAGTGGGTGCTGGTTCTTTTTTGTTTTTGTAAAAAAAAAAAAAAACAGTTGTTCTTCTGGTATTTAAGCCCTAACTTTGAGAGGGTTTATGTCTATACACACTGAGCAGAGTGGATGACAGGTACTGACGACAACTCAGCTGAGATATATAAGTATACTGTTTCTAGCAATTTATATATAGCACTTTTATTGCCTGCTGCTTAGATTTTGAGTGTATTTTATTGATATTAAGTAATCTGCACGGATAACTGATTTCTTTGCAGTTAAAAGCATTCTGTATCTTTACAAATCTTTATCTGTTTAAAAACTTTAATTTTGTGGCTTTCTGTAGTGCTTACTGTCTGTAGGCTAATAGCTTTAGTATTTGTCCTAGTTCAGAATTGTTGCCTCTGGGCTTGTTTGTTTATACAGTGATTGTTCAAAGCACATGAACAGGCCATCTAGAATTAGCTGAAGCTTTTCTTTACCTTGGCTAGATTGTGTTAATTGGCTGCTGGCTAGTGGGGGATGGTTCTTTTGTGCTTTTGTAAAAAAAAAAAAAAAAAAAGTTGTTCTTCTGGTATTTAAGCCCTAACTTTGAGAGAGTTGTTGTCTATACACACTGAGCATAGTGGATGAGAGGTGTTGACTACAACTCAGCTAAGATATATAAGTATCCTGTTTCTAGCAATTTATATATAGCACTTTTATTGCCTGCTGCTTAGTTTTTGAGTGTATTTTATTGATATTAAGTAATCTGCATGGATAACTGATTTGTTTGCAGTTAAAAGCATTCTGTATCTTTACAAATCTTTATCTGTTTAAAAACTTTAATTTTGTGGATTTCTGTAGTGCTTACTGTCTGTAGGCTAATAGCTTTAGTATTGTCCCCACCCTCTCTCCCTGTTGGTGTCTTGCTGTTATACTTGGTGGCTTTGCAGTTGCCCGCCCTTACTGTAAATCTGATCTGGGACACTCCTCCCAGTCTAGGGCCATTAGCTCATTCTACCTAATACAGAGAGAACATTTGATAAGGCCTTCTATTTCTCCTTTTTCCCTTTCAAAAAAAAAACATTTTTTTTTGCTTGAATTTCCTTGTACTGACTGTGCTTCTCAAACATTTTGGAAATATAGAGTATATTTTAGAGCATTTATTATAACTATAATTGCCTTACTATTGCTACAACTTAAGTGCTCTAGGTTGCACTGCATCTGAAGTGTTTGTGTGTGTTAGCTACTTTTCTGTATATATAGACTTCTCTGTATATGTAGACTAGCTACTTATTCTGCTGTGTTACTGCCTTTTAAATCATTTTTCAGTTGTGCACTTGCCTTGCTTCATTTAAAAAGTTTTAAATTGCTAATTTTGTAGAGTTTTAATTGCATTTACTGTTTAGGACTACACACTCAGCTTTGCTTGTCTCAGGACTTTATTTTCTGTGTCCAGAGCTATCCAGACTTTGCTGTGGTAGAGGGAAGTCCTACTGCCTACCAGTGGGACTGGTGAGCATTGTACTGCCTATCTAACACTAGAGGAGTGGTTTCCAGCTCTGAAATTGTAATTTTATTAGCCTTTTTGGGCTGACTTCTATCCCTTTCAACTTTCTGGCTTAAATACGCATGTGTTTGCACATTTTTCACATTGTGCAGCACTGTGAGGCTATAATTAAACTATTCCAGGTGCCAGAAAGTCTGTTCTTCAAATTTTCCCTTAAAACTAGCTGGTTTCTCAGTAATAGCACTAAAACACTAAAATCTGAACCCCTGTGGCTTGCTCTTGCTCTAGAACCTGCTGGAAAGCACTAGGAAGCCTGAAACTGATACAAGCACTCAGCTCTCCTTGTCAATAAGGAGAAATTAATCATAGGCACTAAACAGCCTATAATTGCAAAGTACCTTGCAAAGGTAAGGGAAAACAGCTCTTTACAAAAAAAGCACCTAAACAGGCATGTCCAAGGGTCAGCTTCCGGTGATTTCTCCTGTCCACTTTGTGAATCTGGGTATACTAGGGCAATGCGCCAACTGCCTCATTTACACAGACAATCCTCTCCTCCTACCACCCAACACTACAACCTGCGAGAGATGCACTTACATAGCCAAACTGGAAGCAAAGCTCTCTCCGGCCAAGATTGTGCTAGACAGTCAAGAGGAGAAGGTTAACACCGGCACTACACCTCAAGCAACTCATAGCCCTTCATAATCCACACCATCAACACCCACACATAGCAACACTAAACCCACATATGCGGAGGCCCTTAACATTAACCTGCCCAAGCAACAAGGACCTCCGAAGCCAAAACGCAAACAAACATCAGTCACAACCAAAGTGACACATAGCTCACAACACCAGTGTGCCACCCAACAACAGCCCCTAAGGCAAAACAATGTACCCAACACTTTAGTCATAGGTGACTCTATAGTCAGGCACACTGATGTCCCACTCACCAGGCTGAACAAGGAGAAAATTACAGTCAGCTGCCTGTCGGGTGCCAGGATCTGCCACATAACGCATGCACTAAAGTCACTCCACAACAAGTACAAATACAACTCTGTCATTGTCCATGCTGGAGTGAATGACTTGAGACGTACCTCCCTGGACTACATGAAAAGAGACATGGAAGAGCTCTTGGATCATGTGACCCAGGCAGGTATGACCCTAGCTCCGAGTAGCATCCTGCCTTAGCCCAGAATAATACCACAGTATAAGGACAAAATGATTGACTTCAACAATTGGCTAAGCTTCTGGTGTCATTCAAAGGGGATCCAGTATTTGTCTGCCTGGGAAGATATGATCGACAAACCACAATGCTTTGCCAGAGATGGTCTGCACCTGTCACCCCTGGTATTCAGGTTACTGGCTAAAGCTCTTGCCACCCCTATAGTGCCTTTTTTAGGCAAGGTTCAAAGGATAAAACCACCACCATAACAGATACAAGCATGCAAAATCTGAAGGTAATGCTACTCAATGCTAGAAGTCTAAACCTCAAAATGCACTCTCTCGAGGCACTCCTAAAAATGGAGAACATCGATATCTGTGCAGTAACTGAGACCTGGTTCAAGGCTCCAGGGAGCACCCCTGTAATACCAGGCTACAATTCTTACCACACCTTTCGGCCACAAAACCAAGACCAAAACACTAAAGGTGGAGGAGTGTCCATATTCACCAAGGATATTGACATCTCCAGGCTAGTTGCCCAACACAATGCATCTGAAATGCTCCAAGGGCAACTACCACTAGGTAAGACTGCAATCCAAATTATAACTTGCTACAGATCCCCCACCATGCCCCAAGATTCTCACTACACCCTTCTAAACATACTGGAAAATATTAAGATACAAGCAAACACCCTAATACTGGGTGATTTCAACTACTCTGCCATTAACTGGGAAAACTACTCGAGTACCAACTCCTTTTCCCAACGGTTCTTAGAATTCATAAATTCCAATGCCCTGTATCAACAAATCCATTGTCCCACCAGGGGCTCCAATATCCTAGACCTGGTCATTACCAACATGTGAGATAGATGCTCCACACCAGTGGTCACCCTCTCATTGGTCAGGTCTGACCATAAGCAAATCACCTTTGACATCCACATCCCACCCTCACCCCCCAGTAAGGAAACCTCCTTAAAAACTTCTCCAGAGCCAACTTCATGCTACTGAAGTCACAAGTGACAAACTTCACAACACCCACGCAGACGGGATCTGGAAGTTCGACTGCAGAATCCTACACTAAGGCACTGTACGAGCACATCCACTCGTGCATGAATCGTGCCATCCCAAATAGAACCAAGATGCTCTTCTTCAAAAAAAGGAAGCCAATCTGGTCGTCCCCTGCTTTAAACAAACTATACAACAGAAGGAAGAAACTGTTGCAGAAAAGAGGAAAATCCCAGGATGCAAAAAACTCCCTCACCAGCCTCAGTAAGAAGCTGATATCCCTCATAAAATCCTCAAAAGCTAGTTACGAAAATAAAATTGCCAAAGATTCCAAAGACAACCACAAGGCATTCTATAGTTATATCAAGAATCTAAATGCAATGCTCAGATTTGCTATGAGCTACAACAGAATGGCATTAAATATACTGATTCCAAGGATATTGCCAATATCCTGGCAGATCGATGTAGTGCCAACTTCACCCCCCCTCTCACCCCCTAAAGGATCCATCTCAATACCAAAAGATTTCCAAATTCTGATAATCACGGCCACACAGATAGAAACCACACTCTCCAAAGCTAAGAATACAGCATCCATGGGACCAGATGACATCCCAGGCTGTGTACTACATGAACTACAAAATGAACTGGACCTAACCTATGTGCCATGTTTAATCATAGCCTCACCTCAGGCTTTGTGCCCAATGAGTGGCGCACAGCTACAGTTATCCCACTCCACAAGGGAGGATCCACCTTGGATCCCGGGAACTACCATCCCATCAGTCTGACAAGCCTGATCTGCAAGGGCATGGAACGCATTATTATGGAACTTATAAACAAAGACATTGGCAACCTTCAAACACTGGACCCCACCCAGTTTGGGTTTGTGAAGGGCTGATCTTGTCTCCTGAATCTGATTGATTTCTTTGAATCAGTCTCCAGAGCTATGGACAAGGGTAAGGCGGTCCACACAGCTTATCTGGACCTTGCCAAGGCCTTTGACACCATCCCCCACTCTGGAATCATAGATAAACTTACTAAGCTGGGCATAAATCCCTACGTCACTCAATGGGTTGCCAACTGGCTTACTGACAGAACCCAGACTGTAAAAGTAGCCGACTCCAAATCCAGCTCTAGACAAGTAACAAGTGGAGTACCTCAGGGTTCAGCCCTGGGACCACTCTTGTTTGGCATCTACTTCTCTGAAGTACAGGCCAACACTAAGGGACTCTGGCTAACAAAGTTTGCAGATGACTGCAAACTGGGAGCCATTATTGAATCCCTAAATGATGTGGATATTCTACAAAAGGGCCTTACAGAAACAGATGCCTGGTGCCAGAGCCATGGGCTCAAGCTTAATGCCAAGAAATGTATAGTTATCCCCTTTGGAAAAAAACATGTACCCATGAATTACCACATAGGTGGCAGGACACTAAACATCGAAAGTGTGATGAGAGACTTAGGGACACAGGTGGGCAGTGATCTCACTTTTGATAACCACATCACCACAACAGTCAGGAAACCCTTCTATGTGGCACACCTCATCACTAAGGGCTTTTCATCCAGAAAAAAGGAGGTCATTGTCCCACTGTACTCATCCCTCATTAGACCCATTATGGAGTATAATGCCCCATTTGGTATGTATCTCACAAGACATCTGCAACAGCTGGAAAGGCCACAGAAATACCTCACTAAAAGAATCACAGGCCTAAAGCAGATGCCATATGCTGACCGTCTTAAAAAACTCCAGCTATACTCTGTGACATATCGTTTACTCAGAGGCAATCTCTGCTTAACATACAAGGCCATGTCAAACCCTGAGCTGTTGGACATGCTCCACTTAAAGAAATCCCGATCCCTCAGAGTCACACACTCTAGGGATCTAAACCTTATCATCACAATGAAAAAAACATGCTGGAGGGATAGGTTCCTGACCCAGAGACTCCCCATACTCTGGAATAAACTGCCCATACATGTCAAGCAGAGCACCTCATTGGCCCTCTTCAAAAGGAACCGTAATATTGGATGGGAGATAGGAAATTCACCCCAGGGATCATGTCAGTCGCCCTGCTAGACAGGGGCCCAGAGAAGTAAATATTGTGGGAAGAAATATCCAGGGAATTGTTATGGCTAGGCTTGCATAGACCTTAGAGCTGATAGCCTAGTATCAACCTATGAACACACACACACACACATGCACCATGCACACGCCACACACACCCAAACAAACACATACATGCATACACACGCACGCGCATACACATATGCAAATATACACACACTGACAGACATGCATACATACACGGGAATGCAAACACACACACGCGCGCGCGCGCACGCATGCACATATGCAAATATATACACACAGACACACATGCATACATACGTGGGAACGCAAAAACACACACACAGCGACTCATACTCACAAACAAGCACAAAAGTCCAGACACACACACAGACCCATACACAAACACACACGTAAACACGTGCGCACACACATGCAGACACACAAACACATGCACACACACACAAAACCACAAGCACAAAAGTCTACAGAAACGCACTCACGCACATACTAGACACAAGCACATATGCAAAAGTCCACAAGGGCACACATGCACAAATACACACACACATACACTAATATACACACTCAAGCAGACACACACACACACACACACACACACACAAACACAAAAGTTTAAACACACACACATGCACAGAGTTACATATACTCACATAAGCACACAACTCAGAAGTACAGTCACACATACACATGTAAACATGCAAAAACACACACAAACACATGCACATATGCAACACACACACACACACACACACACACACACACACACACACACACACACACACACACACGCACACACACATGCATACTTATGCGGGCATGTACAAACACACACACACACACACACACACACACACACACACACACACATGCACAGACAAGCACAAAAGTGCAGACCCTCACACACACACACACACACACACACACACACACACACACACACACACACACACACACACACATACAAAAGCACAGATGCAAAAGTCCAGAGACACACACATGGACACGTGCACACACGCATGCACGCATGTGCACACAACCGCACACACAAGAACATCTATTGAAATATGAAGAAAAAGAAAATATCAACTACATATTCAAGCTACACAGGTAGTCAATGGAATGTAAAATGTCACGGTACCAGTTCTGTAAAATATACTGTGCATAAAAATATTTTTCGTCAAGTTTTTGGGATGGCTATGTAACATTATCTACTGCTGATATTCAGTGTGACTATACTGTTAAAAATACCTTCTGCTTAGTGGGTTTACTAAGCAGGCAGCACAAGGCAATAAAATAAGTGAATAAGTAAATAAATAAATAAATGCATTGATCTAATCTGAACTGTTTTCAGTGTATTAAAGAAATACAGCATTGGTATTTTCATCAACCCACACTTCAGACCCCACAACAAATGAGCCACTAGACAGGTTGAAGTAGCAAACTGCTCCTAGGATGTTTGCCGACATTTCTCCCATGGGCTTACAAGCTAGACCGGCTGAGGCTGTTTTCCAAATGAATACAGTTGCACAGAGCCTTGCCCAGAGAGACTACCATACAAATCAGTCTGTGAGTATCTGTTTTAATATTGAAACTGCCAACAGGTTTTCCCCCCTCGTTCAGCAAGAAATGCAGCCCCAGGGGCTGAGACAGCAGAAAATAAGTAATGATTGGATTATTCCTTTTGCACATCTTGCCAACCAATCTCTACTTAGATAGAGGGAATCCAGAAATTCATAGTGAGAAAAGCACATAGGAAAGTCAAAGACCAGATGAACCAAACACAAGCATATATTTGTAGTGGCTTTCTTAGTCGTACAGGATTAACCCTACACTTGTTTATCAGTTTGCGATGTAACTGTTTCCAGTTGTAAAGCACATATGTGCTGTGACTTTACCAGGGAATCTTGAACACTTTGCTTTATTGCCATATAATTATTCACTAAGCTTAGAACATTGACTTATCACATTACCTCAATATTATTAGAGCATTAGGAGTCCCATAGCGATGCTTTTTTGTTAGGTATATGTATATGGTGATTTGTTAACAGTGTTTAGATAATAAGTTTGTGTACACTGTATGAATCCCTGAGGAAAAGACTAAACTCCAAGATTAAGTGGAACTTTATAAAGCATTTCATAATTACTTAGGCAGATATTCTTTTTAATTCAAGAACTGGAAGTGGTGAGAAGGCACCTCACATGGCTTGTTAGCCAAGTTAATTCCATTTATTTTGGAGTTGGTGTTTTTCTAAACTGTAACTGACAGTGGAAATTGTTTAAACTGAACAAAAACAACAGAGATAGGTAGGTATGTAGCACCTCTGGTAACTACTGGCAGATGCAGGCAGCCGTCGTGCAATGTTTATTCTCCACACTATTATGTTTGAACGCTATTTTCCTTCCTTCTTTCTTAAATACTATCTTTGGAGGTAGATGGTCTACTTTTTTTGACTTGGGGTTGACATATGCCATTCCAAGTTCTATATTAGATAGAAGCAACCCATCGTGCACAGGCATGTCAAAGCACAACAAGCAATTCCTAATGAGACAAATAATGCAGAAGTTTAAGTTTCTAAACTATTACTGAATAAAATCCTGTAGAAAAGGGTTCATAGTTTGATTTATTTCATCTCTATATGCCAATTACATGACTTGGAGTGAGTTCCTTAATAAGACACTACTCTGCAGTTGGCCCTAGAAAGGGACACATTATGTCCATTTGGCTTACATGGTCAACGGCTGAATAAAAATAAAAAAAATAAGAATGGTTTGTGCAGTACAGGATGACTGTTTTATTGTGAGGATGTTGAATTTACATAAATTATTATAAAAGGGGAGTAACTGAGCAGAATTGATCACTAGTTGATAACATTCCATCTGCTTTCCAATGTATGGAGTACAGCAGCAATAACCTGTATAGTATGAGGCCACCAGGCAATGGCTATTGGCTGCTCCTTTCCTTCCCTTCTCCCCTCAAGGATTGCAAGTTAGGAAAAATGAAACTGGCTCTGTTCCTTTAATCATTATCAGAGTTATACCTCTATAGAATATCACTACAGATATGGGCTCAAGGCAACAATACACACCAATTTTTAGCATATAGATTATGATGGTGATAACCTAAGTCAGGTGTTCAGATCATTATAATAGGGGTCATATTTTAACATCACCTAATGACATGTAAAATGCATTAGGAAGTTCAACTTGTGATTAAGATTTTTAACATATAGATTACAACAGAGGCAACTTAAGTCAGGTTTTCAGGTCATCAGAGTAGGGACCACCTTTTAATACACTTCATACAGAATGCATTTAGAAAGTTGGACACTCTGCTATAGTGATCACCTGGTAACAGATCAAAGAGAAAAAGATGATGGATCAGCTCTTAAAAAATCTCTTGAATTCTGTGTCAAAAGACCTGGATGGATAGATAGCTGGTCACCCTGTTAGCATAGTAGAGATTTACTATGTTAGTAAAGTTACCACATTGCACAAAGTCTCTGTTCCAGATAGCTTGGCCACCATAAGCTGTTCCTCAGCAAATGAGTTTCAGCCTTGCACTGGCTGTTTAAGGAAATGTTTAGCATGAGTTTCTCACCACCTTCCTTCCAAGAAGAAAGGAAAAAGTCATCCCTAAACCAGGCAAAAACATCAACAAAGTGCATAATTATGTCATATATTAATATAGATGCGAAGATATAGAAAAGATTTGTTAGCCTTGCATTGTCAGATAGCTCTTCCTCATTTGATTCATGAGTCCCAAGTGAGACTCATGAAAGGCCGCTCCATCACTGATCATACCTAAACCCATCATACATTGGTTCAAGGGTGGCATAAAAGTGCCCACCCTCTCTTAGTAATACTGATCGATTTGATGAATGATTTTAACTACGTAGTATAAGAAAACTCCTGGTCCTTCCTGTATAGGAAGAAATTCCCAGTGGAATTTATTAAAGCAGTATCAACTGTGTGTTATCACCCTTGAGAAAGGGCTGTATCAGGCCCTACTTTTTTATACTCATTTCGCCTTAAGAAGGGCACATTCCAATGCTGCCCATTATCACCCCTTTTATTTATAGTGGCTATAAAGTCCTTTATCAGACTAGTTACGCATCTCTTTGTATCTCATGGAAGAAGGTTATCTTGGAAGGAAGTGAGAATCTGAATATTTGTTTATGACTCTTTATTACTAACAGAAGCCCCACCATGCAACTTTTCCAGAGATAATGTAACTTTTGTCTACATATAAAGACCTTTTTGGTCTAAAGAATATTAAGTTGAAAACAGAAATCTTTCTTCAAAGCGGCCCACAAAAGAAAAAGCAATGGAGCACAGTGATTTCTCCCTTCCTTTTCAATGGTGCAAAATATTTAGGTGGAGTCCTCCATCAAAGCATTCAATCAATGGTCAAGATGACTCTTTATAAAATGTAGGAAGAAGGATATACCAAAGTGCATTTCCGGCAGTAGGCAAATCTATGGACCTGTATTGTAGTGCCACTTCAAATTCCAGGGTGGCCATCTCTGGACTGTGTTAATGCCAGGCTAGTCATTTCTGGATTTTGCTTTTGCCAAGCTAGCCATCTCTGGACTGTGTCAATGCCAGGCTATCCATCTCTGGACTTTGTTAATGCCAAGCTTGCCATCTTTGGATTGTTTTAATGCCAGGTTAGCCATCTCTGGATTGTGTTAATGCCAGGCTAGCCATCTCTGGATTGTGTTAATGCCAGGCTGGCCATCTCTGGATTGGGTTGATGCCAGGCTAGCCATCTCTGGATTGTGTTTATGTCAGGCTGGCCATCTCTCTGAATTGTGTTAATGCCAAGCTAGCCACCTCTGGATAGTGTTAATGCCAGGATGACCATGTCTGGATTGTGTTAATGCTGGGCTAGCCATCTCTGGATTGTGTTAATGCCAGGCTGGCCATCTCTGGATTGGGTTAATGACACTCTAACCATCTCTGGATTGTTTTAATTCCAGGCTGGCCATCTCTGGATTGTGTTAATGTCAGACTGGCCATCCTGGATTGGGTTAATGCCAGGCTGGCCATCTCTGGACTGTGGTAATTCCAGGGTAGCCATCTCTGACTGTGTTAATGCCAGGCTAGTCATCTCTGGGCTGCATTAATGCCAGGCTTGTCATCTCTGGATTGTACTAATACCAGGATGGCCATGTCTGCATTGTGTTACTGCCTGGCTGGCCATCACTGGATTGTGTTAATGCCAAACTAACCATCTCTGGACTGTGTTAAGATCAGGATAACCATCTCTGGATTGTGTTATTGCCAGGCTGGCCATCTCTGGATTGTGTTAAGGCCAGGCTAGCCTTCTCTGGACTGTGTTAATGCCAGGATGGCCATCTCTGGATTGTGTTAATGCCAGGCTGGCCATCTCTGGATTGTGTTAATGCCAGATTAGTCATCTCTGGACTGTGTTAAAGCCAGGCTGGCCATCTCTGGATTGTGTTAATGCCAGACTAGCCATGTCTGTATTGTGTTAATGCCAAGCTGGCCATCTCTAGATTGTGTTACTGCTAGGCTGGCCATCTCTGGATTGTGTTAAGGCAAGGCTAGCCATCTCTGGATTGTGTTAATGCCAGGCTGGCCATCTCTGAATTATGTGAATGCCAAGCTAGCCATCTCTGGACTGTGTTAATGCCAGGCTGGCCATCTCTGGATTGTGTTAATGCCAGGTTAGTCATCTCTGGACTGTGTTAAAGCCAGGCTGGCCATCTCTGGATTGTGTTAATGCCAGGCTAGCCATGTCTGCATTGTGTTAATGCCAAGCTGGCCATCTCTGGATTGTGTTACTGCCAGGCTGGCCATCTCTGGATTGTGTTAAGGCCAGGCTAGCCATCTCTGGATTGTGTTAATACCAGGCTGGCCATCTCTGGATTGTGTGAATGCCAAGCTAGCCATCTCTGGACTGTGTTAATGCCAGGCTAGCCATCTCTGGATTGTGTTAATGCCAGGCTGGCCATCTCTGGATTGTGTTAATGCCAAGCAAGCCATCTCTGGACTGTGTTAATGTTAGGCTAGCCATTTGTGGATTGTGTTAATGCCAGGCTGGCTCTTAATATGAAGCAGCAATTAAAATGTGCTTAATGACAATTCTGTTAAAACCAAGTGAAAGCAATACAAAAATTAACTCTAATAAACAAGAAATTAGGAATGAATTCATAACATAGAAAACTAAAAAAGATGCAATTAAGTTGTTTTAGCATTGAAAAGAGTGCATTCCGGCAACAGCTACATGACCTACCAGACAAAGCAGGACAACACGAGTTAGTGATGATAATGGAGGACATAAATGGACCTGTTGAGATAGACAGTAGAGGATATGATGACTGCCTGGGTCCACATGGATGGGACAACATGAATAAAAGAAGGTCATTCCCAACTTATATCTGGCAAATGGTTTGATGGTGGCCAACATATGGTTCAGCAAGATAGACAGTTATAACATCACATGCAAGAGTGGCTGACAAGCACCTCCTGTAAATGTCTTCTGAGTAAGTAAAGGCCATTGAGGCAGAAAGTCATCCCGAGTGAAATAGTTGATCCACAGCATAAACCACTGGTTGCCATGGTCAGGTGAAAACAGAGGTCAAATAAGGCTCTAAGGTCAACAGAGACTAGACTGAAGGCCTGCGAGTACACAGGGATCTAGCACCTTAGGTAAAAGAGGAAACATGTAGAGTTAAAAGAGAACGTTAATGCCTCAAAACAAAATGTGTGAAGACCACAGAAGAGATAAGTGGCCTGGCCATTTATGGAGATAAGATATATAAGGTAATCTGGTGGTGGAATGCAGAAATCCAGGAAGTCATTAAAAGAAGAAAGGAGTGCAGGAAAAGTGCAAGACAGAAACGATTGACCAGGTTAAGAAGGAATACTGTCTGCCTGGCAAACAAACAGGCTAAGAAGGGCACATTCCAATGCTGCCCATTATCACCCCTTTTATTTATAGTGGCTATAAAGTCCTTTATCAGACTAGTTACGCATCTCTTTGTATCTCATGGAAGAAGGTTATCTTGGAAGGAAGTGAGAATCTGCATATTTGTTTATGACTCTTTATTACTAACAGAAGCCCCACCATGCAACATTTCCAGAGATAATGTAACTTTTGTCTACATATAAAGACCTTTTTGGTCTAAAGAATATTAAGTTGAAAACAGAAATCTTTCTTCAAAGCGGCCCACAAAAGAAAAAACAATGGAGCACAGTGATTTCTCCCTTCCTTTTCAATGGTGCAAAATATTTAGGTGGAGTCCTCCATCAAAGCATTCAATCAATGGTCAAGATGACTCTTTATAAAATGTAGGAAGAAGGATATACCAAAGTGCATTTCCGGCAGTAGGCAAATCTACGGACCTGTATTGTAGTGCCACTTCAAATTCCAGGGTGGCCATCTCTAGACTGTGTTAATGCCAGGCTAGCCATTTCTGGATTTTGCTGTTGCCAAGCTAGCCATCTCTGGACTGTGTCAATGCCAGGCTATCCATCTCTGGACTTTGTTAATGCCAAGCTTGCCATCTTTGGATTGTTTTAATGCCAGGTTAGCCATCTCTGGATTGTGTTAATGCCAGGCTAGCCATCTCTGGATTGTGTTAATGCCAGGCTGGCCATCTCTGGATTGGGTTGATGCCAGGCTAGCCATCTCTGGATTGTGTTTATGTCAGGCTGGCCATCTCTCTGAATTGTGTTAATGCCAAGCTAGCCACCTCTGGATAGTGTTAATGCCAGGATGACCATGTCTGGATTGTGTTAATACTGGGCTAGCCATCTCTGGATTGTGTTAATGCCAGGCTGGCCATCTCTGGATTGTGTTAATGACACTCTAACTATCTCTGGATTGTGTTAATTCCAGGCTGGCCATCTCTGGATTGTGGTAATGTCAGACTGGCCATCCTGGATTGGGTTAATGCCAGGCTGGCCATCTCTGGACTGTGGTAATTCCAGGCTGGCCATCTCTGACTGTGTTAATGCCAGGCTAGCCATCTCTGGGCTGCATTAATGCCAGGCTTGTCATATCTGGATTGTACTAATACCAGGATGGCCATGTCTGCATTGTGTTACTGCCTGGCTGGCCATCACTGGATTGTGTTAATGCCAAACTAACCATCTCTGGACTGTGTTAAGATCAGGATAACCATCTCTGGATTGTGTTATTGCCAGGCTGGCCATCTCTGGATTGTGTTAAGGCCAGGCTAGCCTTCTCTGGACTGTGTTAATGCCAGGATGGCCATCTCTGGATTGTGTTAATGCCAGGCTGGCCATCTCTGGATTGTGTTAATGCCAGATTAGTCATCTCTGGACTGTGTTAAAGCCAGGCTGGCCATCCCTGGATTGTGTTAATGCCAGACTAGCCATGTCTGTATTGTGTTAATGCCAAGCTGGCCATCTCTAGATTGTGTTACTGCTAGGCTGGCCATCTCTGGATTGTGTTAAGGCAAGGCTAGCCATCTCTGGATTGTGTTAATGCCAGGCTGGCCATCTCTGAATTGTGTGAATGCCAAGCTAGCCATCTCTGGACTGTGTTAATGCCAGGCTGGCCATCTCTGGATTGTGTTAATGCCAGGTTAGTCATCTCTGGACTGTGTTAAAGCCAGGCTGGCCATCTCTGGATTGTGTTAATGCCAGGCTAGCCATGTCTGCATTGTGTTAATGCCAAGCTGGCCATCTCTGGATTGTGTTACTGCCAGGCTGGCCATCTCTGGATTGTGTTAAGGCCAGGCTAGCCATCTCTGGATTGTGTTAATACCAGGCTGGCCATCTCTGGATTGTGTGAATGCCAAGCTAGCCATCTCTGGACTGTGTTAATGCCAGGCTAGCCATCTCTGGATTGTGTTAATGCCAGGCTGGCCATCTCTGGATTGTGTTAATGCCAAGCAAGCCATCTCTGGACTGTGTTAATGTTAGGCTAGCCAATTCTGGATTGTTTTAATGCCAAACTGGCTCTTAATATGAAGCAGCAATTAAAATGTGCTTAATGACAATTCTGTTAAAACCAAGTGAAAGCAATACAAAAATTAACTCTAATAAACAAGAAATCAGGAATGAATTCATAACATAGAAAACTAAAAAAGATGCAATTAAGTTGTTTTAGCATTGAAAAGAGTGCATTCAGGCAACAGCTACTTGACCTACCAGACAAAGCAGGACAACACGAGTTAGTGATGATAATGGAGGACATAAATGGACCTATTGAGATAGACAGTAGAGGATATGATGACTGCCTGGGTCCACATGGATGGGACAACATGAATAAAGGAAGGTCATTCCCAACTTATATCTGGCAAATGGTTTGATGGTGGCCAACATATGGTTCAGCAAGATAGACAGTTATAACATCACATGCAAGAGTGGCTGACAAGCACCTCCTGTAAATGTCTTCTGAGTAAGTAAAGGCCATTGAGGCAGAAAGTCATCCCGAGTGAAATAGTTGATCCACAGCATAAACCACTGGTTGCCATGATCAGGTGAAAACAGAGGTCAAATAAGGCTCTAAGGTCAACAGAGACTAGACTGAAGGCCTGCGAGTACACAGGGATCTAGCACCGTAGGTAAAAGAGGAAACATGTAGAGTTAAAAGAGAACATTAATGCCTCAAAACAAAATGTGTGAAGACCACAGAAGAGATAAGTGGCCTGGCCATTTATGGAGATAAGATATATAAGGTAATCTGGTGGTGGAATGCAGAAATCCAGGAAGTCATTAAAAGAAGAAAGGAGTGCAGGAAAAGTGCAAGACAGAAACGATTGACCAGGTTAAGAAGGAATACTGTCTGCCTGGCAAACAAACAGGCTAAGAGAGCAGCTGCAATAGCAAAGAACAACACATCAGACATACTCTACCAGTTCTGGAAAGTAAGTCAGCAGATGACCAAAAGAAACTCTATTAGATTCCAAGGCAAACTCAGAAAGATAAAAAAGATAGTCATCAGACACTCTTCATAAGAGATGCCAGTAACAACCTGCTCATCAGTCCACAGGACATCAAAGGCAGATAGAAGGAGTTCCTCCAGCAGCTTCTGATTGATGAAAATCCTAAAGAAGTTCTACTGCAACAGACAAAGTCAATGATGAAAGAAGAAAAAAAGCCCACCCCGGAAGAAGTACGAACAGAAGTAAGGAAAACTAAGTCATGGGACAGCAGCAGGCTTAGATGAGGTCACGGCAGATAT
>NC_056740.1:514250401-514507901 GCF_019279795.1 Protopterus annectens | reverse complement strand
TGCGCATAGTGCAGCATCGGGCAGCACCAGTTAATCAAGTGTAAACTATTCCTGGCTCTGCTTTTCCCTTAGAACTGCTCTAACTCTCAATCTAAACATTCTATTCTCTATATAAAAAGCCCAGCACTTGCTCCTAAAAGCATTTGACATAAGTAAAGCACTTTTTAGCAAAAAAGAGAGCACTACATCCACCTAAAATCCCCTTGAGTACCCATTCCCCTATAGGTCCTTTCTGACTCAGTTACACATCAATCCTTTACACTATTCTATCATGTCAAAGGGTCAGTTGCTGGTGTCCTGTCCAGTTCAGCTGTTGAATCTGAGAATCTTGAGGCAATGTTACAATTGCCTCATGTACACAGACAACCCTCTCCTCCTCCCAACAAATACAAATATATGTGAGAGATGCAACTATATAGCCAAATTGGAGGCCGACTCAATGCTGGCAAAGCCAGTCAGGAGATGAAGATAACCACACACACCACAAACCCAGTCTCACATAGACCTACCACAACTGCAAACCAAACACATAAACACACAAAAACATACTCGGAGGCTCTAAATAAAAATCTGCCTAAACAACAGAGGCCTCTAAAGCAGACATTCAAGCAACCACTACCTCAAAACATAACACATGCAACACATAATTCACAAAGTCAGTGTGCCAAACAGTCACAACCATTAAGGCCAAACAACATGCCTGATATACTTGTAATAGGTGACTCTATAGTCAGACACACTGACGTCCCGCTCACCAGGCTGAACAAGGAGAGGGTTACAGTAAGCTGCCTGTCAGGCGCTAGAATCCGCCACATAACACAAACGCTCAGGTCACTCCAAAGCAAGTACAAATATGACTCAGTCATTGTCCATGCTGGTGTGAATGACCTGAGACATACTTCCCTGGACTACATGAAAAGAGACATAGAGGAGCTCTCTGATTATGTATCCCAGGCCGGTATGACCCTGACCTTGAGCAGCATCTTACCCTCACCAAGAATGATGCCACAGTACGAAGACAAAATGATCAGTTTTAACAATTGGATTAATTACTGGTGTCATTCTAGGGGGATCCAATGCCTGTCTGCTTGGGATGACATGCTCGACAAGCCACTCTGCTTCGCAAGGGATGCACCCGTCACCCCTGGGCTTCCGGATATTGGCAAAGGCTCTTGCCACCCCCATAGTGCCTTTTTTAGGCAAGGCTCAAAAGACAAACCCACCTCCCTAGATAACACAAGTGGAAAAAAACTAAGGGTAATGCTGCTCAACACCAGAAGTCTAGACCTTAAGAAGCATGCTCTCGAAGCCCTCCTCAGTATGGAGAACATTGATAACTGTGCAGTGACAGAAACCTGGTTCAAGGCTCCCGAGAGCACCCCAGCACTACCAGGTTATACATCATATCATACCTTTTGGCCCCAAAACTTGGACCGAACCACAAAAGGAGGGGGAGTATCCATATTCATCAAAGATTCCCACACCTTCAGGTTAGTGGCACTGCACGAAGCATCGGAGACCATCCATGTGCAACTAACCATAGGCAAAACTGCTCTACAGTTTGTAGCATGCTACAGACCACCCTCTCAAACTCAGGAACCCCACTAAGCCTTTCTAAAGACACTGGAGAATATGAATGTCTCTCCAAACACCATCATATTGGGAGACTTCAACTACCCAAACATAGGCTGGGAGCATTACTCAAGCCCCAACACCCTAGCCCAAATGTTCCTAGAATTCATAAACTCAAATGATATGGAACAACTAATCATCACCCCACAAGAGGGGATAACATATTAGACCTGATCATCACAAACATGGGAACACAATGCTCCACACTGGAAGTATACCCCTCATTGGTGAGATCAGACCATAAATTAATCTCAGTGGAAATTCACATCCCGCCCCCACCCCCAGTGAAGAAATTCTCAAAAGCTGACTTCACACTTCTTAAGACTGAAGTGGTATCCCTCAAGGCCCCACGGCCAGTGGAAACCACAGCCCATTCTGCTGAATCCTATATAAACGCATTCTATGGACACCTTCAAGAATGCATGGATCATGCAATCCCAAATAAAACCAAGACCCATTCCCCCAAAGGCAGGCGTCCTGTCTGGTGGACCCCAGCCATTAATAAACTATACAACAGAAGGAGGAAGCTACTACATGATAGAGCAAAATCCCTAAAAGGGAAGGCATCTCTGATCAGTACTAGCAAAAAACTACGATCACTCATAAAATCATCCAAGGCCAACTTTGAAAGAACAGTTGCACAAGACACTAAAGATAATCACAAGGCCTTCTTTAGTTATGTTAGAAACCTGGGTGGAAACTCCCAGATATGCTCAGAATTAGTCCAAAATGACAAAAAATACACTGAACCCACAGATATTGCCAACATACTGGCAGACAGGTTCAGTGCAAATCCCCCTCTCCCCCCCAAAAGGACAAATATTTTTCCCAGCAGTGTTGCCTCCCTGACATCTCTGATGCACAGGTGAGAGCCGCCCTCTCCAAAGCTAAAGACACAGCATCAATGGGACCAGGCAGTGTCCCAGGTTGCGTGATACATGAACTCCAAGAAGAACTAAACCCGCACATAAGGCTGCTGTTTAATCTTAGCCTTACTACAGGATATGTACCCAAAGAATGGCGCACGGCAACAGTGGTCCCACTCCACAAAGGAGGTGCCTCTACGGACCCTGGAAATTACCACCCCATAAGCCTGACGAGCCTGATCTGCAAAGCTATGGAGAGGATCATTATGTAACTCATAAATAAAGACATTGGGAACCTACAGACATTGGATCCTACCCAATTCGGCTTTGTCAAGGGCAGATCCTGCCTCTTGACCCTGGTCGACTTCTTTGAAACAGTCACTAAGGCCATTGATGAGGGTAAGGCAGTTCACACAGCCTACCTTGACCTTGCAAAAGCCTTCAACACAATACCCCACTCGGGCATCATAGACAAGCTCACTAGCTTAAATGTAAACACCTATGTCATAAGATGGGTTGCAAACTGGCTCAAGGACAGAACCCAAAAGGTCAGAATTGCTGGAGCCATGTCAGACTCTAAACCAGTCACAAGTGGTGTCCCACAGGGCTCGGTTTTGGGACCTCTCTTGTTCGGCATTTATTTTTCTGAGGTACAAGCTAACATTGGAGGATTGTGGCTGATCAAGTTCGCAGATGACTGCAAACTGGGTGCCATAATTGATTCTCCAGCGGACACAAGCATCCTTCAAAAAGGTCTCATAGAAACAGATAACTGGTGCCAGAGCCATGGCCTTAAACTAAATGCCAAAAAATGTATAGTCATACCCTTTGGGCAGAACAAAGTACCCACAAATTACCACATAGGTGGTAATCCATTAAGTACGGAAGAAGTAATCAGGGACCTAGGGACCCAAGTTGACAGTAACCTCTCATTTGACACTCACATTGCCAAAGTGGTTGGAAAGACCTTCTACATTGCCCACATTGCCCACATCTAGATCAAGAGAGGTCATTGTGCCCCTTTACTCCTCCCTTATCAGGCCCATAATTGAGTACAATGCCTCATCTGGGATGTACCTTACCCGACACCTGCAGCAGTTAGAAAGACCCCAAAAGTACCTCACCAAGAGGATCTAGGGTCTCAAACATATTCCATATGCTGCCCGGCTAAAGAAACTCCAGCTCTATTCAGTCGCATACCGCCTACTCAGAGGCGATCTATGCCTGACATACAAGGCCATGTCCAATCCGGAATTAATGGACATGCTCCACCTCAGAAAATCCAAATCCACCTGTGCCAGGAGAACGAGTGATTTGAACCTCAACACAGAAATAAATAGGACGTGCTGGAGGGACAGATTCATAACCCAGGGACTCCCCTCACTCTGGAACAGAATCCCAGTCCATGTTAGGCAGAGCCCCTCACTGACTCTCTTCAAGAGAAATATTGATGAGTGGATGGGAAATCGTAGATTTACCCCGGGGGTCATCTCCGTGTCACTGCTAGACAGAGGCGCAGTAAACTAAATCCTAAATGGGCACAGTATCTTCATTCCAAGGGGTGGCTAAAGCCAAACACACTCTGGCTAGGCTTATAAATGCCCTAGGGCAGATAGCCTAGTATGAACCTATGAACCTATAAGCAATCAGAAAGCTCTTCAGTTCACCTGCCAGAAGGTCGTCTGAATGTGGGATGAAATTGGAGACTGCAGTGAAAACACAAGTGGACACAAGGAAGACATGCTGATTCTGCAGACGAGTCCCACTGCTAGGAATCCAGCAAGAAGGCCAAGCAATGAGACCAAGCAGTACTAAACACTGCACTACTGTGCTACCCATACTAAAGACAAGAAGGAGACAGAGATTTCCATTGCAGAAAGGTCAAGGGTCGAGACATGCTTTGTAAAGGACATTAGAAAGCACCCACATTAGGAAACTAATAAAACTGAAATAAAAGCCTAGTCATCCCGACACAGAATAAAGATGAGTGTATAAAGATATGTAATAACATAAAAAAAAAACATTCACTGTTGAATTTAAATGAACATAGAAAGATTTATTGAAATGCAAATCAAGCATCACTGGAGTTTCTTCAAACTCACATTTTTGAGAAATATCATAGGAAATGAAAACATCCTAATTTCTGTGCCATGGCACTGTTTTTCTGACCTTTATAGCACCTGAGAAAGTCAAATTTCCAAGCACAGCACACATAACAAGCCTTAACAGTGAAGTTCTTTGACAGACCTCAAGGTATTCAGAATTTCATCAAAGATTCCTTTGAAGTTAAAATTAATGACTTGAAAGGAACTCACTGAAATATGATTTCCTTGAATTCTTGTCCATAAGAAATTTCAACATCTAACATTATCATTTTTATAAGTAACCATTGCTCAGAAATATTTCTTCTCAATTCTACACACACACACACACACACACACACACACACACACACATAAACACACACACACACACACACACACACACACACACACACACACACACACATATATATATATATATATATATATATATATATATATATATATATACACACACACACACACACACACACATATATATATATATATATATATATATATATATATATATATATATATATATAGATATGTGCACGTAAAATGATGTCATCTTGGGTCAACTAAGAAGCAGTCTTCCATTCGCCAAGTAAGGATAACTATTGGTGCTCTAGAGGGTGTGGTGACCTTAATTAACAGAGTACAGGACTAACAGTGACTAACTTCTTCAAGGTTGTGAAAAGATGTCATTGACTTATGAGCAATTGTTACATGGAGATAAATACTTTCTACCATGTGAATCATGGTGTGATGTTTAGTTATGTGTTATAAGAAGAATGAAGTAAATGTTGGAATGAAGAAGACACCTTACTTACAGCCTTCTTGTAATGAACATTTATCCATCTCTGAGGCTGAAGACATTATCACAGAGTTTTAAGACTAAAGATTGGAAAGGAAATTGCTGACAATAAATATACTACTCTGGGTTAAAATGATTGTATGGTCACTGAACAGCCATTCTCTTTTAGACAAGAATGGAAGGACTGACTGTATTGTGACCATACATAAAGAATTCTTTTGGAATGCACTCACTGAGATTACTCAAATTAAGAATATACATGGCATCTTTTGTTTTGTTTTGTACTGAAAAGAATTTGAACTAAAAGTCTAGACCATTATGGTCGGGTTCCAGAATCAGTGTGTCAGCCATTTAATGGAAAAAAATCACAAAGGTAGTTCAATGCAAAAAAACAGACTAAGCGCTTTTATCTTATACAATCTGGTGTTCTTCAGAAGAAGCCCATATTGTTTAAGGCAAAAGCGGTTAGTCTGTTTGTCAGATTTTAACTGCTATTGTGATTTTACCCATTAAATGGCTGATGCACTGATTCTGGAGGTTGTCATTTAAGCATTATGGTCAGGTGTCACTCCTGGATGGCTGTCTTTTGAAGGCATTTATCCTTGTCAAGCCCACATGTGTAGCTCGTTTATTAACCACCTTTTCATTCAGCAGGCCTTTGTATGACCTGAACAAGTTCTGACCCACTAAGATACTATTAGCATCAGACTGCAAAGGTCCCAATAAGTTAAAGCTAAAATTATCCATCAGGAGGATACTTCCTCTCTCACTGATATGCTGAGATACTCACATATAAGTCACTATAAACCCTCTAGAAATGTTTAGGATGTATACCATTTCCAAGGAGAGCATGCCAGAACTGTTGACTGCAGTATCTCAAATCAAATACTCAGCTCCCTTTTATCCAAGGAGGTGTAGGTGTTAGTGAAGATCCACACTCTGGTGAGCTTTATAGAGTAGGACTCCAACAGCAGTCTAGCTTGAACCAATAAATTCTGAAGCATAACAAAGTTCACAGTGGCAAAGACACGATCTGGTTCAGGAAACAATGAGGATCATTGAAAGGGATATAAAATGGTAAAATACACAAACTTAAAAGCTTTCATTCTGGAAACAGTGTTTCTTGTGATGTGTTGTTCTTTTATAGAGGAGAAGCAACTTTCATCCTTTTCAAAGTATTTTACTGCATTTATTTCCAGAGAAAATTTATGATTAGAATGGTGTGTCTGACTTTAACTAATTTTCGGCATATGTCTCAACCTCCAAACATTAAAATGGTAACACCGGCCTTTACTACACATGGCAGACAGGCAGAAAGAGAAACACATTTCTTATTATTTACAATAGAAGGTCTTTATACACTAGCTCCTATATAGTTAGTAACAGTAGTAAATATTTCTGTTGGCTTATGTATTTGATAAAGTATGCTCCCATAAACAGATCTGACTTCATGTGGGACACCATAAATCTACCAAGAGTAAGGCTAAATCTGAGGACCAAAATGATAGTAGTACATCTAAATCATAGCAATCAAGTGTTAGGATTTTCTGTAATGACCATTAAACTTGTCCTTCACTCATGAACATTTCTCTCTAAATGTGTGATATATGCTATGTTCACAGACAGTAGTCTGTGGTGTGATTCAATCAGCCAGTGAAGAATAAAAATAAGCCAGGGTGTGTAGCAACTTTATTCACAATGGTCAAACTCTGCTGCTTGAAAAAGAAGTGTTTTAAGCAATGCTAAGATACAGTATTTTTAGGAATTGTAAGGTCATCAAAAATATGTTGTGATGTGTCAAGAATATGGCATGTTGGAAGACGTGTCATAGACAAATAACCGATTTCTGTGTAGCAAATATATATGTGTCTACCAGGTCAGAAAATATGGGATATGCACATATTTTTCAAAGAATGGATTTACCATGTCAAAAGACTTAGAGAAATCACCAAAAATACTCTGTGGAATGCTGAAGTGAACTAATAACCAGGAAAAAAAACAAAACAGAAAAATCTTGGCAGCAAAATGGAGCCAATAAAGGATACCCCACCAGAACAGATTAAACTACTTGTTTAATAATGAATGATACAAGACAGATTAAGTGATTTTTTTTTCATATCCTGGAAACTTCATCAGTATTAAAATCACTAGTACCCAGCAGATTTAACTTTTAGAGCTGCAAATGCTCTTATAGACTCTGGTGCTCCAATAGGGTACAACTGGAAAAAAGGGATATGAAAAAATGACTTTGTCCTAGAAATTCACAATATTACATATCTCCTCTACAGGATTATCTAAACTTCAGACTTGTATCTTAATAATATTCTTTTCCTTGTCAAACTTTATATCACCCTTAACTGGAAGGATAGATCTCTACTCACTTGGGATGGATTTAAACAACTTGCCCACAAGTATCTAAAATACACATAAACACTTAGTACACACTTTACTGAATATTGGGATACTTTATTTGATATCCTTCTAGCTTAATCTCTGTTAACTTGTCTATTTTGTTGGATATAAGGCATATTTGTTGTATATATGTCTTTATTACTTTCATTGTTTTGGTTATGCATTGTCTGTTACCATTTTGTATTGCATTATTAAAAATTATTAATAAAAAGATTAAAAAAACTATGACAAATTAGTCATTAGTCCAAAAATGAGCAATTATCCAATCACCATTTAACATCAAGGAACAGTACATTACCAATGCTAATAATTTAGCATAGTTCTAAAACAATGCTTGACAACTGCATCACTTATGAATGTTAACATTCCTAATATTTAAAATATAACCTTCCTAATACTTTGATGCCCTCAATTTTAGAGTGAGGACCAGTGAATAATGATCATTTAATCCGGGATATACACAGGCATCCAAATTAATATGCTAAATGAATTCCCAAAATTCTAATCTGATCTCCCAGTCTCCACCCAAAAACCTAAAATTAGCATTTTTGCACCTACTAGAGTTTTTGAACAGAGCATTGGTCTCATTTTTCTATTAATTTCACACACACACACACAATATATATATATATATATATATATATATATATATATATATATATATGTATATATATATATATATATATATATATATATATATATATATATATATACTCATAAATCCTTTGTTTCAGACTATGTTTAGTCTTTTTGATGTAGAATGCAAAATAAAATGAACAATAAGCCAGGAAAACAACCCCTTTGGGAAAACAATTAAAGTACCCTGTTGCACAGAATTTTATTTTTGGGTTGGATAAACTCAGTTCAGTAACATTACCAGTAAAAAGACATTGGAGACACCTCCCACACTTAAATGTCCCTTTTCTAGCCCCATCCTGGATAGAGGAATTGAAGGTTAGCCACTCAATTTCAAAAATGTTTTTCAAATTAAGATTTTTTAAACTAAACTTTAATGGTCTAGTAAACACATTTAGTTTATTTGGCATACTAACAAAAAACTTTCAATATCTACTGATAATATTCTGGGCTTTACTAGTATCCTGATTATATGTAATAACAAAATAAGAATCCATGGCACCCACCTCTCCAATTTCACAATTCTTCCCATTGCTATAGTGAATATCACTGTTGGCATCTGTATTAAGAGTGTTCATTAAAGGAAGGTATTTCTTCCCCCACCCCTTAATTACTTCTTCTTTTAATGAATTAGTGAGTGCTTTAGGATACCCTCGATCGTGATACAAGACCTCAATGTAATTTAGCTCCATCACTAAATTATCCTTTAAAGAGGTCAAACGTGCTGCTCACACCATCTGCCCCTTCACAATATTTCTCTTTTGTAAAAGGGGATGGTCACTCTTGAAATGTAAATAGGAACTGGAAAAATATTTTTTCCTGTATAATTTGGAGACATACCTCTTATTGTTGAAATCCTTTAAAATGCTTACATCTAAAAAATGGGTCTCACTAATCCCTATTCAATAGAATCCCAGTTTATGTTAGACATAGCCTCTCGCTGACCCTCTTCAAGCGAAATTTGGACACTTGTATGGGAAATCGCAAATTCACCCCTGGGATCTCTCTTGTGTCCCTGCTAGACAGAGGCAAAATAAACCAATCTTAAAAGGGTACCTTCTGTGACCTACTTTACAGAGGCACAGTAGGCTAATCTAATAGGGAGGTGGAAGCCAAATACACTCTGGCTAGGCTTATAAATGCCCTATGGCAGATAGCCTAGTATCTACCTATGAACCTATGAACCTACTTCATGGGTAAAAGTTAATTCTGTTGTGTTGTTTATGTATGTAATAAAGTGTTCAAGGGTGTCCATAGGACCCTACAATACAATAAGGATGTCATCTAAAAATGAGAATATGCTCTAATGTGTTCAAAATAACTAGAGTTGAAAATAAAGTGTTGTTGCCAGTAGAGTAAGATTATGTTCGCAAAAATAGGTGCACATGATGCGCTCATAGCCACTCCATCCAACTGTCAATAGTATTCACCCTGGAAGTAAATAAAGTTATTTTTAAAATCAATTTCATGTTTTCCATTATTAACCTAAGGTCGTTTTGAGACAAAAATTTGAACTTGACCAATGTGTCATCAAACCATTCCAGTCCCTTACAATGTGCAATCACTGAAAAAAGATCTTTAATGTCAATAGTGACAGAATAAAAATTGGGGTTAAATTCTAATTTCCCTATCTTAGCCAAAAAATCCCAGAGATCAATCAGAATATGGTGGTTTAGCTCAGAATGGCTTTAATTTTCTATCCACAAAAATTGCCAAGGGCTGGGTCTTGGAACCAGCTGATGTTACAATAGGTCTCAAAAAGGGGTTAAGGGCATCCTTATGTATTTTGGGGATACTAAATATCCCAGGAATGTATGGTTTAGGAACCATCAAGAAGAAGAATATTTTTTTCTTAGAAAAATCATCCAAGAATCTTTGGCAACAGACTGAAAAGGAAACTGGAAGCAACAAATATAGTGCTCATATTTAAAATTGTTGGATTAGGGTGGGTGTTATTTGATTGCTCTTTGGAGATGTTGTAAGCTGCAGTTTGCTGTCATTTTGGATAACAAATATTATGAAACTGCTTAGTATGGTATGACATGGAGTTATTTTACACTGCATCAGTTGCAACAGTTAGAACAGTACTTCTGGATTATGACTTCTGTGGGCAATGGACTGTGACTCCTAAGCACTTTTCATCATGAGCATACTAAACTGGGACAAATCAGATCATACATAGTAAGTACAAATCAGACAGATCTAGATACCGTTATGCCAGACTTTCATTTGTAAGAAGCACTAGGCACCATAACTCTTTTCTTCACATCTGTTTTCCTGTTGTCATCTTAGATCTATGCATTTGGTTCATATATGACCCTTAAAATCACCTAGTGAGTTATGGAAAACAGACAGAGTTCTAATTCATGTTTTTTATACTTCCTCTTGACTATTTACAGTTAATACAAAAGAGATTAATACAAAACATCTGAATACCTAAGGCAAATTAATCGCCATGTCTCAGGTCATAAAGATATATTATAAGGGATCTCTGAAAACCAGTAATAGTCAAGAGCATCCTCAGCCCCTTGTGTAAGAGGTGCTGAGGCTATTACTCCTGAAAGCAAATGATAAGTCCAGCCAAATCCTTGGAAACTCCAAAAGACTTTGGGTGGAAAGGTACAGAAAATGAGAAGACAACACTATGCAAGAAGCTGTGCAAGGTAAGGGGGCCCAAGTTGTCTAGAGTAAAGTAGACTAACACTAGACCATTTAGGTGATATGTGATGACACTGGCAAACAGTACAAATTCCACAGAGCTGGGATAATATGCTAGTAATGAGATGTATCAGGAAGTAGCCAGGCTGCAGACTGTTGCACCAACTGCAGACAGTCATACTCTGAGTGTGGAAGCCTCAGTACAAGGCATTGCAATAAGCCAAGTTAGGGAAGACTAACACGCATATCACCATAGAAGAACTTCTGATAGAATACAGTGCTTAATAAAGGAGTTATTTCTCAGATGAAAATGTGAGGACTTTATGACAACAGTCTTCTGGACCTTGATGGTTAGATGGAAAGCTCCATTGGCATAGACGGATAAATCCCTGACTGCAATTCAAGTGAACCAAGATCGAATACAGGCTCTGACAAATGCTGGAGCAGTAATGGGAGGAAGGGAAGTGTGATGTGGATTTTACAGCTTCCTTCTCTCCATAGAAAAGAGGCAGGAGGCCAGGAGCTACATGCACATGAGTATGGTCTGGCATTCTAATGTCCTACAAGAGCTTGTCCAGCATCTTGACATGCCTCAGCGTTGACAGAGTGCTACATAAGACAAAGTAAAGAATGGTGCACAAAATGGGAGAGTCTACCTTTTCAGAGTAGCTTTGAGCTATGCTCCTGAGAATTTACCATGTGGATAATAAAACCTAGCTAGCCTGTGAATCTCTATTACATGGCCAATGCGACAGTGTAGGACAGCTGGCAGAGGCAATAATGTACATCCCACATGTTTTTCCTATTTTACTCATGCCCCTCATGGATAGGGGAAGCAAATGTCCCATCATATCCTTATTCTGCTGCCTCTGGATTATTTGCATACAAAATATAAGGGATAAACAGCTGCTATAAGAGTGAAAATCTAGGTTTCTTAAGATCATAACAGATCAATAGTTGAGTAAATACCTGTGAGCTTATGACATTTTAACATGGGTTTTATACTGATGTTTATCCTGATGGTGACATGTTTTTATGAATATACATGGCACTCGTGATTTATCTATCATGTATGCTCAGCTATTTAGACTAGAACTGTGGAAGGCAGCAGCACGCACAGTTAAGTACCCAGGAAATGAATGTAAGAAACTTACAAAACTGAAACTTACAAAACTGGAAAAGTATGCATGAGTGTCCATTTATACCGATCATGAACAATCCTTTTTTTGGACACTCTACATTCTTCTCACTCTCACAAGCCTACAGTAGCTCCTATATCCAAGTATATATTGTCTTGGGACCCATCACAGTGAGTTAGAATATTGGTGGCACAGCTGGTCTTGAGAATTAGTAGTGTGACATCAAAACTATGTGAGCATGGAGCTGATGTGGCATCAAAACTATGTGACCATGGGGACAGTGTGGCATCAAAACCATGTGAGCATGGAGCTGGTGTGACATCAAAGCAATGTGACCATGGGGCCAGTGTGGCATTGAAACTATGTGACCATGGAGTTGTTGTGGCATCCAAAACTATGCGAGCATGGGGACAGTGTGGCATCAAAATCATGTGAGCATGGAGCTGGTGTGGCATCAAAACTATGCAACCATGGGGCTAGTGTGGCATCAAAACTATGTGACCATGGGGTTGGTGTGGCATCAAACCTATGTGACCATGTGGCAGTGTGGCATCAAAACTATGTGAGCATGGGGTTGATATGGCATCAAAACTATGTGACCATAGGGCCAGTGTGACATCAAAACTATGTGAGCATGAGGCTGTTATGGCATCAAAATTATATGAACATGGGGTCAGTTTGGCATCAAAACTATGTGACCATGGGATCAGTGTGGCATCAAAACTATGTGATCATGGAGCTGGTGTGGCATCAAAACTATGTGACCATGGAGCTAGTGTGGCATCAAAATTATGTGACCATGGAGATAGTGTGGCATCAAAACTATCTGAGCATGGAGCTGGTGTGGCATCAAAACTATGTGACCATGGGACTAGTGTGGCATCAAAACTATGTGACCATGGCATTGGTGTGGCATCAAAAATATGTGAGCATGGAGCTGGTGTGGCATCAAAACTATGTGAGCATGGAGCTGGTGTGGCATCAAAACTATGTGACCATGGGGCTGGTGTGGCATCAAAATTATATGAACATGGGGTCGGTTTGGCATCAAAAGTATGTGAACATGGGGTCAGTGTGGCATCAAAACTATGTGACCATGGAGCTGGTGTGGCATCAAAACTATGTGACCATGGGACTGGTGTAGCATCAAAACTATGTGAGCATGGGGTCAGTGTGGCATCAAAACTATGTGAGCATGGGGCTGTTGTGGCATCAAAATTATATGAACATGGGGTCAGTGTGGCATCAAAACTATGTGACCATGGGATCAGTGTGGCATCAAAACTATGTGACCATGGGATCAGTGTGGCATCAAAACTATGTGACCATGGGGTCAGTGTGGCATCAAAACTATGTGAGCATGGAGCTGGTGTGGCATCAAAACTATGTGACCATGGAGCTAGTGTGGCATCAAAACTATGTGACCATGGGGTCGGTGTGGCATCAAAACTATGTGACCATGGGCCTAGTGTGGCATCAAAACTATGTGACCATGGGGTCAGTGTGGCATCAAAACTATGTGACCATGGAGCTAGTGTGGCATCAAAACTATGTGACCATGGGGTCGGTGTGGCATCAAAACTATGTGAGCATGGAGCTGGTGTGACATCAAAACTATGTGAGCATGGAGCTGGTGTGGCATCAAAACTATGTGACCACGGGTTTGGGGAATTGAATGTCTGAAATGAAGAGAACAAAAAGGAAGGAACTGTGTCAGTGCAGAGAAAATACTGAGATATTATATAAGAGTTGGACCATACATTAGTTCATAGCTAAACAGAATTATCTATTTTGTCGCTGGAAATCAGTAGGGCAGATTGGCCTTCTAAAGTAAGAAAGATGTCTATAAATAGTCATTCTAAGTGTTATGGTACTGTTTCAGGTACTACATGGTTTTCAGCTGATTTGGGGATGCAAAACAGAACGACTGCATATAAGACAAAAATTTCCTTGCAACAACTGATCCATGAAGAATGTTGAGCTTGTTAAGTGAATCTCTGTCTCTGTATTCAGCAAAAACAGACTTTTATCTTTCATTATATAAAACGGTGTTTGCCATTAGGAGGTGTATAGTAGTGTTTACTCATGGATTGTAATCAATCCAGTTTGGAAGGCTTGTGTCTGTTCTGGGGAACACTTCAACCACCAGCTTTCAGTCCGTGTACCTCCCCTCGGTACCTCAAGGAAAGTTTACCAAATAGTTTAATAGAAGCCAATATTTACTTAATTCAGAAGCACGGTTTGCAAATGGGAAAATAATTAATAACAAAAATATATTTATTTATTTTATTTTACATTTGTTTACCGGGAAGGTCCGACTGGACAGAGCTGTCCATTTTCAGTGGATGCCTGGGGAGAAAAGCTCCAGAACAATTGCTAATATACTATACATAAGATATTTACACATTCAGTTATAAAACTATAGCAGACAATAACATATGATTGCATAAGATATTTACATAAGCATAGTGGTTTAGACATACAATTAAAAGCATAGCAGGTAGTAACATAGGATGGTTCTTCATACAGTATGTTTAGTACAGATAATCTTGAAGATGTACTGAAGGTAAGACAAGAAAGGAAAAACTAAAAAGGGAGGAGAATATAGACAAGTTCATATGAGGTGCATTGACACTTTAAGGGAAAGCTTTTCAACTTAGTCTAGTTAGTGGGTATAGATGGGGTAGTGGGGAGTAGGCGGCAGTGAGTTGGTAAGTAACATGTGATAATATATAGTGCATCTGTGGGAGTTTTAAAGAGGTTGTATAGTGGGTAGAGGAAAGGAGTTAGAATATGTCAGCCAGGTGATAGGCAGTTGCATGTCCAGGAGTTGTTTAGGAGGGAAATACGCTGTTTTTGAAGACGTTTTTATTACGTTGCAACCTGATTTGTACTGGAAGGGAGTTTCAAGTCTTGGCAATGTTGCTAGAATACAAGGAGTCACTAGAGCTGTAATGGCTTTTGGAGATTGCGATTAGTGCCTTGCTAGTGGATCCATGGTCTCGGTTATTGGAGTAGAGGATGATCAGGTCTTGTAAGGCTGGAGTTTTTTCAGGTTGGTACAGTATTTGGTGAGCTAGAAGTTGTTGATTTAGAGCTAAGGTGTTAGGGAGTTCAAGCCAGGAAAACTGTTTAAAGGCCTGACAGTGGTGGGTGCAGTAGGAGGAGTTTGTGGCGAACTTTGCTATTTTGTTGTAGCAGACAGACAGCTTGTTTAAATCACTCTTGTTTAGATTAATTAGGACAGGAGAAGCATACAGTAATGTAGAGAGAAGATGGGTATGAGCTACGGTAACTTTACTGTTGCTATTTAGGAAGTGTTTACATCTGCAAACAGTACCTAGTTTAATAAAAATAAAATCATCAAGTTACGGGCTACACTACGGTATTTACATTGTATATTTTATACTTTAAAATGGCTCATACTTAAACTGCAAATGCACAGAACAAGTAAGCTTCTGCTTCTTTTTTTTTTATTTGTTTGCTCCCCTTGTTTCTTCCTACAGCACTCTAGCCCAGTCCCTTGTGTCAATCACAGGGTCATAGAGCCTTCTCCACAACTCTGGACTTTTTCTGTGTTGGCCAGCGTAGAGCCTAAGGAAATCCTTGAGGGTCTGACTATCACACCACCTGGCATTTGTTTCTATTTTCTTTGGAAAATTGAGAGCTATGGGTGCCTGCTTCCATCTACTGCAATTGTAAACGAAACATGTAGCAGAGTGGAGTGTCTAACAACTTTTAAAGCCCTGCATTCTTCACAGAGGCAATTATTTTCTGCTTGATTTCTATTTGGCAATGTTAAGTGGTTTAGTGACTTTCAAAGGCCTTATTATATGTTTTCAACATGAGTGATGAGATCCACCTCTTCAGCTTTGCACTTCAGTTGAATTTCTTGACATCCATACTAATCACATAAAATGCTGGTTATGATAGGAGACCTGGTAATAATCTTCTGTGTTACAAACCCCTGATAGCTTACACCGCAGCATCTGCAGATCAGTGCTGTCAAAAACTACACAGTTGTAACAGCTTTGTGCAGTAATACAATTAACATAAGTATGGTAGGGTGAAATGTCTAACAACTTTTAAGGCTATGGGCAGGGTTGTAAGTGAGATTTTTTAGTGCCATAGGTCAGCTTCCAGCATATAACCTGCAAAGTGTAGGCCTCCATACAGTGTGGAGCAGTACTTCTGCATAGCATGCCTTTCATTACTAGAAAAAACTTTCTGAAAAACAAATATCCTATAAAAATGAACAAGAACAAAATATGATGTCACAGTTATTTACATGTAAATCCTATCACATTATGCAAAATCCTAGTCTGTGTGCATCACTAAGTGAATAACAGCTTTCAAGGCTATATAACCCTTTGCATTCCTACGCTATTTTTATTTTATCTGTAATGAGTATTACATCAGGCAGCTACAGTTCAATATAATACAAGAATTATGATTGTCAGATAACTAGCTGTGTTCTCATCATGAATATGAAGATTCACCTCTCAGGGCAGACTTTGCTCGTATTTAGACTTTCTTGATCACCATGTTTTGAATTCACGGGTCTATATTACCATGTCACAAGACATGTTCACCGAACACTTCCTAATTCACACACTAATATTGACTTGTCTAAAACCTGAATGGCCTTGTCAGAGAATTTTTTCCCAGGGGAAAAAAATCACTTGGCCATCATACGGGATTTGCCCTTTTCCTCACTGTAGTGTGATCTTGGAGTTGGTATATTTATTTGGGGGGTGTGGGGGTGAAGCCCCCATGTTGTAGGGTTTGAAAGTGTGTTTATTTTTCTGTACGGCCAAGGGACTTTTTTCCACAGGGAAAAAATTCTCTGACTCAGCTGTTCGGGTTTTAGACAAGTCGATATTACTGTGTCAATTAAGATGTGTTCGTCGAACATGTCTTTCAACATGGTAATATAGACCCAAATTCACAACACGATGCTTATGATCAGTTGAAACATTTTCACACACACACACTTTTAACTGGGTTTGTAAACTAATACATGAGCCTTTTCAGCTACTACCCAGGCCATAACGCAAAAACAATGTAGAGTTAGTTAAAAAGGGGAAAAAAAAAAAGAAATAAAAGCTGTTTTGTGGTGATGTAATGTTTAAGGTGTTTACTTCAAAGATGCAAGGTACAGGGTCTCTTTCTCACCCTTAGAAGAAAATTAGCAGGCTTAAAAAGGCTCACAAGGGCAGCAAGCCCAACCCTCTTACCGCAAGGAAACTGGACAAATCCATAAATAATGGGGAGGGGGCAAATGCCCAAAATAAGAACACTCTTTAAATACTGCTCCTTCAAACATAGAAAGATGACAGAATAACAGGTTTTGCGTTAGCGTGAATTTTCAGAAGGATATGCAGTCTGAACTTCAAATCCATCCATCCATCCATCCATCCATCCATCCATCCATCCATCCATCCATCCATCCATCCATCCACAAACTCTCTTTTCAGTTTTCCACATGGGGTCAGGGTATCAATACAACAGTGACAATCATCTAAAGCCAAGATTTACACCACCAAGTGGCTAGCCCTACCTTGGTAGTTCTTCCATACCACACACTCACAAGCTCACTCACACCTATGCCCAGTTTAGAGTTTCCAGTCTACCTACTGTATCATTGGAAATTCAAATGTCTGTAATTATTTGCTGACGTCAGTCCTTAATGATTTGCCAACTATTTGCTAGACAAACCAAATGTTTTTATAAGAAACAGACCAAAAATACAAGGCAAATATGTGGACTGTTGAGAGGTATGAGCTAGTCAAACACTTGACTATGAACAAAAAAGTAATACAATTCAGTATCAACATACATCATTTGTATAAAAAACTAGACACAGAAAATGCAACACTAGTATAAACATTTACAAAGGCATACATAAAAATGCAGAATAACACTACCATAGTATGTTCACATGATAATGTTATAACATTGGTTTTAGAAGCATAAAACGTATAAATGCACTATATACAGCTATATAAATGAAATATACAACATATGTAGGACATACTGTAAGAAGTTGAGAGACCAAGGAGACTGTAAAGTATATGTGGATGTTGTAGCATATAGCTAGCATCTTTGATCCACTTATATTTGTATTCTTGACACAGATGCAGCTTTATCTGCTTTTTTGGAAAGTTGTTGTTTATCTCTGTGTTTTTAAAACACTATATTAACAACATGATTCAAGATATACACATGTACATAACAGAGATATGACCACTCGATACATTAGTATTAGAAAACGTATACAATTATAACAAAGTGATTTGGTATATATAACATACTATGCATTAATCCAACATATATCTAGTGAATGAAGATGGATAACACCATCAAATATTTGCAAAACAATGGGAAAAATAATAGCAAGGGGTGCAATACAGAAAGATTAACATGTAAACTTTACTCAAATAAGATAAAGTAATCCTAGGAATACAATGTGCAACCTTTGACAGTTAATAACTGATTGTTCATGAGGAGTGGGGAACAATTGGTAAGGGGGTGAAAACAGTGTATTTGATTCAACAGCAGCTCTGAAAATTTTGCCCAAGAGGGGGTGCATAACAGGAGTGGAGTTAACTGACTGCTTTTACTAAGTTTATATAGAAATGTAACAGAACCAGAGAGCTTGTGCAAGGAGATGTGCAAATTTGAAAAAAAAGACATTCTTCATTGACTGAAAATGTAAAATGTGTCCTTTTAACTATAAAACATTGCTTTTGAGTAGATACGAGGATTGCTAATATAATAATCTAGTGGAAGGGATACAGTATTTAAATTTATGTAGCTGAAATGTCAGTATGGTTGAGACATGAGGTTACTGCAGATACAGGAAGTCAATTTGACTTCTGTATAGCAGAAAAATAATGTTCTTTAGGGTTTGCCAAATCAATAAATTGGAGAATCTTGTCTTCCCCAGTTTGAATTAGGGTGGTATTTTGTCCTGAAAGGGATGAAATGATTATACTTGCATTTTCCAGCTGAGGAGTAAGGGTATTTATAGGAATGGATCATTGGGCATTGGTTGATGGTGAGTTGTAACTAAACTAGGTAATTTCTAGTTGTGTTGCTTTGGTAGTGCAGTTATCCACACAGTTGTGAAAGATTAGAAAACTATACAAAAGAACACCTGAGTATTTTTCTTCAGTGGTGAATGTGAGTAGATATACGAGAGGATGTGAGATGGAGGAAGGGAATATTTTAGCTAGTCTTTTAGGGAACAAAAGATAATTACTACAGATGTTTAGTTATAAAAGTAAGTTTGTTTTCAGCCATCCAAATCCAAATGGAAGAGAAGTTATATTGCAGCATGAAGTAGATGTGGTTGGTACTTTTGTGTGCTGCAGTGAATCTGAAGTCATCTGTGTAGAGAAAAATATTTAGATATTTGGATATCCTATGGAAAACATTTTAATGTAAAAGACATGAGAAGTGGCCCTTTGACAGAGCATTGCAGACTCTGGAGTGATTAGTTTCAGCAGCAGAATTTTCTCTAACATATGCAGAATGTTCTATTTAGAAGCAGTTATGGGATAATGTGGAGTTTGATCAGGGTTAGCATTGGGTCATGAGTAATTGTTTCAAATCTTCTTTTTATGTCTAAAAAGATGGATTTTTCAGTAGTTATTTTTCCATGTTGAGATGCATTTGTGAGGTCAGAGATAAAATGGCTATAATGTACTACACATTGTTTAATGGACATATTTAAGCAATTGCTCTGAAGCCATTTTTGACAGGTCCCTACACAAGACCAGCAACCAAGGAGACTCAGTACTCACCACTGACTCCATTGAGGGATGGTCATTAAGAGCAAAGATGGATTCTCACAATATTTACAGATACATCTCCCTGCAGCAAGGACAATTTTCCTCAAGAGAACACAGGAAGCACACACCAGACCTGGAGCTGGACTCTCTTTCCTTCCCCAAGGCCACACAAAGCTCCACACTGAAAACTTTGGATCTGTGTGTCCCTATTCCCAGTAGCTGATACAGACACTTGGATATTTGAGCTGTGTCCCTATTCCCAGTAGCACACACACACACACACACACACACACACACACACACACACACACACACACACACACACACACACACACAACTGGGAAAAGCTGACACAGATTTACTAGCTGTGTCCCTTTCTGCTCAGACTCTGAGGTAATCATGCTGCCACCAATCAGCTACCTTAAGGCTGTTCCAAAAGTACTCTATTATACTGTGTAAAATTAATGCTAATACAAATGGTAGAGTATGACCAAAGCAGCAATGCTTTCAGAAGTGGCCACAGTATCACTAACACAAGCATAAGTACTCTCAATATGTTAAAAGTATTCTCTTAAGGACCAGCCACAATGAAAGGTATTAAAATATTTAATGATAAATAATAAAACAGAAAACATGAGAATACTGAATACAATAAACAACAGAGTTTCACCTACAGAAATATAAAAAATAATGCAGTTGGATAGTTTCTCACAGCTGCAGAAAACAATATTATACTAATCTCACAAAATATTCCTGACTAACTAAATAATTACTGTTCCCTGGCTACTTACTAAAGCAAGGCAAGCTGATGTCTGGTGAGTGTCTTACCACAGCAAAAGCCAGATGATATCTCTCTGTGTCTGTGTGAATGTGTGAGATATATATCCTGCCAGAAATCTTTCCTGTCAGATTCTAAAATGCTGCAGTGATAGTTCCAAAGAAACCAGATGCTGATGAAAGGATGATATCACCTCTGGTCACCTGACTCTGGTGCAATACATACACAGAGCTTTGTTAAAATCTGTGGCAACATCTGAAAGCTATAACACAATTTCAAACTGACTACCCTTCCAGGGTTCTCTCATAAAACATGCACATGTAATCATCTACAAAAATACAACCTAATATACATGCATACATTCTCTCTGTCCAGCAGGAACTACTCGATGCTTTTAACACAAGTAACTTTGTAAATATATTTTTAAAACCAAACATCTGTACAAATAAGTGTGATAGTCAAATAACATAAAATGCTTTGCAAAACTCCCACTAGTTATGATGGCATATGTACACATATACTTAATGCCCTACTCTCCCTGGCACAGATGGCACTACCTCATAACATCACACCATTTTCCGTAATTTTGTCCAATGGAAAATGTAGGTAATGAGTCTTTGATCAAGATGGATGTGGAACTTTAGGCAATGGGGTAATTAGAGAAGGCTTGAAGTTAGGATAAACATCCAACTTGTTAGGCATAAGTTGTAAACATGAGCTATTGTTCTGGCATGGTGACCTGAAGCATGTCTTAATATTTTTAGAGCAGATTATGAAAATAAGAATTAATTAATAATTGCTGGAATCACTATTCATTAGAATAGTTTGTATTTTCTTGTAGAATATTAAAGTAGAATGGAATGAAACGTATTTTGTATATACCTGAGTAATGGATAGTAAAGAATTAACAAATTAACTTTCATGGCCTTGAATGTGGGAAAATAAAATATGCAGGCAGATCTGAATATAGAGAAGATTTTATTACTGCTCATGGGTTTTATGAAGCTACTGTCAAAGGCAGTTATTTTGAAAAGAAAAAAAGTTGGTTGTAAAATGTGGATAGAGCTAAGGTTGAGGCAGTGCATTTGCATACTTGTGATCATTTTATAAGTTGGAGAACAGAATTTAATAAGTCTGTAAAGTTGTTAGGAAAGGAATAGATGGACAGAAAAGAAAGCTGGAGGCAGTGGAGGCTTGAGGACTAATCAGAGAGTACAGGGCAATGGCCACTGAGATTGTTCAGTAGGATTTGAAGATACTTGTGTTTATTGGGTCTGTTAGAGATCATGACATCAATGCATGATTCTTTGTTAGAAGTGTTGTTAATTCTGGTAGATCTTTGCAGCAGCTAGAACAGATTAAAGCTGTTAATTATCGTTGAGTGTCTGACTAAGACATTGAATTTATGACTTAAAACACTACATATACTTCTTGATGCCCTTTGGGATCAATATTTGGTTTGAGTGACAATCATCTCTGAAGTTAGGTTTGTGTCAAGGCTGTGTAGGTTTCTTATTTCTACTAAAACAATGTACTGTAGTCTATAGCTATGCCTTTCTGCTGCTTGCCAGTATCAAAATGCAAAGAGAAAAAGTATTATGAAAAAATATAAACATTTCCAGTAGTAAAACTGATGATCTTTATTTGGGCATGCAACTGAAAGTCAGTAATAAGTTTTTTTGAGAAAGTAATTTATGTCACAGAATATTATGTTTTAACACAAAATTATCTGTTTTGTGATTGTTATAAAAATAAATTAATAAATGTTATGAATTATGTGAAGGAAGAAGAACTGTTGCTTAGAAGACCAAGACAGAGTTAATAATACATGGATTCAATTTTGAATAATGCTGGTCCCAAAGTTTAACTGCTATTTTTGACACCTACTATACAGCTCAGCAAGCTCCTGCCTGTTGCCCTGCAGAGTTCTAGAGCAGTAGAGAGACAAAAGAGAGACTTTGGAGTAATTAAGTATAATTTTTCTGCATTTTCTTGCTCACTTTAGCTAATTCCACCTAAAACACCGATGTTCTAGAGTTTCTGTGATTTAAAAAGCTTGTTTCACCTACATATTGTACTTATTTTACTGCCTGTACTTTAACAAAGTCGTTTTTGTATTTAAATTACCTGTTTAACTGTTGTAGGCTACACACTCAAGTGTGATAGCCATTTCTGTGCATTTAAAGTGTTTTTTTATTGTATCTGCTTTCTTTTCTGAAAAAAAAAAAAAATACTTGTTTTCCCACCTTTCTAAGCTAGTTTAGTCCAGTTTTCAGGTTAGTGCTCAATTCAGGGCTGTGTTACAAGTTTCTGTGTTTTCCCATACCTTGCTTGGATAGAAGGAAGTTTCTCTGTTCACTGTGAGACAGGGACCTTTGAGCAGCCTATCTGTCCCTGGAGGAGTGGTTTCAGCCTAGAAATTAGTAGTTTACTGGCCATTTTGTCTAACTTCTATTTCTTTCATTTCACTGCTATAAAACTTGCATTTGCAAGGATTTTGTGCTAATATACAGCTCAGCAAGCTCCTGCCTGGTGCCCTGCAGAGTTCTCCAGCAGCAGAGAGGCAAAAGTGAGACTTTGGAGTGATTAAGTATCATTGTTCTGAATTTTCTTGCTGCCTTTAGCTAATTCCATCTAAAGCACTGATTTTCTAGAGTTTCTGTGATTTAAAAAGCTTGTTTCAGCTACATATTGTACTTATTTTACTGCCTGCACTTTAACAAAGTTGTTTTTGTGTTTAAAATACCTGTTTAACTGTTGTAGGCTACACACTCAAGTGTGATAGCCATTTCTGTGCATTTTTGTTTTTTTGATTGTATCTGCTTTATTTTCTGAAAAAAAAAATACTTGTTTTCCCACCTTTCTAAGCTAGTATAGTCCAGTTTTCAGGTTAGTGCTGAATTCAGGGCTGTGTTACATGTTTCTGTGTTTGCCCATACCTTACTTGGATAGAAGGAAGTTTCTCTGTTCACTGTGAGACAGGAAGCTTTGAGCAGCCTATCTCTCACTGGAGGAGTGGTTTCAGCCCAGTAATTAGTAGTCTGTTGGCCATTTTGAGCTAATTTCTCTCTCTTTCATTTCCCTGCTATAAAAGCCGCATTTGCGCAGTTTTGCATGCCGGGCAGTGCCGGTTAGCAAGGGTATAACTATTCCCGGCTCCTCAAAGTCTACTCTTCAAATTTTCCCTTGGAACTAGACAAACTTTCAACTTAAGCACTCAAATCATTCACTTTTCATCCCTGCACTTGCCCAAAACTCATAGCAAGCACTAATAAACCTTAGCACTAGACCACCCTATACTACAGAGAAGGACAAGGCTCTCTATTCGACCTTACCAGCCAATCAGTAAAACAGTTCACTGTACCTATTCAAGCATGTCCAAAGGGCAGTTTCAGGTGTACTCTCCAGACCAACTGGTGAATCTGGGCATTCTGAGGCAATGTTACAATTGCCTCATGTACACAGACATCCCTCTCCTCCTTCCACCAATCACTAATACATGCGAGAGATGCAATTATACAGCCAAACTGGAGGCTAGGCTCTCTCAACCGAAGACTGGACCAGGCAGTCAATAGGAGAAGGGAATTACTTGCATCACACCACCAGTCTCATATAGACCTATGAAACTAGCACTGGCAAAAAACACCCATAAATACACAAAAACATACTCGGAGGCTCTAAATAAAAATCTGCAAAACCAACAGAGACCTCCAAAGCAGACATCCAAGTAACCTCCACCCCCAGCACAAACCATAAAACACATACTTCACAAAACCAGTGTGCCACACAATCACAGCCATTAAGGCAAAATAACATACCCAGCACACTAGTAGTAGGTGACTCTATAGTCAGGCACACTGACATCCCACTCACTAGGCTGAACAAGGAGAAGGTTACTGTTAGTTGCCTGTCAGGTGCCAGGATCCACCACATAACACAAGCACTCAGGTCACTCCAGAACAAGTACAAATATGACTCTGTCATTGTCCATGTTGGTGTGAATGACCTGAGCCATGCCTCCCTGGACTACATGAAAAGAGACATGGAAGAGCTCTCTGATCATGTAGCCCAGGCTGGTATGATCCTGACATTGAGTAGCATCCTGCCCTCACCAAGAATGATACCACGGTATAGAGACAAAATTATCAATTTCAACAAGTGGCTAAGCTTCTGGTGTCATTCAAAGGGGATCCAGTGTATGTCAGCCTGGGATGACATGCTCAACAAGCCATGCTGCTTTTCTAAAGACGGCTTGCACGTGTCACCCTTAGGCTTTCGAATACTAGCCAAGGCTCTTGCCACCCCCATATTGCCTTTTTTAGGCAAGGCTCAAAAGACAAACCCACTGCCGTAAATAGCACAAGTAACAAAAAACTGAGGGTAATGCTGCTCATTGCCAGAAGTCTAAACCTCAAAATGCATGCACTCGAGGCACTCCTCAGTATGGAGAAAATCGATACATGTGCAGTAACAGAAACCTGGTTTAAGGCTCCAGAAAGCACCCCAGCACTACCAGGCTACAACTCATACCATACATTCTGGCCATAAAACCTGGACTGAAATACAAAAGGAGGGGGGTATCCATATTCATCAAGGATACCCACACCTCCAGGTTAGTGGCACAACATGATGCTTCAGAGATCATCCACGTGCAACTAACAACTGACAAAACTGCTATTCAAATTATAGCTTGCTACAGATCACCCACCATGTCCCAGTACCCCACTCCACATTCCGGGAAACACTGAGAAACATAAAGGTCCTACCAAACACCCTGATATTGGGTGATTTCAATTATCCAAACATTAACTAGGAGAACTACTCAAGTACGAACTCCCTGGCCCAACATTTCCTAGAATTTATAAACTCAAACACCCTGCATCAGCTGGTTATCACCCCCACCAGAAGTGGCAACGTATTGGACCTGGTCATCACCCAACATGGGTAACCGGTGTTCCACATTGGAGGTCAACCCCTCACTGGTTAGATCTGACCATAAACTAATCACTGTGAGTATCCACATTCCGCCACCACCTCAGGTCAAAGAAACCACTGTGAAAAACTTTTCAAAAGCAAACTTCACATTACTTAAGACCAAGGAGGGAAGTTTCAAAGCCCCCATGCTAAAGGATAACGCTGTCCAAGCTGCAAAATCATTTACTAATGCACTCTACAGGCACCTACAAGAATGCATGGATCGTGCTATCCCAAACAAAACCAAGACTCACTCCTCCAAGAAAAGGAAACCAATCTAGTGGACCCCTGCCATAAACAAGCTATACAATAGAAGGAGGAAACTAGTACAGAAAAGAGTAAAATCCCAAGAAGGGAACACATCCCTGATCAGTATCAGCTAGAAACTACATTCCCTCATAAAATCATCCAAGGCTAGCTTCGAAAGAAAAATTGCCATGGACTCCAAAGATAACCACAAGGCATTATTTAGCTATGTCAAGAATCTAAGTGGCAATTCTCAGATCTGCTCGGAGTTAGTGTAGAATGGCACAAAATATACTGAAACGACCAATATAGCCAACATCCTGGCAGACAGGTTTAGTGCAAACTTCACCCCCCCTCTCACCCCCAAAAGGGCCCATAACTATACCAGAAGAATGTAGTGCCCCTGAAATCACAGACACTCAGGTTAAAACAGCCCTCTCCAAAGCCAAAAACAAAGCATCAATGGGACCGGACGGTGTTCCAGGCTGCATCCTACATGAGCTCAAAGATGAACTAACCCCTCATCTAAACACACTGTTTAAACTCAACCTCTCCACAGGCTATGTGCCCACAGAGTGGTGCACAGCAACGGTTATTCCGCTCCACAAAGGTGGAGCCACAATGGACCCCAGGAACTAGCGCCCTATAAGCCTGACTAGCTTGGTCTGCAAAGCTATGGAGCACATCATCATGGAGCTCATTAACAGAGACATTGGAAACCTCCAAACACAGGACCCAACCCAGTTCGGCTTTAAGGACAGATCATGCCTTTTAAACATGCTGGACTTCTTTGAGGCAGTTACCAAGGCTATAGATGAGGGAAAGGTGTTACATACAGCCGACATAGACCTCGCAAAGGCCTTCAACACCATTCCCCACTCAGGTATTATAGACAAGCTCACTAGCCTGAACATAAACCCCTGCATCATGAGATGGGTTGCCAACTGGCTCATGGACAGAACCCACATGGTAAGAGTTGCAGGAGCTAGGTCTGACTCTAAACCGGTTACAAGTGAAACTCCCCAGGGCTAAATCCTAGGACCCCTCCTGTTCGGCGTATACTTCTCGAGGTACAGACAAGCACAGGAGGACTATGGCTCACCAAGTTCGCAGACGACTGTAAACTCGGGGTTATAACTGACTCTCCGGCTGACACAGACATCCTCCAAAAGGGTCTCACTGAGACAGATACCTGGTGTCAAAACCATGGTCTCAAGCTAAATGCCAAAAAGTGCATAGTCATCCCCTTTGGAAAAAAAACAAAGTACCCACAAACTACCACATAGGTGGTAGCCCCCTAAATATGGAAGACGTAATAAGAGATCTGGTGACCCACGTAGATAGTAACCTCTCCTTTGATAATCACATTGCCAAAGTGGTTAGAAAATCCTTCTATGTGGCCCACCTAATCACAAAAGGGTTTGCATCCAGATCGAAAGTGGTCATTGGGCCCCTCTATGTATCACTCATCAGACCCATCATAGAGTACAATGCCCCATTTGAGATGTACCTTACAAGACCCCTGCAACAACTGGAAAGACCACAGACATACCTCACCAAGAGGATCACTGGTCTCAAGCAGATGCCCTATGTAGCTCAACTGAAGAAACTCCAGCTGTACTCGGTTGCATACCGCCTACTCAGAGGTGATCTCTGCCTGACATACAAGGCCATGTCTGACCCAGAATTGATGGACATGTTACACCTAAAGAAAACCATATCCCCTCGAGCCACACACTCCAGGGATCTAAACCTCACCACAACAATAAATAGGTCGTGCTGGAGGGATAGATTCCTATCCCAGAGACTTCCCATGCTCTGGAACAAGATTCCAATCTACATTAGGTAGAGCTCCTCGCTAACCCTCTTCAAGAGAAACCTTGATGAGTGGATGGGAAACAGAAAGTTTACCCCAGGGATCACTTCAATGGCTCTGCTGGACATAGGCACAGGGAACTAATCTAAGGGGGTAGCGAAAGCCAACACATTCTGGCTAGGCTTATAAATGCCTTCGGGCAGATTGCCTAGTACCTACCTATGAACCTATGAACCTATTTATGCTGCCTGAGATAGTTATTACATGTTGAGCTCAAAAATATGAGGCAAAGTTAGTGACAGTTGAGAGGTATGCCCCATTGTCCTGCTGCTCAATAATCCTGAGCTGATCAGGGATGACTGGTCAATAGTGCTAGCCAGTTATGCATGCCTCCCAAGCTGATCAGGGATGACTGCTCAGAAGTGCTAGCCAGTTATGCATGCTTCCTGAGCAGATCAGGGATGACTGCTCAGAAGTGCTAGCCAGTTATGCATGCTTCCTGAGCTGATCAGGGATGACTGCTCAGAAGTGCTAGCCAGTTATGCATGCCTCCAGAGCTGATCAGGGATGACTGCTCAGAAGTGCTAGCCAGTTATGCATGCCTCCTGAACTGATCAGGGATGACTGCTCAGAAGTGCTAGCCAGTTATGCATACCTCTCTAATTAATGTTCCTATGCAGCTCTACAAATTTGCACCTTGCAGCAAACATCTATGAATTACAACCAGTGGCTTTGAACTTTTCTGTTGAATCATAGCATGTGAGAAATGACGTAATCATTCTGATGGTAAGGAGACATGGACAGGGTCAAACTGTGGAAAAGCTTGGATATCCACGTTCACTGGTGGTGGTGCTGCAGTAGCATTGTCACCTCACAGTTAGACGTTGCCCGTTCGATCCTCAGTTAGAGCGTCTTCTGTGTGGCGACATGTGTGAACGGGCATTCCTTCATTGAAGGTTGTGCGTTAGGCCCGGCAAGCCAGCACGTAAAACTCTACTGTCAATCATTAGCGGACTGGAGTTCCGCTGTGGCGACCCCTAACCGGGAAAAAGCTGAAAGACACAAACAAACTGATAACAAAAAATGCTAACAGAGAACAGTCTTTATTGTTGTGCAGTTAAGTAGAGCAACCACTATTTTATTTTCTATTTATCATACAACATAGCAACAAGACTACTCAAGGGGATTGATTTGAGGTGTTAACAACCAAAAAAACCACAGATGAATAATGGCAAACAGGACAGACACCTGCACAAACCACAGATGAATAATGGCAAACAAATTTATTAATGAATGACAAGCTGAAAGATGCTTTCACACAAATGTTTCATCAGGTCAATAGTTGGTAATAATACCTAACAACATTTTAAATACAAAATCAATCACATGATCACATTTTGTCAAACATATGATTTAAGACAATCACATATTTTAAAAATACAAATCTACAATAAAAAACTCTCTGATGTAAAATATGTGTTATTCAATTTAAAATAGATTTTTTTTAAATAATCAACTTCTTTATTGATTCCCTTTTAAAACAGGTTTTAAACTAATGTGTTTATTTAAACCTAGAAACATGTCTGCATGAAGCCTACTTATTCACTTATATTCAGCATTTTCCATTTCCACAACACAATCACCACCCCAATATGTTCAAGTAGAACTTGTAGGAGAGAAAATTTGAATTTCTGAAGAAGTTCAACCATGTAACGCTACCTAATGAACGAAAGCGCTGAAATACCTTTTGAAGTTTTTATTTTCTTGAATAAAGCTTTGTAAAATTTGGATCGTAGTTGTGCATTTCCTCCAGATCAAAAGGTTTTTACTCTCATAGAAAATTTAAAAGCATGCTCTTTCCCTCTTTCACATATATGCTTATACAAAGTATTTGTTTCCACTTTATTCTAATATTGAAAGATAGTCAACAATACACTCTTTCAATTTTCGATTAGTTTTGCCTACATAGTAGGCATCACATACTTGATAGAAAGCAATATAAACTATAGTTTTTCTATTACAATCAGCAAAAGTTGTTAAATGATATACCTTATTTGTAAAAAATTGTACAGTCTTCTGAGTAATAGTACTCTCAAGCTTAGTTTTTTTTTTTTTTGTTCCTTATAATCCGTTTTTTGCTTTAGATTCTCAGAAACCTCTCAAGTTACACAGATACTGTGGGCAGCATTTTGTTCATCCTGCTGAAAGCTTTCACATTAACCTAAGCAGTTGTGTCTGTACTGGTTGTTTGTTGAGATGCTTAGAAAAACATGAAATTTATGACACTGTAAATAAATATTATTTGAACAACAATTAGTATCTCTTTACCTGCACTAGACAGAGGTGACACATCAATGCAGTTGTATTTACCACTGTGTACGTTTTAACATTAACCCTTTTAATACTTTGTATGTGGCATGGTTTTGGAGTTATTGATGCATATACAAACACATTTTGATGCCTGGAAATGTCAATGGGATGTAAGCGCAGAAACATCTGGAGGCATCACACAGCTGTAATGAGTTATTTAAGGAACGTTATAGATTCTATCTGCCTTCTTAGGTGCATCAGGATGACTAATAGAAAAATGGCAAGGAGAGATACACACCTCATCCAGTGCTAACAGAACTGGGAAAATCAGTGAGGGTTCAGGATATTCCTTCTTTAACAGCTCATAGTATTTTCTGAGGAAATGACAAACCTACCTCAGTGCTCTCTCAATGAAACCAGTGGCACATTCTGGAAACACTCTCAGAGAAAAAAAACAGGGAAAATCAAAAACAGAGCTTTCCTCTGCATCTGAATCAGAAATCGGAGAAGAAAGCTTTGTATGTGCACCCTTCATCTTCCTGTCCAGATTCAGAATCTTGACCCTCATCAGGAACAGAGGCATCCCTCTTAGTTTTACCTGAAACCACTTTATAAGAAGGATCAACAGTCTGAATTAAACACCAAGCAAGACACAGTATACTATTCCCGAAATTTAAGGAGGTGTAGAAACATATTTATTTTTCTGTTTATTTCTGACAGGAAAAATGGGGCCAACAGTGTTATCAATGGCAGCAGCAGCTTCTCTGGGGATGGGAACAACATTCTGACTAAACAGAAAAGCCTTCCCTGTTCCCTCTGCTAGGACTGACATGAGTAGTTTTCTCTTGCCTATTGATGACACCCCAAAAACCAGAGAGGACATGGCTAATGACTATAGCAGAGTCACTCAGCTGAGGATCAGACAAATTGCTAGCCTCCTGTGGTAGCAAAGACTGCTTGCTTAAGGAGAGCTGACCATAGGACCAGTCATGTTCAAGCCAAAAATTGTGGATCTTTCGTGTGGAAAACAAGCAGCAAAAGTTGGTAAAAAGTCTTTAAAAGTCACTTTTTTCACAGAAAAGTACAGCAAAAACACTTTGGCAGCCCCAGAAATTAAATTAAGTATAATTACTCCACATAAAAATATTTTTCAATTACTTTAAACAACATTTAAACTGAGAGGAATGAAGTGTGCTCCCATCTAAAAATAAAGTTCAGTCTCATGACAGACAATTAAAAATACAAACTCATAAAAATAACTTTCATAAATAAGAAAGTACAGTAGAACAAATTTCTTAGTGTGGAAGTTTTTTCTACAAAGGGAACTTATCTGCCTAGCAAAGGAACAGCATAAGCCAACCGTTGATCCTTGAAAGCCCACAGAGGGGCATTGTCTTCAATGTCAGGAAAGCTCTGAAGGGCTTGGTGCCCAAATTTGTCTGTTTAGTAAGCTCACCTCAAACTGAGTAATAGTTTGGGCTCACGGAAGTTGCCCTGAAGCATTGGAAGATGACTGTCTGTTATACACTTACTGGTTCATAGGTTTATAGGTTTGTACTAGGCTAATGACCATCAGGTTCTTTATAAGCATAACCTCCAACCCAACCCAGTTTTGTCCCTGAGTTCACTGGATATCTATATAGTGGGGTATGCTAGTAAGGAGGTAGTTAAGTGTTATGTGGGAGAGGGGAGTGTTAGCTGGGGATTAATTTATTTACTGTTGACGTCTGTCCATCAGTGACATGAGGACCAGGCTGGGTGTGAATTTGCATTTTCTCATCAGATGGTTAAGGTTTTGTCTGAATAAGGTCCATGATGAACTCTGCTCATGTGGATGGAGAGCTTATTCCATAGTGCTGGGATCCTTTGAGACACATATCAGTCTCTCTAGCACCTTCTAGTTATATTGCAGATAAAGTTCAGGTCCTTGGAGCTAGTGTTCCTGGTGCTGTTTGTTTTGCAGATGTGCAAGAGATACATTAGAGCTGGGTCGAAGGATGCCTTATGTGCCAAGCATAGATCACTTCTCAGTAACCTGTATGAGACTCTGCACAGAGCCTTAGTGTGATCTATATAGGACAGGTATTCAGACCCTGGCATCTCCTGGTGGGGAACCTGTGAGGGCATTATACTCAATGATGGAGCTGATAAGGACCAAGGAGAATGGTACTATATCTTCCTTGGACTTGGACTTGGATGCTGTACCCTTGCTTATGAGTTGGGAATCAAAGCATGATTTTCACACTATTGGTAACTTGTTGATCAAAGACCATATTATTGTCTGCACGTGTTCTCAGATTCCTGTTGGCTCGACTCTTAGAGGTGCTTTATCCATGGACTGATTAGCTTTGGTGGACAATTTCCCAAAGGGAAACATATTGCATTTCTTCATGTTGAGTTTTAATACATGGCTCTGGCACCAATTATTCATTTGTGTTAGACTCTCTTGTAGGATGTTGGTGTTGTGGAAGGAATCTATGATAGCTCCCAACTTATAGTCGTCTGTGAACTTAATGAGCAAGAGGCCTTTGACATTAGCCTTGACTTCAGAGAAGTGTGTGCCAAATAGGAGCAGACCCTGCACAGAGCCCTGGGTTACTCCACTGGTGACTATGCTCCTGGTGGAAGTGGTCTCAGAAGTCCTGATTTCTTCAGTCCTATCTGTGAGACAGACAGTAATCCAATGAGTTACTGAGGGATTTACACCTAGTTCTGAGAGTTTGTTTACAATACCTGAGTGAGATACTGTATTAAATGCCTTGGTCAGGCTGATGTAGGTAGTATGCACCATTTTTTCATCATCTATAGTGTTATTTATCCTGTCAAAGAAGTCTAGCAGGTTGAGTATTAAGGCTTTCCTTTAACAAATCCAAACTGGAAAGGGTCCAAAGTCTATTGGTCTCCTATGTACTTGGTGATCATTTCCATGATGATGTGTTACATGGCTTTACATGTTAGACTTGTCAGACTGATGGGTTTATACTTCCTGGGGATGGTTAATGAACCTCCTGCATGGAGAGGGATGACTGTTGTGACCTTCCATTCACCTTGTATGTAATTGAGTTTGAGGCTATAGTTCAGCAGTGCATCTAATGGTCCTTCTAGGTAATGCTTTAGGCTGTTTTAGAGACAACCATAGATAGTGTTGGGGCCCAACAAAGTGGTGTTTTGGCCTTAACAAGTGCCGCCAGGACATACTCCCTATTGGGGGTATGCTAGAAGGGATTTCACAGGAGGTAGTGGGGGGAGGGGTGAAGGTAGAGCTAAATTTGTCAGCCAGAAAATTCACTATATTACCCTAGTCAGTGAAGGCTATGCTATTTACCACCAGTTTTGCACATTGCAGAATGGCTGAATGTTACCTTTAAGGCTTCTGACACAGCTGAAGAAGACCCTATAATTGGCCTTGTTGGATTTAATTAGACCTCTTAGTTTTTTGTCATTATAAGAGTTACTCTTTCTAATTTTGGCCATGAATTCTTTTCTTTTGTTATATACTATGTTAACGTTGGGATTCCACCAGTGGTGTTTGATTTTGGTGTTAAAATTGGTTTACGTCTGGTAGGTACAGCAATGGCTATGTACCATCTACATTTTGTACTGGATTGCAATGAATAATTCTGCACAGGCCAGGTGTTCTCTTGGAGTTTGCAAGAACCTAATATTTTGACAAATTCTGATACAGTTTGCTTTATGATAGTTTCTAACTGCAACTAACTGGTACTGGCTTAGTTGTGTTCTCCAGGTTGATGTTTATTTTGAAGGGGACAGCTTTATGGTCTGACCTCACTGATGTGGACATGACAAGGGGGGGGGTGCAAAACTCACCCATGTTAGTGAGTATTATGTCCAGTGTGTCTAATCCTCTGGCACAAGCATTCACTAGCTGATCCAGGGGGTTCTTGTAGTTAAATTCCAGGGAACATTGTGCCAGCTACAAACAATAGTATAAGTAATAGATATTTTACATGCACTTAGAAATGGTAACAAAAAAAAATCCCTAAAACGTAACGGGCTTTTTTGTATGCAGTGCAATACCTATCCAATTATCTATCTATGTATATGTATATATTGATACTTTTGCAGTAAATGTCAGTTATTCCACATTATAAAATAAACGGTGTTCAAAACCGTGTACACTGATTTGCTTGTAAATTGAGCGTGTCCCAAAAGAAAGAAAGAATTCTGGTTGCTGAAGTCTTCTTGAATGATCAGCTTTATACTGGAATATGCTGTTTTATTTCAGCAATAAAATATTTCATGTGAGACAGACCAAAAATAACAGGCATATCAGGGACATTCTGCAGAAGGCTAGACAGTTGAGGCTTATGATTACCAGAAATATGATCAGCTATACAGCAGGGAACCATACTTCTCAACTGCCTAGACCTTTCTGGAATGTCTCTGATTTCCTCATATTTTTGCCCTGTCCCAAGTAAATTATTTAATTTTCTAGTAACTCACTGAGGATTTTTTTCAATCGACAGTGCCAGACATTATAGTTTTATACTTCATACATTTCTGAAAAATGCATGCTGATGCCAAAACCTGTTGTTGTATTGCATTTTTAATGTATTTATTTCATTTGCATTGTGGTTACCAAGGGATCATTCTACCCTTTGGCCCTCTGTTATTTTTGGCTTTATCCAGAATTCTTAACACAGAAGCCAACCAATAAGCCAGTGATTTTGTTTTAAAGAAATTACAGAGACAGAGGATCCTCTGTCTTTTAACTCCCCTCTCTTGTACTGCTTTGATGTGCTGTGCAAGATTGCAGATGCAGATGCCATATGAATGCTCTGTACATGTAGCACAGGCAGAAAACTAACACAAAGGTGCCCTTATACAAAGAGATTAATTAAGAAATATAACCAATTTCTTTCTTAAATGCTATTATTGTAGAATAGCAATAATCCATGACTGGGTGTAGGTATCTCATGATTTTCCTATGGTTGGATTTGTTCACACTTGTGATCAAACAACACCAGTTGTGGATAAATCCTATGACACCTTCATCCAGTTTTGGATTGTTCTGAAGTATTTCACACCTTTCAATTTCCATGATGATTTTTGGAACTGCTTACAGTCTTCAGATTTGTTGCTAGGAATAAATGCCTTGCAGTTACATAAATATACAAATAAGTAATTAAACAAACAAACAAATAAATAAATAATGTTTTTGTTGGCAAGAATGATAGCAAGCAGTTTCCAAATTAACGTAAGGGCACCCTACTGCACTGGAAGTTTCTCACTCACATTTTGCAGTAATACGTATTTTATAAATTTTCTATTTTTTTTTCTTAGTTTGTAAACTGCAGCTTAGCTAGAACTTTGTTGCAACAGCAAAACAAACATTCAGTACAAAGTTATAGACCTTTAAGCAAATGATTTAAACTAATATGACAATCAGCACAGCAGCTATTAGAAAACTGACAAAATACATTTAAAAGTACAGAGAAGAGGTCAATAAATGCAAATTGCAATAAATTAGGACAAGATATTGCACATAATGCATTCAGCAGAAAATTACTTATTTATTTATTTTTATTTTATTTTACATTTGTTGACTGGGATAGTTCGACTGGATGTCCATTTTCAGCGGAGGCCCGGGGAGAAAAGCTCCAAGGTAAACACAAACATTAAAAACATGTCACAATTATAATTTTGACAAAGAGTACATAAGCGAACAATAATAAATATGTTCCACAGGTTAAGAGTTAAACCCTGGTGAAAGCCAGGGGTAAATTAAACAGTAGCTGATTAATAGATTTTACACAATTTAGACGAGAGTTAGCCAGGTGTGATACACTGACATAGTCAGTTTAGTGCCAGATGTTGTTTGAGTCTAGTTTTAAAGTGACCTAGGGAGGAGAGTAAAATAATGCCAGCTGGAAGTGAGTTCCAGGATCTGCCTACAGAGTTTGCAAAGAGAGAGTCACCAGCTGCCTTGTTAATTTTGCTTGTCTGAATTAGTAGTCTGTTAGAGAATCGAAGCAGTTGCGGATTGTGATAGGGGGTGATAAGATTTTTAAGTGCAGGAGTATTATCCAGATTATAAAGGATTTTATAAGCCATGATCAGTTGGTTATACTGTATTAGACTGGGTAGTTCAAGCCAACCAAGCTGGTTAAGATTGATGCAATGATGTGTCCTAAAAGGCAGCCCAGTGGCAAACTTGGCAATGTGGTTATAGCAGGTTGAGAGTTTGTTAAGCACAGTTTTGTTTATATTAGAGAGTATAGGGATGCACACAGAAGTGTTGAGAGAAGGTGAGAGCGAGCTATGGCAATTTTAGCTGGAGGGGTTAGAAAGGCTTTTATTCTGTAAAGTGACCCAAGTTTTTTATTGATGGTTTTCATCGATCGGTTTACATGTAGGTCGATTTTAGATTGTTATCTATAATGACACCTAGTAGTTTTGTAGAGGGGTCAGGGGAGATTAATGTGCCATCATTTGCATTTATGGTAAAGATAAAAGCAGGAGACCTTTGCGTTGGTGAGAATAACAGCATTTTAGTTTTTTGGGGGATTTAGTATCAAACAACGTTCAGAAAGCCATTTTTCTATAGTGTTGAAGGTGGACTGGGTAACAGACCATAAGTCTGTTGGAGATATGGCAGAGCAGATCAGGGTGGAGTCATCAGCGTATTGGATACAGCTGACAGTATATAAATCATTAATGAAGATGGAAAACAGCAGGGGCCCTAGTATAGAGCCTTGTGGTACTCCAAGGGTGTTGGGTAGTAGGTTAGAGAGTTTGTTCTGCCAAAGAACAGCCTGCTGTCTCCCATTCAGGTAGGATGTAAACCATTGAAGGGTCTTAGTATCTAGACAGAATGTTTGCAGGGTGTGTATTTAGAAGTTGGTGGTTAACCATGTCAAATGCCTTGGAAAGACCCAAGAAGAGGGCGTAGGATATGTGATTGTTGTTGCGATTGTGGTTTACGGTGTTGGTGAAAGCTAGTAGGGCTGAAGTAGTGCTGTGGTGTGGACGGAAGCCATGTTGGGTATCTGCCATGAGGTGATTCTGGATTAGGTGGTGCATGAGTTGTCTGTGAATACATTTTTCCATAATCTTTGCAAGTGGAGAGAGTATGACTATTGGTCTATAACTGGAGAATTCAGTAGAGCTGCCTCGTTTATGAAGTGAGATTACATAGGATATATTCCAGATGGTGGGAATTCTAGCTTTTGTTATGGTTCGATTAATTATTATTGATACTGGTTAGGCAATAGCATCAGATGATTTTTGAAGGTACTCAGCGGGGAGTTGATCAGCAGATAGTGTGGTGGGTTTTAATTTTTTGATCAAGGTACGGATAAGTGATGTGGTCACTGGTAGGAAGCAAATGAGAGTAGGTTTCTAGGGGTGGCACTTTCAGGACCAGGGGAGCTAGGAGGTAGTTGGCTTGCTAGGGCTTGAATTGTCTCAGTAAAGAATCCGATAAAACTATCTGAAACATCCTCGGGGGGGGGGGGTTATCAATAGTAGCAGCTGGGATGGTGTAGAAGTTTGTCCAGGATGAAGTAGACTATTCAATCCTGCCCAAAACTTCTGAGGGTTGTTTTGATTTACTGTCTGTAAGTTGCAGTAGTATTGTTTTTTGTCTTGTAAAATGGATTTTTTGGTTTCGTTCCTAGATTGCCTATATTGAATTTGATCTTGGGGGTCTTTAGTAGAACGCCATAAAGCCCATCATTTGTTTCTACAGGTAATTTTGAGTCTAGACTCTTTAGAAAGCCATGGTGCAGTTTATGCTTTTCCTCTCTTTGAATGAGCAGGTGCATGGAAATCTAGGATCTCAAGAAATTTGTTATTAAAGTTTGCAACTGCCTCCTCTAAGGAGAGGTGTTTTAGAATAGACCAGTTACATAAGTGAAGTTCTTGTTGGAATTTGGCAGGGCCAAAGTCTTTTTTGTTTCTAACTTTTCTGAGTAAGGGTTGTTGGAGATTAATGGATTTGTGCTTTAACTATATAAGTGAGAAGGTGGTTACTTAGGTCATTGGGGAGGGTACTAGCAGTGTACAGTTGGGGATGACTATTTATGAGTACCCAATCGAGTAAGCTTTCTTTTGGTTGGGTTTACCTGGCATGGTAGGGGCGGATATGATTTGATTAAAAGAATGCAGGTTAATATGGGTTAATGGGGATTCTGAGGAACAGGTGCCCCAGTCTATGTTAAAATCTCCGAGTAGTAGGGTTTCTTGAGGGTAATGACATGATAGTCAATGCAGGGTGTCTTCAAGTGTAGTTATATTGTTACTTGGGGGAATATACATGCAGATGATATTAATGCATTTACTTTTGTTTAGTTGCAATCTAGTTGCAAGAATTTTGAGTTATTAATCTGCGGTGGTTGTGTTACATCTATGGTCACATTTAATTCAGATTTGTAGAGTATAGCTAACCCCCCACCCCCAGCCCTTCCTGGAGACACGACCCAGCCTGTGTATGTTATACCCAGGTGGTAACATTTCCTTGTCTGTAGTGTTAGGTTTTAACCAGGTTTCAGATAGACAGAGAATCTCAGGGGAGTGGACAGCCGGGAGTGCATGCAGTTCATGTACCTTGTTTGTAATGCTTCTAATATTGAGATGACAGGCTAGGAGGGAGTTAGTTGGTTTATTGATTGTAGGACTGTAGCTTAGGTTACTAGTAGAGGGGGTATATATATCAGAAGTGGATGGGACAGGGTTGGGGTGAATGTCACCACCAAGTATTAGGCTAGGTCTGTACTTAGTGATAAGCTTCAGGTATTTATTGATAAGTTTGTAGTAGTGTCTGGAACTAGGGCTAATGTGCTAGGGGTAGGTGTCTTGATAGAGTGAACAAGACGTTGAGCAGGACCCGGTATTATATGTATGGTTGAAGGTGAGAAGATTTACAGCTGGGGTGATAGTATGGCCTTTGGGACTTGAATTCCCATGAGAAACTGGTTTTCATACAAGGTAATTAGGTATGGGACCAGCAGGAGGGGTAGGAGAGGGGAATAGATCATTGTTAGGGATACAGCTATTGCGTTAAGGAATTGTATTTCCTGGTGATACAACACCAGAAGAAAGGTTGGAGTTAACTATACTGGTAGGGGATGGAAGAATGCCAGATAAAAGCTGATAGGTGCTAGTAGAATGTAGACAGAGGAAAGGGGTGTGGTGAAATAACCTAGATGAAAGCTGACTGGATGTAGTAAGTGGGGGAGTGGCTATTTTACTATAAATGTAGAGGTAGTGGAGGCAGGTGAGAATAGGGGACAGGGAGGGGAGCGAAATGAGCCCGAGCGAAGTGACGGCGAATGGAGTGGGGCTATTGCAATTAACAAGGTTTCCTAGGGCTTCCTAGAGCTGTAAGGTAAGTATTTTAGCTCTTAAATTACACCAGTTTTAGCACTTAATTTTGTTAGCTATAGATTTGCAATTTTTTAATACAATTTTATAGTAAGAGTCCTATAGTGAATGTATTTCTAGGGACATTTTAAAGTTAGGAATACAATAGCTGGAGGGGGCAGGGGTAAACTACACTTTAGCTAGTGTTGTGAGTTAGCCAATTTGTAATGGGGACAAACTGGGGATACTGCTCAACTTACTTGCTGTGCAGGCAGAATGAACAGAGGGGTAGAGGAGGTACAACAGCTACAGGATAAAATGAATGTGAGTTAGGTAGTAGAGAGTTTGATTAGAGATAACACTGTAGGAGGGGGCTGACTAATGAAGATAACCAGGGGGTGGGGGTGGAAGTAGCAGATAGGGAGAATGGAGAAGAGAGCTGTCAGGACAGGCTTAACCAGGAACTTATGGATCCCTCCTCCACAGGGAGAAGGGCTGAAAAACTATCAGTGTAAGGTGAGGAGTAAGCTTAAAAATATCAGTAAAATAAATATCATCCACAGAGGCTAAGCATGGTAAGTTACTACTGGCATTAATGCACCACTAAATAGTTCGTACTGAATGAACGAATACGCGGACTTCTATAAACAGTCCAAATTTATTAAAACAATGTTAGCGCTTTCACCTCGAAGGCTTCATCAGACTAAAACACAATAAATTTCCATTCATTTAAATAGTGTAGCATGTTCACCCATAGGTTGAAACAGCTTCTGACATCATCCACTAATATTTAAACATGGAACTCTAAATAATTCAAGCCAAAATATAATAATTCACATGCTCACTTAATAATAACTTTAAAACATTCAATGCAAAAATAAAAATGTTAAAACACCGTAATGACGATATATGACATACAAAATACAGCAAAAAAGGCTGATTAGCCAAGTCGGTGTCAAAACCACAAGGCATGTAAAACTAAATCTACACTTCAGAATGCCAAGTAGGAATATCTTCACAACTTAAAGATTCTAAAATATATTACATGCGTGCGACTATGCATTGTGTACATAAAAAGTAGACATAAATAGTGAATATAGCAATAGAGTCCAAAAAGCATAGTACTATGCCTATAATGTAAACATTTCTTTCATAAAGAAAAAACATTCGATAGCCAACGGGTCACAGACAACTATGCTATAGGAATCAATATATAATTCCAATCATAAGATTGTACCCTATTAGATGGTGACAATGTAAAGGACAAAAATACATATATTGCACATGACATAAAATACATTTACAAAATACATACAGATACTATCCCTGAAAAAGTGGTGAACAACCATTCTAACTAACTTAAAATAAACAGGGAAGACATCTGAACTCCCCTTCATTTATATATGGTTAACCTTCTGCTCCGAAGGATAGGTTTAAGGGGAACCTTGTCATTCAAGCCTGGTATTCTATCAGCTCTACATCTGATGATCCATCTTAATTCACACTTTTCTCTTCTGTATAAGTTTCAGTGTCACCCCCCCGCTGACTAGGTTTAATGATCTGTATAGCAGAAAACGAAAAGGTGCGAATTATTACATTTTAGCTTGAATTATTTAGAGTTCCGTGTTTAAATATTAGTGGATGATGTCAGAAGCTGTTTCAACCTATGGGTGAACATGCTACACTATTTAAATGAATGGAAATTTATTGTGTTTTAGTCTGATGAAGCCTTTGAGGTGAAAGTGCTAACATTGTTTTAATAAATTTGGACTGTTTATAGAAGTCCGCGTATTCGTTCATTCAGTACGAACTATTTAGTGCTGCATTAATGCCAGTAGTAACTTGCCATGCTTAGCCTCTGTGGACGATATTTATTTTATTGATTTTTTGTCTATCTCTTGGAACCACAGGAGCTTTTACCCTTTGGTTCTGCCTTTGCTCATTGTTACTTGTTAAAAATATCAGTATCTAACAAAAGACTGATCTGAGTAGCTGTGGAATATTTTAAATAATTATCACTGCAAGCACACAAACACAAACTTATGTTAATTTTATTCTGAAAGTTGCAAATGAATTAGCTATGCAATGATATAGTATAATGACCTGATTATGTCCTAAGCACATAATCAGTCGTGAAGCATTTGGGCACCCAGGTTGATAGCAATCTGACTTTTGACCACCATGTTGCTTCTGTTGTATGGAAAGCTTTCTACATGGCCCAGCTCATAAGTAAGGGTATCTCATTCAGGGATAAGGAGGTCATAACATCCATTTATTCTTCCCTTATAAGACTCATTATTGAGTACAATGCCCCTTTCGACATGTACCTCACAAAGCACATGCAGCAGCTGCAGAGACCACAGAGGTTCCTCAACGGGTGAAACCAGGGCCTCAAACATCCATCCTACACAGGTAGGCTAAAAGCCCTGTCCCCTGTATTCAGTTTCATACAGACTCCTCAGAGGTGACCTCTGTCTGGCATACAAGACAATCTCGGACCCAACCTTGATGGGACGGCTGCATATCCGCAAGTCAAGCTCCACTCAAGTAACCCACACGCACAACCTCAGCTTGGTCTGTGACATCACTAGGAATTGTTGGTGGGACAGATTTGTGTCCTAGAGACTCCCCCATCTCTGGAGCAGAGTCAAGCACAGTATCTCTTTACCCCTTTTTAAGCCCAACCTGGATAAATGGATGGGAAACAGAAAATACACCCCTGGGATTCCACCTATGCCCCTGCTGGACAGGGGCATCGGGTGCTGACTTGTCTAAACATGGGCTAAATTCTAGGCAAGGCTTATAAGGGACTCGGGGCCAATAGTCTAGTAATTTCTTATGATCCTATGATCCTAAGATAAGCTGTAAATTCAAATGTTTATCTGCTTAGATAATGTTGTAGCATGTCACACATGATATGACAGCTTCAAAAAGTTTAGCAGGGTGACAGATGTAGTGTGAAATATAGCACTGTAAACTCATTTTGTACTCAGGCCTCAGTTGAAATTATTGTTTTGGAGAGGGTCCCACAGCAAGTGTCTTATATTCATCTAAATAAGGCTTTAATGCTTCTAATGGGTGGTTTAGGAAAAGTTAAAATGTACAAAATTAGGGCAATGTTGACATTTTAGGTGACAAGAAAAAGAAAGTGAAGCAAAGTCTGCTAGCTAAGCCTCCATATAGAGCACACATTAATAAATACAATTTGTTAGGATAAATACTTGGATTTCTTTTGCACATCTATTTATATCTATAATGCAGAGCAGGTAATATGGCAAATCTTTCTGAAGATAAAACCATGGTTTCTAGCACAGAAGGAACAGAAGCTGTTGTTGAATAGCAAAGTTGGAATACTGGCTGTAGTGTACTTATTGAAATTTTAATTTGTAAGAGTACAAAGGAATGCAGTATGTTCAGACCCAGACTATTTTTATTGCAGTATGTCTGTAAGAAGGTAACTGACTGAGACTTCTCGCACACAAATAAAAACAAAGAGTTTTCTGCTGTTTGTGATTGATCTACAGAGTTCTTGCACCTAACAAAGGGGAGTACTCTGTACGTCCTTCTTCATATAACAAACTCCAAGATGACTGCTCGTTTGGTAAAGTTATGCAATGATCTCGGAGGGAGAGAGAGAAAAAATAAACCTCTGCAACTAAGATGTGATAAAGTAGTCACTGACAGAAACCTTCCCTACTTTTAATGGGCAGGGGCTTTAGAAACATAAATACGGAAATACAAGAAGACAAGAAACTTCAGGAGTTATTAATGCTCAGCTGCTGTGTGAAGTGAAAAAAGTAGGTATTTTTTGTATTAAATAAAAAAAAGAAAGCAGAAAACTTAAGAAACTATTTTTCAGATGAAAAAGGAGGTATATGAGTGATCAGTGCATGTGGCCTTAACAGTTCTGGCCAAAACAGAAACACTGTAAAAAATTCAGTTACATTTGCATTAGGAACGTATTTACTTTAGTAAAGAGAAACACATTTCTGATTTTTGTACCAGGTAGGTTGGGTTTGACTAGCCACTGAAGCACTGCAAGATCTGGCCTGGGGGAGGAGCATAAATTGTCAGCTGACACTGTGAGGGAGGATTTATGGATTGTTTCTACTTATGGACTGGATTGTATTAAAAATCAAAACTCACAACATAAAATAATGCCAATAAAATGCCATCAAAAATCAAGACTGTATTTTGATAAGGTTAAGCACTTTTGTCCCACGGACTGCGTCAGACCCAAATCAAATTCTAGCCAATACACTTTTATTAAGTGGGTTGCTGCATTTGAAGGATCAGCACTGTGAAAGCACGACTGCACTAGCAAAAGTCACAGCTGTGGCAAATGGGGGTTATGAAAAATAATTAAAAGACTCCCACTGCCCACATCAAATGATTCCACTAGTCCCAGTGATGCAACAGTCTGGTACACTGATTTCTCTGGCAGAGAAATGGGTTAATATGAAGCTGTTTTTTTCCATCTCCTTCAACCTTCTGGTCTAAAAGCCAGTGTTTGCACTTTCCCTGCCTTTCCTGTAACTAGTCTAGTCCAGATACAGCTTTGCTGTATCCAGGACTGTGTGTAAGCTTCTGATCCCCCCAAGCCTTTATGTGTTGGAGGGAAGTCTTCTAGCTTACCAGTGGGAGTGGTTAGCACTAGGTAGCCTATCTACCACAAGAGGAGTGGTTGCTGGCCCAGCATTTATAGTTTACTGGCTGTTTGAGCAGTGTTTCCATATCTTTCAACTTTCTGGTTTAAAATCCTGCATTGCGCTTGTTTCCCATCTTTCCTGTAACTAGTCTAGTCCAGATACAGATTTGCTGTATCCAGGACTGTTTGTAAGCTTCTGAGTGGTGCCAAAGTCTGCTCTTCAATTTTTCCCTTAGATCTGTTAGTTCTCTCCTCTCCTGCACTTTTACTAGCTTATTAGTCTAGCACTTTACCAGACTTCTTGTAGCAATTATTGTAGCACACAAAAGTGCTACCAGCACTAAACGTTCTACAAGGGAACAGCTCAAGTACTTATTATTAATGCCCATCCCTCCAGGCATATCTAAAGGTCAATTCCCTGTGCTTTCTCCTGTTAACCTGGTAAACTTGGGCATCCTGAGGCAATGTAGCAATTGCCTCATGTACAACAACAACCCTCTCCTCTTACCTCCCAAGACTCAGAGTTGTGAGAGATGCACTTATATATCCAAATTGTAAGCCATGCACTCTCCAGCCAAGACTGGAATAGCTGGTCAAGAGGAGAAGGTTAACACTTGCACCACACCAAATGGAACACATAGCCCTCCAGAGCACACATCAGCACTGGCTTCACATAAAAACACAAACCACACACCCACCTTCACGGAGGCTCTCAATAAAAATCTACCTAAATAGCAGATACCTCCAAGGCAGAAACACACTAGACCACCACAACACAACACAACACTAATCACAAGACACATAACTCTTCTAAACAGTGTGCCACTCAACCAAAGCCCCTAAGGCAAAACAGCATGCCCAGCACACTAGCCATAGGTGACTCGATATTGAGGCACACTGATGTCCCACTCACTAGGTTAAATAAGGAGAAAGTAACAGTCAGCTGCCTGTCAGGTGCCAGGATCCACCATATAATGCATGCACTCAGGTCCCTCAACAATAGGTACAAATATGACTCTGTCATTGTACATGTGAATGTGAATGACCTGAGATGTACCTCCCTGGACTACATAAAAAGAAACATGGACAAGCTCTTGGATTATGTAGCCCAGGTGGGTATGACTTTAGCCCTGAGCAGCATCCTACCATCACCCAGAATGATACCACATTACAAGCAGAAAATGATTGATTTCAACAATTGGATACATTTCTGGTGTCATTCTAAGGGGATCCAGTATCTGTCTGCCTGGAATGACATGATTGACAGACCTCAATGCTTTGCCAAAGATGGTCTGCATCTGTTACCCCTGGGATTCTGGATACTGGCCAAGTCTCTTGCCACTCCTATAGTGACTTTTTAGGTGGTGTTCCAAAGATCAAATTATCACTGTAACAGCTACAAACAAATGCAATCTGAGGGTCATGCTGCTCAGTGCTAGAAGTCTAAATCTCAAAATGCACTCACTCGAAGCACTCCTTAAAATGAAGAACATCAACATCTGTGCTGTAACAGAGACCTGGTTCAAGGTAGCAGAAAGCACCCCTGCAATACCAGGCTATAACTCATTTCACACGTTTCTGCCCCAGAACTTGGACTGAAGCTAGAAAGCTGGTGGTGTTTCCATATTCATAAAGGATGATAAAACCTCAAGACTGGAAGCCCAACATAAAGCATCAGAGATACTTCAGGTATAGCTAACATTGGATAAGACAGTGATTCTGTTATAGGTCTCCAACCATGTCCCAAGACACTCACTCCATATTCCTCCATGTCCACCCTGGAGAATATTAGGGTCCAACCTAACATTCTCATATTGGGTGACTTCAACTACCCCTCCATTAATGGGGAAAACTACTCATGTACCAATACACTTACCCAAAGTTTCCTGGAATATATTAATTCCAATGCCCTGGATCAGATTGTTCTTACCCCCACTAGAGGTAGCAGCATCCTTGACCTGGTCATTACTAACATGGGCAACCATTGCTCTACACCAATAGTCAACTCCTCCCTGGTTAGATCTGACCACAACACCTCCCTGGTTAGATCCGACCACAAACTAATCACCTTGGAAATCCACATCCCTCCCACCCACCCCCCAGTAAAGGTAACCACCATGAAAAACTTCTCCAAAGCTAGCTTTGGGCTCCTAAGAACAGAGGTGGCTAACATCACGGCACCCACGCAAATGGACAATAGTTGCATGACCACCGAATCATACACCAATGCACTGTACGAACACGTACACAAATGCATGGATCTCGCCACACTCAACAGAACAAAGACACTCTTCACCAAAAAAAAGGAAGCCAATCAGGTGGTCCCCTACCATAAACAAACTCTGAAACAGAAGGAGGAAACTGATGTGGAATAAAGTTGTCGTTGTGTCTTTCGGCTTTTCCCGGTTAGGGGTCGCCACAGCAGAACTCCGGTCCGCTAATGATTGGCAGTAGATTTTTACGTGCCACGTTGCCAGCCCTGACGCACAACCATCAACGAAGGTATGCCCATTCAAGCATGTCTCCATGCAGAAGACGCTCTAGCTGAAAATCGAACCGGACAGCGTCTTACTGTGAGGCGACAACGCTACCACACCACCGCAATAGCTGAAACTCCCTTATAATCCTCAACAAAACGTTGAGATCCCTCATCAAATCCTCTAAAGCTAGCTATGAAAACAGAATTGCAGCAGATAGTAAAGACAACCATAAGGCCTTCTACAGTTATGTAAAGAACCTCCACGGCAATACCCTGATTTGCTCTGAGATACTTTACAATGGTACCGCCTGTACCGAGCCAACAGATATTGCTAATATACTGGCCGACAGATTCAGTGCCAACTTTACCCCTCTCTTCCCCCACAAAGGAACAATCACAATACCAGTAGATTACCAGGCTCCCAGTATTACTGCTGCACAGGTTAAAACATCACTGTCCCAGGTCAGAAATACAGCTTCTATGGGACCTGACAATATCCCTGGCTGCATTCTACATGAACTACAGAGTGAACTGGCACCTCACTTGTGTTCCCTGCTCAATCACAGCCTCACCTCAGGCATTGTCCCTACCGAATGGAGCACTGCTATAGTCATCCCTCTCCACAAAGCAGGAGCGACTACAGACCCTGGGAGCTATTGCCCCATTAGCCTGATAAGTCTGATATGCAAAGCTATGGAACGCATCATCATGGACCTAATAAAAAAGGATATAGGGAATTTCCAAACTCTAGATCCCACAAACTTTGGTTTAGTGAAGGGTAGATCATGCCTGCTCAAATTGGTTGACTTCTTTGAGTCAGTCACCAGAGCTGTGGATGAAGGCAAGGTGGTTCATACAGCCTACATTGATATGGCCAAATCCCCATTTGGCATGTATCTCACTAGACACCTGCAACAACTGGAGAGGCAGCAAATGTACATCACAAAGAGGATCCTAGGCCTTAAACACTTGCCCTATATGGACAGACTCAAAAAAATCCAACTATTCTCTGTCTCATATCGCCTACTTAGAGGCGATCTCTACTTGACATACAAAGCCATGTCTGACCCAGCTCTGTTAGAAATGCTACATCTAAAGAAAACCCAATCCCTCCAAACCACACACTGCAGAGACCTCAACCTCATTACCACAATCAACAGAACATGCTGGAAGGACACGTTCATAACCCAGAGACTGCCCATGCTATGGAATAGGCTTCCCATACATGTCAAACAGAGCATCTCACTGGCCTCTTCAAGAAAAATCTTGATGAGTGGATGGGAAATAGAAAATTCACCCCAGGGATCACTCCAGTGGCTCTACTCAACAGAAGCACCAGAAACTAAGGTCGGGTGGCACAATGCCAGGGTAATCCTATGGGCTAGGCTTGTAAAGGCTCCAGGGCCATTAGCCTAGTACACACCTATGAACCTATGAACCTATAAGGGAATGTTCCACAAAAAAATGCCAAAATATCCTCTGCTTCATGACTGTTGCCTTGTTCTTCTCTCCTGCATCTCTGCTGGTACTGAATTTATTACTGCAAGCTAGACCTTGACTGGACCACCTCCTTTCTACTTAGAAATGTCTGTCTTCTCATACCCCTGTACTTCTTTATCTTCTTCATCTTCCAAATCGAACTGCAGATTATTGAAGAGATCTCATTATCACTTTCACATGCTACCCTCCTTAGTTTCAAATGTCTTTTCCTGATCATAGTATATCATCAATTTTGCATCCTGCCATACTGGAATGTCCAGCAGCAGCCTTTATATATCTGATTACTTAAAAGTGCGATCTTCTGAATATTTCATACTGCGGCCAGGACAAATGTCTGTACATTCATACATAAATAAAAAGGTTGATTCTCTTCCTCATAGATATAGCATCATGACATGGCATTCCTTTAGTCATCATTCATTCATACATACATCCATTCCATACCTCTCAACCTCTTAGTACAAGAAATCTGGACATATCCCAACAGATTGAGGGGATAAAGGCCCAAAAGTAAGGACATTAAATATTGCTCTTATAAACTTAGAAAGTTGCTTGTGTAACAGGGTATGTTAAAACAAACCTGGCTAGTATTTTTAGTTTTTCCTTTCTTCTCTTGTCTTCATTACATCTTCAAGATTATCTAGCTAGTGATTTTAGTTTTTCCTTTCTTCCCTTATCTTCAATACATCTTCAAGATTATCTGGCTAGTATTTTTTAGTTTTTCCTTTCTTCACTTATCTTCATTACCTCTTCGAGATTATCTCTACTAAACATTCTGTATCAAACAACAGTCAACTTTCTACATGCTATACTTTTAATTGTATGTCTAAATCACTATGCTTATGTAAATATCTTATGCAATCATGTTATCTGCTGTATTTTATAACTGTATGTCTAAATCACTGTGCTTATGTAAATATCTTATGCAATATAACTGTATGTTTAAATCACTGTGCTTATGTAAATATCTTATGTATAGTATGTTAGCAATTGTTCTAGAGCTTTTCTTCTCAGGTCTCCACTGAAAATGGACAGTTCTGTTGTCGCTCCTCCCCGGGAAACAAATGTAAAATAAACAAATATGAAATAAATAAATCTTCTGAAGGATCTGATGTCTGAAACTCAAATGTATGTCATTATTTAGTGACTTCAATCCTCAGTTCATTCCAGTGATTTGCCAGAAAACCACAGTTTTTATGAGGGGCTATCAAAAATATGAGCCAAAAATCTGGACATTCTGTGAAAATCTGAACAGTTGAGAGGTAGGATACATAAATATTTTGATGTCACTTTGTCTTGTTCAGATTCATGGGAGAAAATAAGCTTGTACTGACATGCAGTGCGCATAATGCATGAAACTAATCCTGAACAGTACATCATTCCATTAGTAACTTTAAATATATCTAGATGACTTTGGGGAATACAATGGTGGTATTAATATGGCAGAAGCACAGAAACCAGACAAAGAAAAAATATACACATCAAAACTACATAAAAACTACAAATGAAAAATAGCAAGTTGAAACTTGCTGGAACACTTTCTAAGGCACTTCTGGGTGGGATTTCACACTGCTGCATCCTCTTGACATATGGTGTATTACTAACACTCCCCTACTACTTAAATATACTAATTCTAAAATCACTCTACCTGGGATATACTGGAATTTGCGAGATTCCACAGTGTTGTTTTTATTTATTCCTTGTTAATTGGGTTATTCTGATCATTTAATTTGTGACTGTAATAAAAGGAAATGTTTTATATTTGGAAAGACAGGACAAGAGGCAAAAAAATGTGATTTGGTGTAAAACAATGTGGCAATACTGGACATGCATGGTTAAACTGTGATAATGATGGACATCAAATTAAAGTTGAAGAAAATATACAAGATGTGGGACAAGTAAAAAAAATATAATATAGGAAGGTGCAGATAAAAATGAGACAGATTACGCTATAGAAAATAATGTCAAAGAGAAAAGAAATAAAAGAGAATAAGAAAGACACAAGTGAAAAAATATAAATTGTCAAGTAGTTAAAGGAAGGAAGAATTTGATAGGGAAAAGGGTTAAAGAAATGTGAAGAAAATATAAATGCATGTCAATTAAATCGATCAAGAAAGGTAAAGGATAAGATCATTTTTTTTCCTTTTCCCCTTCTTTTTCTGCTAAAAACTGAAAATATTAGCTGTGCATATCAATAGTATGAAAATGTTGAGAGGAGAATAGGTATACTAGAATGGTATGCTTTGTTAGATGCTCATGCTATCATATTAGAAAATATTCGATTATTTACAGAGAAAGAATGTACATAAAAAAAAAATGTGGAACGGATCAATCATATGGAATATGGGAAAAGAAATGTGTTCTGGTATATATATATTATGTCAAGAGAACATCAAAGTATTAGATGAGACAATAGTGGAATTTGGATGCATTACTGTATTAGATTTTAGATTGAATAAAAGTGTTTTTTAGAATTAAAGCCATATATGCATATGTTACAATAAAAGTTAGGGAAGAAATGTTTAGAAAGCTTCTAAATTATGCATGTGTTAATATAGATATAATATTGGTAGGAAACTTTAATTGTAATTAGAGAATAAACAAGAAGAAAGGATATGATGTTAAAATAGTGAATGAAATTATGAAATGTGGCAAAATAAATGCATGGGAAAATAGACATTGGACTTATAGAAGAAATGAGATTATGACTGAAATTGTTTTTGGTATCAGACAATTTAAAGATTGGGCAACAATGAATAAAAAGCACTGGATTTTTCTGATCATTTAGCGAAGTGCAACAAAAGGAAGATTATATAAAAATAGGGAAAGGAAATGAAAGATTAAATGAGAAAGAATTAGAAGAAGATGACAGAAAAATAACACTTACATTATGGGAAAATCACTTAGATATGAGAAAACGTTTTGAAAACTGGACAACCTGGTGGGTTAGTTTTAAAGAAAAATATAAAACTTTGTTTTCTAGAATGCATTGAATATAAGAGAAAGAAAGAAAAGAATATATAAAAAATTAAGACAAGATGTACTTCAAGACATATTAAAAAGAAAGAGCTTTTTATGAAAAAGAAAAAGAAATATATGAAAAAAATCAAGTAAAGATTACTAAGTTGCTATACAAACAAAATGCTGTGTACAAGGAAAGAAGGAAGAAGTAGCACCTTATTTAAATAGATTAGTAAAAGAAAAAAAAGAATAATAAGAGTGCTAAAAAATAAACAAGAAAGGCAATTGAATACACAATAAGGTATAAGTGAAATCATTAAGCAGTATGTTACAAAATTGTTTGCTAGAAATTAAATAAAAATAAAAGGAAATATGAAATAGGTAAGTTAACCAAGGATTATAATTAATATTTGGAAAATAATATAAGTATTAATGAATTAAATGAAGTCTTGAAAGACATAACTATGAATACAGCAACAGATCTGGAAGGTATTGAATACCATATGTATAATGGACTGGAGTATTGGCAAACAGCCAAATTTGTAGAAGTATTGAATGAATGGTTGGAAAAGGGACTCAGTTATAAAGAGAAATGTATAGGGGTTATAAAGTTTATTTGGAAAAAAGGGAATGAGGATGTCATAAAGAATTGGAGAGCAATAACTTTAAATAATATAGATTATAAGATGTTCACGAGAATTATATCTAACAGTCTAACAAATAAAATAGAAAAATTATATGACCAAACTGTTTTTGGACAGAAAGGAAAAATAAAACAAGATTCATTATGGATTATTAAAGTGATAGCGGATGATACTGTAAAAAAAAAAGTTGATGAAAATATGATAGGAGAGTTAAGTAAAGCATACGATAGAATTCAACATAAATCATTATGGAATATTTTGAATGCATATAATATAGGTAGAAAAATAATATATGTATTTAAATCAATTTATGATAAAAATTATGTTAAAACTGGTGTTAATGGATGGATAAGTGAGGAATTAAAAATACATTCTGGAATATGACAAGGCTGTCTGGCTAGTAGCATTATTTTTGCATTGGTTATGTATGTGGTAGTGAATAAAATTAATAAAATGATAGATATTCTAGGACATAAAATGTTAAATGAATTACAGTTGCCTTTAATGTACAATTATTATAATAATTACAAGTAATAAGGAACAGATGGAGAAAGTGTTTATTAATCAAAATTAGTTATGCATAAATAAAGAAAAAAGTAAAGGGTTTGGTTTAGCAGTAAGCATAGGAGATATCAAATTTAATATGAGAGCTATAGATGTTTTAGGTATTATGTTCAGTGAAAATGTATATAAAAAAGAGCAGTGAACATTTTTATTTATTGAAATAAAATGCATAACCTTTTTTTGGAAATCATTTTGTTTTTCATATAAAAGAAAGCGTATTTGATAAATACTATGATGCTAGGAAGGATTTTCTATGTGGTAAATGTATATATGGTCTCAATAAGATATGAAAAGGAATTGATGAATATATTATTTTCTTTTATGTGGGCTTCCAGTTTGAATCTGGTTAAGAGAAAAATTTTGTACATGAAAAAAGAACAAGGGTGATTAGGGGTAATTAATCCAATTCTGCATGCATCAGCAATGAATTTATACAGGGTATTGAAATGTTATATAAAAGAAAAAGAAAGTTTAATAGATGTTATTATTAAATATAAGTATAAGGCTTTCTGGAAGAAAATGGAGATAGATAAAAGGTTTAAAGAAAATATAAATGAAGAGATGCAAGAATATCAAAATAAAATTATAATATGAAAATTAAAAATGAATAAGATTGAGAAATATAGAAAAGAAGGGTATCAGAGTATTATTAAAGCTTTTTATTTTATTGATCCATAGAAAGAGTTAGAAACTGGGAAAACGAATGCAATAAAGATGAACTTTAAATAGTATAAAAAGATTCATGAGTGTAATGATTTTCTATGGAGATTGCCTATAAGGAAGTTACCAGTTAAGGTAAATATGCCTTACAAAAGTACAGAAAATAGAGCATGTCATGAACGCGGAGAGTATGAAACAGATCATGTTTTTCTGAAATGTATGAGAGTTAAAGAATTATGGAATGACATATGTAAATGTAATAGATTTAAAGAAATTACAAATGTGGAACTGTTTAATAGTGATATGATTAAATTTCTTATCGTGTAAACAAACAAGAAGAAGTAAAGAAAATGGACAGAATAATGTTCTATATTTCATGGACAATATGGACTGAAAGAATAAATGAAATTTAGTTCAATGGAAAATGGGTTTTGGCAAAGACTTCAGAAAATATATGATTTTAGTTGTGTAAAAATATTTGTAAATATATGTAAATAATGTAAATATGTAAATAATAAGTATTGTATATAAAATATGTATTTCAGTAAAAAAAATCCCTATTCAATTAGTGCTCAGGGATGCAATTTGCAGTCACGCTTCCTATTTCTTATACTAGCATGAATAAAAAGTGCAATTTTAAACTACTTGGTTGCCACTCCAGTATCGTTGTATTCATTTTAGAAGTTTTTCGGTGTTTTGTTATCCTAGCATGAACGGCGGCTCAGAGAAGCAGAGAAGCAGTATGGAGGAAGACAATGAGAATGACAGTGTAAGTGGAAGGAAAGAGGAAGAAGCAATAGTGAATGCAGTTGAGCCCTCATAGGAAAACTTATTTTTGATGAAGGAGATTGTGATAGTGGAGGATCAAAACAAGAAGGAGAGTTCAGTGTTTCAAGAGGAGGAGATTGATACCAAGAGCTTATTTCAGCAAAAGTTTTTCAAGAGTAAAGGAGAATTGAAGGTGGATTGTACTGCCACAACCATCTAGATGGGAGAGTTGAAGGATGTGTATATAAAGAATTTGATCACACAAATTGAGCAAGAGAGTGATAAAGCAGCATTGTGGGGAGAAATAATGGACAGAAGGAGGAAGTACAAGAAATAAGGGCAGAAAAAAGAAATTGCACACATAGACCATGAAATAAGGAGAAAGGAAATGAGGAAAAGGAAATGGAAGTAAAAAAAAATATTATATAAGAATAAGTAGCAATGCAGAAAAAGAACTTGACAGGTATGAAATTGGGACAGTATAATTTCCCCATTGCGTAGTGAACACAGAGAGGTACAAGCATTTATTTAAGTTAATAAAGACTCTTTTTCTGACAGTTTTTGAGGAGGCACAGTATATGAAGAAAGTTTTAGAGCAGTAGAAAGAAAAATGAATGGCAATCCATAGAACTTATATGTGATAGATGCATTTAATAAAGAATCAAAAAAGAGAATGCATATACAGTTTCACACAGAAGTTGAAAGAGACCCTTTGAGGTACTATTTAAAAACTTCGGCAGAGTAGCAATGGATGTTACAAAGATTTATGACAACAGAGGTTTATCAACTGTGGAATGGGAATGTGGAGTGATATTGCAAATACAAAATGAAAAAAATAATACATGTGCCTAGCGTAATTAATGTGGAAGGGAACAGGGGTTTGGTGAAATATTGGAGGCAACCAAAGACATGTTTTTTTTTTCTGTGGCAAACATGACCATTTAATTAGTAATCGTGATAAAATATTTTATTTCTGGCAAAGTTGGTCATGAAACAAAAAATGTGAACAGGTAGGCCATTCATACATGGATTGCAATGGATAAGAAAAGAATACACAGGAAATTAATAATATTATAGCAGATTAGAGTGTAAGAAAAGATAATACAGAAAAACTACAAAAGAAAAATAAGAAAGATATTATGGTAGAAATAAAGGAAAATATAAACAAAGAAGTAGAAAAAGAAGAAGTAAGTAATTTAAGTGAATTGGGAGAAGAGAAATGGGTGTGAATTAAAAGTGAAAATAAATTCAATTGGAAAAAGTGTGAAATATAGAAAACATGAATTTAAAAATATAGGAATGGGAGAAAACAAGAAAGGAAAAGGGTGAAAAATAAAATAACATTTGTTATAGAGTAAACAGCATCAAGAATGTAAGGAGAATATTAGGGGTATTAGAGTGGTATAGATTAATTAATATGGATATCATAATATTAAAATATATAAGAATTTTGACAGAAAAAGAAAGAATACAAAATAACGAGCTCTGGGAAGAAAAAGTAACATGGAAGATAGGAGAAGAAATATTTTCAGGAATAGCAATTCTAAGTAAAGAAAATATAGAAATTTTGGACTTTGCATGGGAAAAGGAGTTGAGAATGGATGAATGGATTAGTAATTCTAGGAAGAGTGTTAAAATGGCTATCACATGGGAGAATCAAGTATACAGGATCATGGCATTATATGCAGATTATACAAAAGGAAAGATAAATTATGTTTAAGAAAAATGTTATATTATGTTAGTGTTAACATGCAAGTTATATTAGTAGGAGATTTTAATTATAACCTAAGACATAAGAAAAAGAAGGATCAGATGTCAAAGTTATGTCAGAAATAATAAAAAGTGGTAAAATGTATTTATGGGATAATAAGCAGTGGACTTAAAAAAGAGTTACTTGAAAACAAATGTGACTGTTTTATGCTATCATACAGTTTAAAAATATTTCATGAAGGCATAAAAATAAAATTACAGGTTTTTCAGATCATGTAGCAATTTGTGTAGAAGTTCAAGATAAGGAAGGATATATTAAATGAAGCATAATAAAATGAAGGTATAAGAAAAATAATTTTACAGTTATGGGTAGATCACATAGAAGGAGCTTTTACAAAAATTGGACAAGCTGGTAGATAGCTTTAAAAGAAAAATATAAAAAAGAGCTTTTGGAATGGAAAGGGACAAAACAAAAACTGGATAGCTGTAAATATAAAGACATTAGTAATCAAATGTTTAGAGATATAATAAATAATAAAGAAGAATGTATAGAAAAGCAAAAAACATATGCAATGAATAAAAAAATAGCAGGATGTTATTAAATAAAGATATTTTTACAAGGCAGAAAAGAAGTAGCAGCTCCTTAACAAAGTACAATGGTGAAGGAAAATAATAGAGTAATAAGAGGTAATATAGTAAAAACACAGAAAGAAATAATGCAAGCAATAAGAAATTATATTATCAAAACATTTGTTAAAATGACAATAAAAGAAAGTATAAATGGAACTTAAAAAATAGATTAAGATAATAAGGAAATGGAAAAGAAAAATCACTATATTAGAAAGTAAAATATTTTTGAAAACAGCAAACTTAGAAGCCATGACAGGAATAGATGGAGTAGAATATGTGATGTACAAAATTTTGAATGAATATCAAGAAAAATATTTAGCAGAAGTTTTTAATGAATGTTTAGAAAAAAGGTATACAAGATGAAAGATGTGTATAGGTGTAATGAAATTTATATGAAAGAAGGGAGATAATACAGATATAAAGAACTGAAGAGCTATAGTAATAAATAATGTTGATTATAAAATAATTATGAAAATATTACAAAATAGAATAGAAGGTAAAGTAAATATATTGTTGAATAAAACATTTTTTGTAAATAAAGTGGAAGGATGACAAGAACTCCTAATGATAATAAAAGAAATAGTAGAAGAGATAATAATAAGAAAAGAGGAAGTGAAAGTCTTAATAGGCAACATTAGTAAAGCTTTTGCTAAATTACAACATGCAATGCTTTGGGAGAGTTTACAAGAATATGAGTTAAGTATAAATAATAAGGGAGGAAGAGACACTGTTAAGGTCAACATTTTGTCACGAGGTGCTATTTTACAGACACTTTGTAGATTATATCTTCCTCCTGTGGGATGGCACCCATGAGAGACTCTGTGATTTTATTTGATATTTAAATACCAGTACATCATTCCTGAAGTTCAGTGTGAATCAGTCTGTACATGAGATAGACTTCCTAAATGTGAAAATGTATAGGAAGCCCAACACTGGGTTGGGCACGATGATATACAGGAAAACATGTTATAGAAATTCCCTGTTGCATAGAACAAGCATGCACCCTACACAAGTATTTAGAAAGACAGTGAAGGGTCAGGGCATGAGAGCATCAAGCCTAATGCAGAAGAGGCCAGTTTTCATGAGGAGATATACACCTTGAAGGTGAAGTTTAAACAGAGAGGGTACAATCATGTGTTGGTTAATAAAACTCTTGATGAGATTTAAGCAGTTAGAACCACACTAGTAAAACCATATTTTTCAGCCAATGAAGCTGCTAGTAGAACTAATAGAAGAATTAGGAGGGAGAGGATTAGTATTCCTACATACTACACCAACGACATCAATATGGTGACTGAGGTTTACAAGAAGTTTTAGCCAATACTAGCCAGTGGTGCGGATATTAAACACATAGTGGGTGAAAGACCCACGTTTAATTTTAAAAACAAGAAGTCTTTAAAACGACTCTTGTGTTATCCTAGAAAGAAGAAGAAGAAAGAAATGGGGAATGGCACACAGGCTACTATACCCTGTGGAAGATGTACTTTCTGTGTACATTTAGATACCGCATGATCTTTTAGACATCCAGAAAGTGGTAGACTGTTTAGTTTCAGTGTTCATGCAGACTGCAACTCTGAGAATATAGTGTATTTAGCCATCTATAATACATGCTCAATGTTCTATGTAGGAAAAACAAACTGTAGACTAAGAGACAGGATCAGGGAACATCTATATAACCTTAGAACAGGGTGTGTTATGAATGCACTATCAAAACATGCGGCAATGTTTGACAATACACACACATTTAGATTCATGGTGATAGAACAGTTAGAACTGAATGAATGAGGTGGATATCTGGGCAATCAAACAGAGGTTGTGGAAACAAGATGGATAATCAGGTTTAGAGCTGATGCTGCAAAAGTTTTAAATGGGAAACTTTCATTAAAGCCTGTTTTGAAAAGTAGAACTTCATGTAGATAGACAGTATTTATATATGTTTTTGAAATATTATGTGTTTCAAGATACTCTAGTATGATATTATCTTTTAATGAGAAAAATTATTTTTTGTGAACTTGTTTCTAAGGAACAGATTTTTATATTTGAATTGTTATGTGTCTTTAAGTTAATTAAGTACAATCTCAGCTGCTATGGTGATAAAACGCTGTGGACCATGTGATCCTTTGACTATTTATTAAGCTAATTTGTAGGAGAATGGTTCTGTTCGATGAAACAGTGATAACATACTGTGAAAGCACTAATATATTAAAGGTTTTTATTCTTATTTTTGACATCCTGTTGCTTTGGTTAACTTTATGTGCTTTTTGGACATTATTAGTTGGATTTTAAGTGAACCATTTGTTCATTTGGCTACAAATTTGGTGTACTTAAAAATAATAAATGTTTTAAGATCAGTGTATAGTAAAAATAAAAGTAAAATAAATCAACAGCAACAGCGTAGACCACCAGGCTTAGATTCATAATCCAAAATTTTATTCCACACAAAGCAGAAAGTTAGCACTTTCAGGAACAACACCCTTCATCAGACAAATTACTAGTAACTCTAAAACACATTTAAATATATTTAAATACATGCACTCTTCCAATCAAAAAAGAAAAACAATTTAACATTTAAAATACATCAATTTATTAAAAATGAGGTCTACGTCTACTTAAAATGGGCTTCAATGGTACCATACCATTCAAGCCAGGGGGTCTGTCAGCTCCTAACTTCTCCAGCCACATCTCCTACTATTATTAAGGTGCCCGGAGATCACAGATTCATCAAATGCATAATGCAGGTTGCAGAAATGCAGTTGTCAAATACACAATAAAGGTTGCAGAAAACACAATTATCAAACAGCACATTGTTTTGCAGGTATATGCATAAAATATGCAGCTGTAAGTGTGAACTTGTGGTGAGTATTAGTAAGAGATAATGACTTATATTACAAGACTTCATCCTAAATAGATTTGGGCATAATAGCACATTTTAGAAGAAACTATTAATGAAACATAAACTTCGTAACTTACTTATGCCATCTAAGACAATGATTTATAATGCCCTGATCCTATAGACAAGATGATGATGATGATGATGATTATTTCATTTCTAATGTTTTAATAACATTAAGAAAATCACAGTATTTCAGTACTCATGTTTACTTCATATGATAGCTTCAAATCATTACTTTTAATGGTGATAAAAAGTATCCTTCAAGAAGACCTCTCAGAGAATGAATAGCAACTACTGTCAATAATGCACATCACTGGAAAACATAGAGGTTGTATTTGCTATTGACTTTATTATTTAGGAGTAGCACTGCCCTCTGTGCACATGAACATCTGAGGACAGAGCAACAAATAGGTACCACACAGGGAGGAAATGGAATTAGTAATAATGACCTGAGAACATTTCAGCAAGAACTTACAGTACTATTGTATCTATGCCAATAAACTGACAAACATCTGAAACCAAAACTTGTAAAGGAAACCAGGCTGTTGTCCCTCAACTTGAACGTGACTAAAACGAACAACCCAGGGGAAGCTCAGTTACACAAAAAGTCAACTTTCAAAAAAATACAAGATACGAGCCGAAAATTTGACTTAGCGCTTTCACCTTTATTCGTAATAAGGCTTCATCAGAGTAATTTGATCTAACATTTACACAGACTTTATATGTTTATATCATACACACACCTCCTTTTTAAACCAATGTGTTTTAACAAAACACTTTGATTGACTCCATTCAAACTAACTCTGACAATTAGACATGAAAATCACTTAAAAAACACTTCAAAATACCCATCTTAACCAAATTTCTAAATAACTAAGTGTACAAAAAATGATGTACTGTAAAATACCTATGTGTATTTTTAAAATTAAAATTAAATACAATAAGACCTTAACTTTAAAATAATAGCTATAGAAATGTGCTTGTTGATACCAGGGGGCTTGGAGGCATTTAATCGTAATTGCCAAAGGCATTCTTTTACTTCCAATAATGTTCTAACATCCCCCCCCTTTCACAATATGGTATCCTATCAATCACAAAAAATATAAACTTCTTAAAATTGATACATGCTCGGCTGTGTAGATATAATGCATTGGTGGACTTAACGTTTTTAATATCTCTTATATGTACATTCAGACCTATTATGTCCGCAAAAGGTTTGAAAACTGAACCATTACCTGCATATGTGGATTTTCATTGTAAACAAATTTTGAAAAAATTTCCACACATACTTAGGGACTCATGGCACTGCTTGGAAATTATCAAAAGTATTAAATTAGATGAAGAAATTTTTATGATTACCATAGATGTAATGAATTTGTTTTCTGTTATACCGGACGAAGAAGGACTGGAGAGTTTTGAGAAGTGTTTGACTAAATACAGTGACTTTCATAGAGTCAAAACAAGTCTTTTGGTGGATTTGGTAGAGGTTTTGACAAATAATTTTTTGTGTTTTGATAGAGAGCTATTCAGGCAGATTACGGGGGTGGCGATGGGCGCCAAGTGTGCCCCAGTTTACGCCAACTTGGTTTTGGCAGAATGGGAGACGAAATATGTTTTAACATCTAAATTTAATGTAAACATTAAGTTATATTTGCATTTCCTGGATGATATTTTGATATTTTGGAAAGGAACCGAATTGGAGATTGTTGAATTTATGGACTATCTCAACACAACCACGACATATTTTAAGTTCACTTCTAACATTTTTAAAGAGAATTGTAACTATTTAGACTTTTTATTGAAATATGATAAAGAGAACAACACAATTCAATCAGGAATATACAGGAAAAAAAACATATTCAAATTCCTTTTTACATTTTAAGAGTTGCCATCCCCTTCATCAAAAAAAGAACATTATAAAAGGGCAAATGGTTAGACTTTCAAGGTTAGTGAGTGACGACAGACGTTTTAAAAAAGAAATGATGAGCTTAGTCTTTATGTTTCAAGAAAGGGATTATCCTGTCGATATGTTGAACAGGATTCGGAAAGAGGTAGAACACAAAAGGTCCTCTGCTTTCAAGCTCATACTGAAAGGTGCACTTGTAGAAGAACGTCATGATACAAAATTTTGTAGTAAAAAAGGTAGTGGTGACATAGAGAAAAATGTAATGATTTTACCTTACAACTCTTTGTTTGATCAAATTAGACTTATTTTAGAAGACACATGGTCGAGCGTATTTAATAATGACCTTACCTCTATTTTAGGTGTTAAACCCTTTATTACATACAGTAGAGGTCACAATCTAAAGGAGCTTATGGAAATGGACAAGGGAGCTAGCGTATTTAAAAGCTCCAGTATGAATAAATGTGGGGCGTGTGGTGTGTGCAAATTTATCAACAATGGGCCATATGTAACAATAAGTGATTACGGTAGAGTTATTAGATGTCCAGGACATGTTAACTGCAACACCAAAATAGTTGTTTATGCAGCTACCTGCTTGAGTTGCCCCGCATTTTACATAGGAAAAACGTTTAGGAATTTGAGTTCAAGAGTAAAGGAACATATAAGAGATATTAAAAATGCTAAGTCCACCAATGCATTATATGTACTCAGCCGAGCATGTATCAATTTTAACAAGTTTATATTTTTTGTGATTGATAGAATACCATATTGTGAAAGAGGGGGGGGGTGTTAGAACATTATTGGAAGTAAAAGAATGCCTTTGGCAATTACGATTAAATGCTTCCAAGCCCCCTGGTATCAACGAGCACATTTCTATAGCTATTATTTTAAAGTTAAGGTCTTATTGTATTTAATTTTAATTAAAAAAATACACATAGGTATTTTACAGTACATAATTTTTTGTACACTTAGTTATTTAGAAATTTGGTTAAGATGGGTATTTTGAAGTGTTTTTTAAGTGATTTTCATGTCTAATTGTCAGAGTTAGTTTGAATGGAGTCAATCAAAGTGTTTTGTTAAAACACATTGGTTTAAAAAGGAGGTGTGTGTATGACGTAAACATATAAAGTCTGTGTAAATGTTAGATCAAATTACTCTGATGAAGCCTTATTACGAATAAAGGTGAAAGCGTTAAGTCAAATTTTCGGCTCGTATCTTGTTTTTTTTTTGAAAGTTGACTTTTTGTGTAACTGAGCTTCCCCTGGGTTGTTCGTTTTAGTCACGTTCAAGTCAAGGGACAACAGCCTGGTTTCCTTTACAACTATTGTATCTATAATTTACTAGGTCATACAAATAAGAGATTCCTCCCTCAAGATTGGAGATTTGCACTTATTAAACCTGTCTTTATGGAAAAGGGGAGAAGGACAAACCCAGAGTCATATAGACCCTTAAATCTGCTTTCATGTTGTGGAAAAATATTGGATAAGTTATTGTCAGAATTGGAAAGGTTGTGACTTGAAACCATATATCAGCATGCATATGCTGAAAATAGATCAACTGTTACCACCTGTAACATGATATTGTATAAAAATATAATAACAGCTATGAATGAAAAATTGTGCTGTGATGTAATTTTTTAGATTTATCTTTAATATTTGACAGGATCATACACAAAACACTGATCGATAAATTAGAACAACTACATATCAATGAATTCTTGATAAGATGGAAAGCTGCGTGGCATACAAATAGGAGATAGCAAGTATCACACAGCAATTGGACAGGTCAACCTCTTGGTTACAGACAGGGTGTCCCACAGGACTCTGTCTTAGGCTCTTACTTGTTTAGATTGTATCTTTTAGACCTATCTTTTTAATCTCAAGTATTCTACAGTCTTTATGCAAATAACCTCAAACTGGGTAAACTGAATACTTGTGTTCCAGATAAGGGATCTACCTGAAAAGACCGAAAGAGCACAACACTGACAATGACATGGCCGACACTACATCACCGACAACCGAAATCTCGACAACGGAATAAAACCATACAAAAGGAACATTAAATTCCCTTTCAACTGCTAGCAGAAGGGCCTATGCCCCCCTGACCCCCCACTGGGTGGCTACGCTCCCCATATCCCCCATAATTTTAATATACAGACTCTGAGATTGCACTACAGTGCAGGAATGAAAATCTTTCCATTCCGCACTATAGTAAGATGCCGGTTCCGCATTGTCAACATTCCGAATGTCGATTATATGGTGTCAGCCATATGGTTGTCGGCATTCTGGAGTCTTGGCAATGTCAGGTAGACGCCAGATAAGGCATGTCTGAAAAAGAACTTAACTAAATTAACCATTTGGGCACAGAAGAATAATATCCTGATAAATACATCAAAAATACAAGATTTGGGAGACATAAATTGAATGGTGAATATTTAGTGCAGCACACAGTGATTGAAACAGTAGGTTTATTTAAGGATGTGGGCATAGGGTAGATCCAACTTTGAGATTTTCTAATCAAATCAACAAATTGGTTAATGATAGTTATAGAACTACAGGTTGTATAAAACGATTTATAAAGTCTAGGAAATCAGTAATTAAGAAGCCATTGTTTGTTAATTACATTAGACCCAAACTTGGAATGATAACATGGAAACCTTATAAGAAAAAAAGCATGAGTAAACTGGAAAGAGTAAAGCAGAATTATACCAAGGGCATCTTTATGAAAGACTAAAATATCTGAACTTGTACAGTGTCTCTTATAGATGGCCATTTGGGCAGTTTTTCCATCTTTTTCAAACTTCTGGTTTAAAAGTCCGTGTTTGCGCTTGTTTTCCACCTTTCCTGTAACTAGTCTAGTCCAGATACAGATTTGCTGTATCCAGGACTGCTTGTAAGCTTATGAGCCCCCCAAGCCTTTCTGTGTTGGAGGGAAGCCTTCTAGCTTATCAGTGGGAGTAGTAAGTACTAGGAAGCCTATCTACCACAAGATCCAGGTACAGATTCTTAGTTTTAGCACTTGAATTTGCTTATTCGTGCTCAGCACTTGTTCAGAACTTGTTCTAAGCACTAAATAAGTTACAAATTACTACAGCACTCAACCTTTCTCTTTAACTAGAGGAAAATAGTTTTTGTATTTACGTTCCTCACTTGCTTAGAGAAAAATAACTGTTATACTGACTTTCCTCACGTGTCTAGAGGAAAGTAGTTTTTTTATTCAGGCATGTCCAAGGGTCAGCTCCCTGTGTTCTCTCCTGTCTATCTAATGAATCTGGGCATCTTGGAGCAATGTAGCAATTGCCTCATGTACACAGACAACTCTCTCCTCCTACCACCCAACACCACAACCTGTAAGAGGTGCACTTATCTAGCCAAACTGGAGGTAAAGCTCTCCCCAACCAAGACTGAACTTGACAGTCAAGAGAAGAAGGTAAACATTTGCACTCACCACACTCATCACATAGTCCCACTAAACCTACACCACAAAAATCCACACATAGAAACACAAAAACATTCACAGAGGCTCTCAACAATAATCTGCTCAAGCAACCAAGACCTACAAAGCAGGAATGCAAGCAACCTCCACATCCAAAACACAACCCAAATGACACATATCCCACAGACTCAGTGTGCCAATAAACAATAGCCCATAAGGCAAAACAACGTACCCAACACACTAGTCATAGGTGACTCTATAGTCAGGAACACTGATGTCCCACATACCAGGCTAAACAAGGAGAAGGTTACTGTCAGCTGTATGTCAGGTGCCAGGATCCACCACATGACCCACGCACTCAGGTCACTTCACAACTATTACAAATATGACTCTGTCATTGTCCATGTTGGTGTGAACGACCTGAAACATACCTTCCTGGACTACATGAAAAGAGACATGGAAGAGCTCTCTGATCTTGTACCCCAGGCAGGTATGACCCTAACCCTGAGTAGCATCCTGCCATCGCCCAGACTGATACCACAGTACAAGGACAAAATGATTGACTTCAACAATTGGCTAAACTTCTGGTGTCATTCTAAGGGGATCCAATATCTCTCTGCCTGGGAAGACGGTCGAGAGACCATGATGCTTTGTCAGAGATGACCTGCACCTGTCGCCCCTGGGATTCCAGATAATGACTAAGGGTCTTGCCAAAACTATAATGCCTTTTTTAGGCAAGGTTCAAATGACAAATTCACCACTGTAACAGGAACAGGCAAGCAAAAACTGAGGGTAATGCTACTCAATGCTAGAAGTCTAAATCTCAAAATGCACTCACTCAAGGCACTCCTTAAAATGGAGAACATCGATATCTGTGCAGTGTCTGAGACCTGGTTCAAGGCTCTAGAGACCACCCCTGCATTACCAGGCTTTAACTCATACTTCACCTTTCGGCCATCTAACATAGACCAGAACACCAAAGACAGAGGTGTGTCCATATTCATTAAGGATATCCACAACTCCAGGCTAGTTGCGCAGCATAATGCATTTGAGGTTATCCAACTGCAACTAACTCTGGGCAAAACTGCAATTCAAACTGTAGCTTGCTACAGATTCCCCACCATGCCCCAGGATTCCCACTCCTCTTTTCTTGATATACTGGAAAATATTAGGGTTCAACTAAACACTCTAATAATGGGCAATTTCAACTACCCCACCATTAATTGGGAAAAATACTCATGTACCAACTCCTCCGCTCAATGCTTTCTGGAATTCATAAATTCCAGTGCCCTGGATCAACTTATCCACACCCCCACCAAGGGCAACAATATCCTAGACCTAGTCATTACCAACATGAGTGACTGGTGTTCCACACCTGAAGTCAACTCCTCGTTGGTCAGATCCATCCATAAGCTAATCACCCTAGATATCTGCATCCCGCTCCCACCCACCATTAAGGAAACCATGGTAAAAATTTTCTCCAAAGCCAACTTCATGCTTAAGACAGAAGTGGCAAACTTCATGACACCCATGCAGATGGACAATACAGTTACAACTGCTAAATCCTACACAAATGCACTTTATAAGCACTTACACAAGTGCATGGATCATGCTATCCCAAACAGAACCAAGACGCTATCCTCCAAAAAAAGGAAGCCAATCTGGTGGTCCCCTGCCATAAACAAACTCTACAACAGAAGGAAGAAACTGTTGCAAAAGAGAGTAAAATCACATGAGTGGAGTAGCTCCCTGGTCAGCCTCAGTAAGAAGTTGAGATCCCTTATAAGATCCTCCAAAGCTAGATACAAAAACAAAATCGCCACTGACTCTAAGGGCAACCACAAACCATTCTATAGCTATGTCAGGAATCACAATGGCAACACCCAGATCTGCTCTGAGTTACAGCACAACAGCACAAAAATTACAGAACCAACTGATATTGCCAACATCCTGGCAGATAGGTTCAGTGCTAACTTTATCCCCCTCTCACCCCCTAAAGGGCCCATTTCTATACAGGAAGAATGCAGAGTCCCTGTAATCACATCTATGCAGGTAAAAGCTGCACTCTCTAAAACCAAAAACATAGCATCCATGGGACCACAATATGCCAGATAGGGAGGTGACAGGATGCTATTAAATATGATTCTCCTGATATTCTCGATGATACTCCCACTGATAAGCTAGAAGGCTTCCCTCCAACACAGAAAGGCTTGGGGGGCTCATAAGCTTACAAGCAGTCCTGGATACAGGCTGCATTTTACATGAACTTCATAATGAAATGGCTCCCCACCTAAGTACCATGCTCAATCATAGTCTCATGTAAGGCCTTGTGCCCACTGAATGGTGCACAGCAACAGATATCCCACTCCAGAAAGGGGTAGCCACCACTGATCCTGGGAACTATCGCCCTATTAGCCTGATGAGCCTGGTCTGCGAGGCTATGGAACGTATCATCATGGAACTCATAAACAAAGACATTGGTAACCTCCAAACTCTGGACCCCACCCATTTCGGGTTTGTGAAAGGCAGATCATGCCTTCTGAACTTGATTGACTTCTTTGAGGCAGTCACCGAAGCTGTAGATGAGGGTAAGGTGGTTCACACAGCCTATCTTGACCTCGCCAAGGCTTTCGACACCATCCCCCATTCTGGAATTATAGCTAAACTCACTAAACTAGGTATAAATCCCTACGTTACAACATGGGTTGCCAACTGGCTCACTGACAGTACCCACACTGTAAAAGTTGTAAACTCGACATCTGACTTCAAACCAGTGACAAGTGGAGTACCACAGGGTTCATTCCTGGGACCGCTCCTGTTTAGTATCTACTTCTCTGAAGTACAGGCTAACACAGAAGGCCTCTGGCTAATGACGTTCGCAGATGACTGCAAACTAGGAGCCATAGTTGAGACCCTAAATGATGTGGACATCCTACAGAAGGGCCTCGCTGAGACAGATACCTGGTGTCAGAAGCATGGCCTCAAGCTCAATGCAAAAAAGTACATTGTCATCCCCTTTGGTAAAAACTCTGTACCCATGAACTACCACATAAATGGCAGTCTACTTAACACCGAATGTGTGATATAAAACTTTGGGACCCAGGTGGGCAGTAGTCTCACCTTTGATAATTATATTGCCACAGTAGTCAGGAAATCCTATGTGGCACACCTCATCACAAAAGGGTTCTCATCCAGGAAAAAAGAGGTCATTGTTCCCCTCTACTCTGCACTCATTAGACCCATTATAGAGTACAATGCCCCTTTTGGAATGCACCTCACAAGACATCTGCAGCACCTGGAAAGGCCACAGAAGTACCTCACAAATTACTGGCCTTAAACAGATGCCCTACATTGACCGTCTCAAAAAACTCCAGCTTTACTCTGTAGCATATTGCCTACTCCGAGGAGATCTCTGCCTAACATATAAAGCTATGTTAAACCCAGAGCAGTTGGACATGCTACACCTAAAGAAATCCCAATCCCTCTGAGCTACACACTCTAGGGACCTAAACCTTGTCACCACAATAAACAGGACATGCTGGAGGGATAGATTCCTGTCCCAGAGACCTTCCATACTCTGGAACAAGCTACCCATCTATGTCAAGCAAAGTTCCTCATTAGCACTCTTCAAGAAAAATCATGATGAGTGGATGGGAAATAGGAAATACACCCCGGGGATTACTTCTGCGGTTCTGCTTGACAGGGGCACAGGAAATTAACTTTCTTGGGTGTCGTAATCCAGGGAACCTTGTTGGCTAGGCTTACTTAGGCCCTTGGGCCAATAGCCTAGTACCTACTTATGAACCTATAAACCTATAAGAAGAGATCTTATTCAAGTATATAAGGCATTTAGAGACAATGACCTCTGGGAAAGTGTGTGGTTATCAAAAAGTAGTGGAGAATCATCAGACAACCTATGTAGAATATTCTATAGGAATAAGAAGTGTACTAATTGGTTCTCTGAGAGAGGAGCTGATACACGGAACATACTACCAAATTACATTAAAGCAAGCACTAGTTTAGATATTTTTAAGAACAACCTGGGCACTTTCTATGGGGACAACTGTTCTGGTATATTGGCAAGCTAGAAGGGCATTAATGCCCATGCTTGAAATATCTGTACACATGTATGTACATATCTGAATCCTTTCATGTGTTTGCTAGTATAATGAGTCACAAATAAACTGTGTACGTGCATACATTAAAGTACAACTATTAGCTTTAATGGTTCAAGTTATAGCTTAAAATGGTCATTTTTTATCATTATATGAACATAGTCAAAAATGGTAACTAAACAGATGGTATAGCTGATGACTTTCACCCAGAGTGTGGATACTGGATGAGGAATGCTTTCCATAGGAGGATGATTTTCTCTTTGTTTCTGTGTCCCATTTCTTACCCTCCTCATCAAGGGGATCATAAAGCACCTACCATCTATTAGCCCATTTATCCCTTCCTTCTTTCCAGCAACCAGATATACAGTGAGGAAGGAAAGAGCTGATAATTATGGTTATTATCCAACTGGTGTTAGCAAACTATGTACACTTTTAACACCCTCCTACAGTTAGCCAGCAGTTAAGTTGTGGTGCCTGTTACACTAATTGTAGTACAAGTGCATGCTTTCTGAAGAGTTGCTATGCCATACTTTTATGTAGTAATTTTTTCAGTTGGCCTGCTTCCCTGAGCTCCATGCATTATACATCTGAGGCCTTCCAGTACATAGTGGTCCTGCAGCAGGAACTGTACCCATCTGTCACTCCAGGATGAGTGAGAAGACATTGAACACCCACTACCTTCTTTCACTTTCTCCCTGATCTACTGTCCTAGCTGCTAATTGTACCCAGGCTACCTGGGCCATAGTCAGACCTTCAGCCATCTACACTACAGAAAAAGTACAAAATCGACTACAATACAATCAACTTGTGATTGCACAAAAAATCCTGCACCAACCTACTAATACTCCCATCCTCACTAATCTGATCTCCCCTTATAAAAATCTTTCAACACTACACTCAGCTAATAAGCTATTTATTGCCAGCAACCCTTCTAATAACAAAGCAGGCGATTCCCTCTTCTCCAATGTTGTGGGTAGAATCTGGAACAAACTTCCTAATACACTCACCTCACTCTCATCCTCTCTAATCTTTAAAAAACACCTTAGAGACCACCTTAAAATACATTGGCTTTGCCCCTGCTCAAAGCCTGATTGAATCTACTTTTCTTCTCTCCCTTCCCCTGTTTCTTTTTCTCCTGCTTCCTTAACAATGACCCCACATATCTTATGAACAACACTACTAAATAGTTTTGCTAATGTTCTAATGCTTTAGATTTTGATTGACTTCACATGAACCCTACGAAAGCATTAAGACTTGTTTATTTCTTACTTCTGCTCTAATGAAACCTTACATTGTTCACAATTTATTCATTTTTTCTTATCATGTCTTATTATGTAATGTGAAACTAGTCATTTTTAGAATATTTTGAATGTATTAATTCACTCATGTTGGAGCTTTTCTCCTCAGGACTCTACTGAAAAGGGATATGTATCCAGCTAGACTAGCCCGGTCAACAAATGTAAATAAATAAGTATATATCACAAGAAAGCTGAAAATTAATGTCAGCAACAGTGAAGGATGGCAGCTGTATGGAATAAATTACATCAGATCGCAGGACAGAAATGCCCTTACAGCCAAGATGTTTATAACAACTTGTGAGCAAATGAGAAAACACTATATTTTAGGGCAGCTGGATGTAAGTGAAAGTTCAAACACACAGAGCTGAAAGCATGTATCCGCACTCTTATGCATTCATTATGCAGTGGATAGACTTTGTGTTTGTTGACCTCCGTGTGTGTTTGCATGTAAGACCCCAACACTAAGAAGTTTTGTGAGAGTGAGCAAGTGATGGTAGGAGAGGCTTGGTTGTTTATGATTGGATGTGGGTATGTGCAGAATTTCCTGGGAGTATGTATGTGCCTGACTGTATGAATGTGTGCTTGTGTGTGTGTATGTGTGTGTGCTCGCGCATATGTGCACAGGGAGTGGTGTCTTTAATAAAGTAGTACATGGACAGACATGACAGACATGCTGTAGCACAGTTAGGTCTGACAACATTAGAGCTCAGTTCACAGACACGGTAATGAGATGACGATGACAACTTTGTCATTGCAGCCATTCCTGTCTCAGAATCAGATTTTCCCACCATCACGCTAATTGACCGATCCATGGTGAGCATTTAATGTCAGCGGTGAGCATTTTACTGAATTATAGGGTTAGATTAATTTCCTGTTCTTGCAGTGAGAGCAACAGCTGCATTTTTGAATTTTGTATATACTGTATAATATAAATACTCCCTGGGATTCATAAAGGTTACTACTAAATGTACACTAAGTGTACGAGTAGTGTACACTTTCAGTTTTTAAGAATATCTGTACTGTTGAAGTGACACCCCAACCTCACTGCTGGCATTGTTTCTATTAATTGACATCAGTAACTCAGTGTGTGTATTTTTTTTTCTCATTTTCTCCATGTCTGTGCATCCTTGAACATAGTACATCTTCTTCTTCTTCTTTTGGCTTTTCCTGGTTAGGGGTCGCCATAGCGGAATGCCGGTCAGTTAATGATTGGCAGTTGTTTTTTTTTTTTACAGTGCCAAGGTGCCAGCCCAATCCCCAACCTTCAACGAAGGCACACCCATTCACTCATGTCTTTCGAACACCACTCGACTGTGGGGAGGACATGCAGACTCCACACAGAAGGTGCTCCAACCGAGAATCGAATGGGATAACCTCTTGTGTGGCTACAACGCTACCACTGCACCAACGCAGCTTAAGGCCCCCTACTTGGGGATACAGGGGGCTTGACACCTACAAATTTTTTTACAGGTTTCACTGAGCTGAAACTACAAATGGTTTGTTTCATCTACCTGATGCTTCGCTGAACTCAGACTTGACTAAAACAGGAGAATCATATTTAACAGCATCCTGTCACCTCCCTATCTGGCATATTGTGGGCCATTGCTTTACTGCAATATATTCATACACAGCTAGAGAAATAATCTAAATATCTTTCTTGTAGTTATTTTTTGACCTCTATATTTCAAATAATTATATACTTTATGTTATCACATTGTATATATTCTTCTGGGTAATGTTTTTGCTTATTTGACCTGGGTCTTGGCTATAAAGAAGCCTTGCACCAGTCCTCTTTCCAGGTCAAAAATGTAAGTAATATGTATATACGTAAGTATATAAGTAAGGTACATAAATAAACAGTGAGCATTTTAATTGCAGGTATCCTTTCTAAGGATAATGATACTATTACAGTTCATGGTATAGTATGGTACAGCATGAATAAAAAACTGACATTTGCAAAGTCAGGCAAAATGCACGCTCTCTTGATCAGAGTATAATCCATTCATAAGGTGTTAGCTACTTAGAAGTCAGCAATTTGTCAATAACTGAGAGCAAAATTGTGTAATTAGATAATGTTATTGAGTAGTTTGGGTTTAAATACTTAAACAGTGCAAATCAATTCTTGAATCCTTGAAAAGAAACTAGATCGGTTTGGATAATAGCAAGAATCAGCTTTTTTATTTTTGCTGTGATTCCTTTTTTCAAAGAATATTGCATAGTCTAGTTACATACAAAGTAAATTCTCTTTCAGTGCTAGTTTCATAAATTTGATTTTCTTCATTGTTGGTTTTATTTACTGATGTAGACAACATATCATCTGAAATGATCTACAGCTTGTGGTTTGGAATAACAATATTTTTTGTCATTGGATATATGATTCTGTTTTCTCCCTATCAAAATAAATGTGTTTCTATCCTGCAAAGCCAAACAGATCATGCTAGTGTGCTTCAGTCTTTTAACCTATAGTTTGTGAGAGAAAAACACTACAACAAATTAGCATAGATGTTGAAGTCCAATATCTGGTCAACAAAATGAAGATGAAAAGCTCATAAAAAACGGCAAAAAATAATAATTCTGCAGATATTTTGAAAGTATTTATCACAGAATGCTGGCATAATTTTCCAGTTATGACTTGGAAGAAATAATAATAAAAACGCCATCCTAGGACTTGGAATGATGTAGTCTCTTTTCAAAGATTCATAGGAAATTACCAGACTAATGACTTAAGAGGCCTTACAAGCCTAGCCAAATGGTTGTTATGCAGTGTACTATTAACCAGGTATAAGCAACAGGCAAATATGCAAACAGTTCTCTTATCAGCTGCTTCTCATTAGCTTTATTTCAAAACAATTCAAAAGCCTTACAACTTAGTAACTACCTGTCGGTCTATAAACCCATGAATCCCACAGATAAGTGACAATAAATGATACCTGCTCGCCACACTGAGCAGTAATAACGAACACCACAAACTATATCCAAAGTCTTTAAGTACATTCAGGAAGTTTGTGCCATCAAATCAATTCCTTTATTTATTTAAGTCATTTATTTAACATATTCCTATTGAGGAAAGTATTATAATTATATAATTGAAATCTGCACATGATTTTTTGGGCTGTGTCATGTGATTTTTTTTTTTAATTCTTTTTGTCCCAGCCCCCTTATAAATAACTCACAACACCACCAAAAGACAGTTGACGACCTTTATTGATGCAACCAAATCATTAACTTTATTCACATAAAACAACGAATAACTGTAAACTGTACATTCTTCAAACAACCCCAGAGCAGCGTACCTACTCACCCTGGTCGAGTCATTCATCAGGGCAGCATACCCACTCATCCTGTTCAATCATCCATCAGGGCAGAGAACTTACTCACCCTGACCAAATCTTAAATGTGCAGCGTACCTGCTCAACCTTTTCAAAATAAACAGCATCCAAATAAGCTCACTTATTATCAAGCAACATCCAGAAACTCACTTGATCCCCAAACTCAATGCCATGAACACCTTCACCTAGAGGGGGAACAGAAGAGGACAATCCTGTCAATCTTCTCTGCCCACGAGGCTGACCCCAGGCTGTTCCCTCTCTTACCCCATAACCTTCACCATACTCTCAGAAACAATTTCAAGTGAATATTAAACAAATCCAAGCCCACATCACTCAAATGTACCCCATCTGATTGAAACCAAACAACATCACTATCTTTGAAGTCCCTATGCTCTATCATATACATGCCTAAATCCCCCAGTTGCCTGGCCAACCTCTGGTTGACAAACCTCCTAACCTGCTCAATAGCCTGATAACTAATCACATTCCTCCAAGTCAAATGTGGAGCTATCTCTGACCATGCTATACACATATCATGGCACAAAGTCTGCAACTTAAAACAAATCCTCTGCTATGATATCCACCAACTGCTGCTTTTAAAGGATTCCCAGATCATTATCACCTTAGTGCACCACTAACATTCATGTGTAACCTACTCTCAACCTTCCATCAGCAAAAACAAATGATCCGGAACACCAGGCTGATAAAAAAAAAAAACATTAGTTTAATAACATGCAGTAGGTTAGCACTTTCAGGTTTGAAAAACCCTTCTTCAGACAACATTCAAAAGTTTTGAACACCTTTTAAAATACATAACAGCCAATCAAAGACTCAGTATAAAGCCCTCCTCTTTTTTAGAAAAGGCTTGATAGGAATGACACCATTCAAGCCAGGTGCTCTGTCAGCACCCAGATTGATTATCCATCTAGTTTCACTACATTCTGTTATATTTCTCAAATCACCCCCCTCCTGGTTGGATGAATAACCTGCAAAACCATAAAAGAAAATACATGCCCAGGGTACTGCTTTACATGCTGATGCAGGGCGTTATGTATATTAGCTTTACATATAGGTGACATATCTTGTACACCCTGTCTTTCAATCTACAATCCATTTTACCGATATAAAATGAACAACATTGCATACAGTCAGCCAGGCATATAATATCGCTGGTCAAGCAGTCAGCATATTGTTTCAATGAATAGCTCTTTCAGCAGCTTAATCTGGACACTAGTTTTGCTTACATGAAGTTGTTGATAGATTTTTTCTTACCTATGAAGAAAGAACTAATGAGTTCAATTGAATCACAGCAGAGACAGAGAGAACTGCGATTTAAGGAGGAATATCACCAGGTCAAGCTCAATGTCCTATATTGTGCTGTGACAGCTTATGATTCTAAATTGCAACATATTAAAATGCAAAAACTTTCAAGAGACTATAGGGATTTTGTGCAGTGGTATATTTTCACATGGCCAAGGGATGTCCCTCCACAGAATTAGCTTTCTGTGACATTTATTCGGCAGGCTAATGAACATTCCACCTTAAATTCAGGTGTAAGAGGCAATGGAGCTGATATAGGGATCAAGATGGAAGTGATGACATCATCAAACATCGACACAGCACCTAGGCAAGACTCTACTGTGGAGGTGATTAACCAGCAGCAGACAATGCCACAAGGGACTTCTAACACCACACAAATGGTGTTAAACAGTACTAATGTGCGGGAGCTCGACCAAAAGCCATGAGGTCCTCTTTTCACATTTTACCTGTACCTGTGAAGAAGAAAGAGAACCTGAACAGAGATCGTTCATTGAATCATAATGCAAAGAGGCGAAAAACATCCATGTGACTGCCAATGGCAATAGAGACTGTAATGTATACAATATTTCTGATTACATTTTATCTGATGCTGAAAATTATGTTTTGACCAAGGGACTTACATTTGTTCCAAGTACAGGGTCAAGTTTTAGTGAATGTGTGTTAGATTTGAGAATGTTTGCCAGAAATGTTGAATTGAAACGTATTTATGGTACGGAATCTGTTCCTAGGAACAGTACTCTTAGGCAACCGAGTACATTTAACCCCCTGTCAGTCAAGCGGTTGAAACTTTTATGAAAACTTGTGAAGATATTTTTAAGTTTTTGAACACAAAAAACAAGCATGTTTTTCATAACATGAACTGGGAGCAATGCCAAGTATTAAGGACACTTACAGAGAATAAGAATATCATAATAAAACCTGCTGACAAGGGAGGGCCGGTTTTAGTCATGAACAGTGAATTCTATCATAATAGTGTTCTTATGTTGTTAAGGGACTCACATATCTATCAACAGTTAACACCAGTTGATATTACTAGGATTACTGGTAAAGTTAAGCATGAGTTTTCCAACTTAGGGTTAAGCAACCGTATTAATGAAGATAGTTTAAGTTTATTTTGATTGAATATCCTGTTGTTCCATTGTTCAAAGCTTTACCAAAAATACATAAAGATGCCAGGAACCCACCATTACATCCAACTGTATCTGGAAGGGGGTGGGCTACTGAGCATGCTTCTGTATGGGTAGAGGCTCATCTAAGGAAGTGTTTGGTTTCTGTACCCAGAATATTGACGGACGCAGCTCATTTTTTGGAATCTTTACAGTCACTTAGGTCCCAATGCTGATTGTATGGATTACTTGTTAGTAACCCTGGATATAAACAGTTTGTTCACAGTAATTACAAAAGTATATGGCTTGATGGCCATTGAGGCCTTTGTGCAACAAGCACAAATCTTGAATCAAACTGATATTGACAGTGTATGTTTATTGTTAGACTGTGTGTTGATATTTTTATGTATCATAGTTGCTTCTATCGTCAGAGCAGGGGGGTGGCCATGGGCACCCCCTGCACAAACTCATATGCCAACATAGTGTTGGCATGTTGGAAGGATCAAGCAATATTCAAGGCAAACTATTTATGGAGGGGGGTACCTGAGTTATTATGTCCATTTTGTGGACAATGTCTTCCTGCTTTGGACAGGGACACAGGAACAGCTTTATGAGTTTGTTACCTACCTGGAAAGCACCACTGATTTTTTGAGGTTTAGTATTTCACTCACTCGGATACAACTATAGATTTCTTTGATGTCCGAGTGATGGAAAACACAGAGCAACGGATTGAGACTGTGTTGTATAGGAAGGAATGCTGGAGAAATACTCTCCTAGCCCATGATAGTATGTACCCCAGATATATATTTAACAATACTGCTTAGGGACAATTTTTTGAACATCTAGGTTATGCACTAATGATGAGACATATAGAGAGAAGTCTGCAGAAATGATGGTGAACTTAAAAGCAAGGGGATGTAATCAGAACATAATACAGCGGGCATTTAATAAAAGTAAAGAAGAGAGGTTGAATAAAGCAAACCCCTGGTTTTCTGGAAATGTACAGGTGCATGACAGGGAGACTGATATAAGCAGGCAGCCCCTTCAAATTACTTTGAATTCTAGTAACAATGTGGGGGGCATATGTGACATTATTCGCCAAAAATGGAAAATCTTGCTAACTGATGACAGAGTGAAGGCATTAATAACTCAGGAACCCACATTTTGTTTCAAACGTAGTAAGAATTTAAAGGATTTGCTTTGTACAGACTAACAGGGTGGGTTAGGAAACCTGTCATGGGGCGACAAGGGACATTCCCCTGTAGACATTGCAAAGCTTGCTAGTATATTAGACATAACAACATATTCATCCATCCACTGTCTGGAAAGAGCTATTCATTGAAACAATATGCTGACTGTTTGACCAGCAATATTGTATACTTGGCTGACTGTATGCAATGTTGTTCATTTCATGTCGGCAAAACCAACTGTAGATTGAAAGACAGGGTGTTACAACATATGTCAGCTATACATATAATGCCCTGTATCAACATGTAAAGCAGTACCCTTGGCATGTATTTTCTTTTATGGTTTTGCAGGTTAGTCATCCAACCAGGAGGGGGAGGGGGGTGATTTGAGAAATATAACAGAATGTAGTGAAACTAGATGGATAATATATCTGGGTGCTGATAGAGCACCTGGCTTGAATAGTGTCATTCCTATCTAGCCTTTTTTAAAAAAGAGGAGGGCTTTTTACTGAGTCTTTGATTGGCTGTTATGTATTTTAAAAGGTGTTCATAACTAATTGTATGTTGTCAGAAGAAGAGTTTTTCAATCCTGAAAGTGCTAACCTACTGCATTTTATTAAACTACTGTTTTTTTTTTTTTTTTTATCAGCCTGGTGGTCCGAATCATCTGTTTTTGCTGTTGGAGTTTGCTGTGAAACTGGACCTTAAGTGCGAAGTCTACAATTGTGTTTTATGGCTACTCACAACCTTACCATTTCAAACTCAAGCATCAATTGATCCCATCTAAGCCCTCTAACCCCATGCCAAGTAACTGTTCAACCTAATTGAGACAAACCCAAATTCTGTTCAGCCACCCTAACCACTGCCTGTTTCTCTCCTCAGTGGATATAAGAATGACCCAGGATGATAATCTGGTTTCCTAGAAGAGAAAAAAAAGAAAATTAATAACATATGCAATGCAAACCTTATCTAATATAAGATAAAAATGCATTAGAAGACCACCTCCCCACTTTTTTAATAACCTCAATGGAACTGCAAGAGGAATGAGATGGAATCCTCTATGCTGAAAAACCCATGCAATGAAAAACCCTTCTGATGACATGTACAAGCAGACCACTTGTCACCCTCCTCCCATCCACCGAATGGAAAACAAAGTCATAAGGGCCCCCCACATGAGTCTGCCTTAATTCCGCAGCCTACCTTACTGGGCAAAACCTAACATTCCTATCTTCTTTGAGCACTATTGCTGCACCTTTCCCCAACTGATCTGTCTTAGTCTTCCACAGCCCAATAATAACCATCTCAGGTTCTATCATTATGTCTCTCCAAAGTAATGATCCTAACAACTTAGACACATGGAACGTACCAAAATATAACCATACGCACAATGTAATCCACATAATAGAATCCGAGGAGTTGCTTTCTGTAATGTTAAACCCTTCCGCAAAACTTTCAGCAACACCCTCGTCAACAGCCATTCCATATCACTGCACTCCCCAGCCACTCTTTGCCATCCTTTCAGATAGTCCCTACCGTCCACGACTTCAAAAAGTCATGTAACTCAGATACCGGCGCAAATATGCTAACTGCAGCTAAATCAACCCTAACCATTTGTAAGGCTTTACCTAAACCCCAGGCTTGAGCTAAGTAATGAGGCAGTAACTCCTCAGACCAAACCCCGTCATCTTCTGGCAATTGTAAAACAAACTGATCAAATTCACAAAGAGCCCTACCATAAGCCTCCCTTGTAGACACTGCCCAAGAATGACACACCAACCTCCTGGTTACTTCAACACAAGGTTCCACACCTCCTCTAGCAAGAGTACTGGTACTTCCTGTGCCACTGGCACCAATAACTGAAATCTGGAAAACTGAAATTGGGACAAGCTATCAGCAATGGCATTCCTCACCCCAAGCACAAGCACCCCTGTAAACAAAAAATTCATTATCAAACTTTGTAAAACCAACTTACACAAAATCCCTTCTGACCTGGCCATCTTTTTCCTGCAACACCCACACCACTGCCATATTATCTGAATGGAAAATTACCTACTTCCCCCATAAGCACTCCTTCCAAACTACCAAAGCTGCTCAAACTGGCATCAGCTCTAAAAATGTGACATTTCTTTTCCATTCTTCCTTCCAATTCAGAGGACATTTAGATGCAAGCCACTGTCCACCAAAATATGCCCCCATGCCAGTGCCCCCTGCTGCATCTGTAAAAAATTTAAGTTCCTCTTGCCCCACCCAGTCTGCCTGCCAAAAAAAAAAAATCCCATTGAACTGATCCAAAAAACACAACTAAAGCATCAAATCCTCCAGAACCAACTTATTCACCTAACCCAGTGGTGTTTACTCTTACCGCCTTTTAACAAAAAGGCCACTGACCTACAGAAAGTATGCCCTGGATGCACCACCTGACATGCAAAATTCCAAACCCTAATAGCTCCATAACTGTCTGGATCCGTACCTTATTCTGAGCCACAACCGACCTTATTGTAGCCTTCAGTCTGTCTGTCTTATCCATAGGCATGCAAAATAATCCCCGTTCTGCATCCATCAATAATCCCCAAAATTCTAAAGCTCTTGTTGGGCCTTCCAAATTATGCTGAGCCAAAGGGACCCCTAAGTCATCACACATACCCAGAAATTCCCACAACCCTTTCTGCACACCTACCTGTCCCTCCTCAACTAACAAGAAATCATCCAAGTAATGTACTACCTTCTGCGTAATAACCCTCTGCTGCCACAGCCAATGAAGCACTGTACTGAATTTCTGAAATGTTACACATGCAACTGAAAAACCCATTGACATAGCCTTGTCAAAATAAAATTTGTTTCCTACAATCATGCCCAGTAATGGCCAGTGCACCTGCCTGATTGGCAGCAAACGAAAGGCAGACTTAATATCCACCTTCACTAACCATGGCTCCTTAAAACACTTAATGACCCTGACAGCATCATCCAAGGATGCATAACTAACCCTGGCATCCTCACCTGCAATGAAATCATTAACCAAGCCCCCTTTGGGATATAGCAAGTGGTGAATCAACCTGAACTCCCCCGCCAGCTTCTTTGGTACCAGACCCAATGGAGAAACCTTAAAAGTGTCAAAAGGTGGACTGTCAAACGGACCCAGTAACCGACCCACCTGACACTCTTTCTCCACCAAACAAGATGTCCTCCTTGCCCCATACTGGTCACAGATTCTTGAAAACCACTCCATCTACAACTACCCTAGATGTAATAGAGAACCCTTGATAAAACCCATCTAATATCTCATCCTTAAGCACAAGATCGGGAAAGCCTTGGAGCATCCTTCATAAAACCTCCACCTTAATGGAAAAAGGTGACCCTTCCCCTACTACCCCTGAAGAGCCCACCTCCCCATAATCCATAAAAATCATTTGTACCCCAAGGGTCTGAAACCCCTGAGCAGAAGGAAAGCTGCCCTCCCCTGATGAAAAGTTCATATCCATAGAATTAATCTCACTGTGCCTACACTGAATGGCTGGATGATTACCCCCACACTTTGAATAAGAGTGCAAGAACTTGCACCCTACCCACGGACAATTTCCGTTATTAAAGGTCCAACACACATCAACCCCTTCTCTCCCTTTTTCCCCTCTATTAAGCTCCCCATAACTGTCCATCATGGTAGACAACCAGATGTCAGGATGCCGAACCTCCCACTGAAGAGAAGGATGCACTGCTTTCCGTTTCTGGAACCTCTGGTCATACCGTAACCAAGTGTTTCCTGGCTGTAGGCACTGCACCTCCCAAATCATGAGAAAATAACCCAAAAGGAGCAAACCCAAAGTCCTGTCTTTGTCAAGCTGTACTGCCATGTAATAAACAAAACCAACTACCCAATTATCCCACGTCCTAGGGAGAATTCTACCTACCCTCTTCCTCCCCAATGCAGCCAAGGCAGGCAGCAAATCCTTACTGTTAGCCAACTCAGCCTCAACCAGCTGCTATACCCCCTCTGCATCAATTAACTCAAAGACATCCACATATTCCCCTTTCCAATTTTTTTCCTTGACTGAAGACAGAATGTGCGGTGTCAAAAAGACTGCACCTGATCCCTGACCCAAGGCCTGTATGGTTAACCAGTCACCTGGGCAAAGGCTGAAATCAGAAACTAGTTCTGAACCCAATCCTGTGCTACCCACTGACCCTCCACTGTCCTCCCTAATTCCCCTCCCACTTGACCCAGAAATCCCTGCAACCTCTGCAGCAGCAACCCCCATGGTATTCCTTTTGCTACCAAAATCCATCCCGATGGACTCCATGTCTTCCTCAACTATCCCCACATTCTCAGCGCCTACCCCACCTGCCAAGACAGTCAATGTAAGATCATTACCTGATCCTCCATCTGAAGTCCCACATGGAACTGATGGGCCAGCTGGAACCATCTCTTTTGATACTCACTGCCTCTTCCCCCAAGCCGTCACCGTAACACTTGGAGTAGAGCACCGCCTCATTTGACTGGATTCCTTCACCTGCTCTGTTGCCTCTGCATCAGCAGTAGACACCTCTTGAAACAGTTCTTCTGCCTGTGCCACTGTCACCTCTTAATGCTGCCAAAGTCTCTGCAAGTTAGTCATCTGGAGAAAAAAAATGAATTAGCCAGTGATTGCAGCCATGTGTTAACGCACTTCAAACCCCTCCCTGTTAAACCCCAATGAAACTAAATAAAACAGCCACAATTTAAAACTATCTTTGCATGGAAATAAACAGGGAAGACTGCCATGCCTTATGTCTCCTGCCTAAAAGACCCAACAGCACCAGAAATGTTATACCTTGCACAATTGAAAAGCATTTTCTCCATAGTCAACATGAATCATTGTTTCAAGGTCCTTCAAGTTAGAACGGCTGTCTGCCGTTATACATCCCTACCAGGTATTGGACCCACCCCTGTCAAACACAGCCACTCTGCTGTGTAAAAACCTAAAACTAAAAGATTGCAGTGACCGAAATGTTTGCCAATAGACTGCAACCTCAGATCAGCATGGACTGAACATAAGTTCATAGATTAGTACTACGCTAACTGCACTGTGGGCATTGGAAGTGTAATCAAGTATCCCCTGTGAGAATCAAACTTTGTCTGCAAGGTAAACCCTTTGCCATTATGGCAACCCTCCAACAATGTCCTTATGTAATTTCCAGTCTTATTTTATTGATATACATTTTTTGTTTTTATTCAGTCCCAGTATACGAGGAGTTGTGCAGAGCCCCCCCCCAAACCCCTGAAGGCATAGTGATGTTGTCTTGTATTTCTCTCTTGTATTTATTTATTTATTTATTTATATATTTATGTTTACAAATGGGTCTTACTTGCATTATATAACTTCATCTGAGCTGTTTCCCTTTCCGGTAGAGCTCACAAACTAAAGCAGGAACAGCTGAGTTCTCCGTCATGCTGAGGTGTAATTCCCCCTTGCCAATGGCTCCTCACCTCAAGGCACATGCGTTAAAAACTTCCTGCAACCTGATCAGATGGTTACAAGACTGGAAAACAACTAGGAAATAAGACACCCTTGGCCTTCCAAGACGATCGGCTCCAAGCCCTCCATAAACACTTGAGACCATGCAGAAGAACCCTACTCACCCATCGGACAGAAGCTACATGCCACAAGACCACCAGTAGCCGTGCAGGAAGTGAGAAATAAAATAGCCACAATTCAAAACTATGTGAGAAGCACACCAGGTAAGATGGGGGATCAAGGGAACAAATGAAATGCTGTGACCACCCCACCGAGCCAAATAAATAAAACAAAGCTGTATCTCACTTTACAGTAAGAATTTTAACATGTCAGCCAGCCATGCTGTCTCTACTCACACATAATGCAGCCCTCACTCACTCACCATCTCCCCGCTCTGCTAATACAGCCATTCCCTACTCCTCACTGCACTGTCTCTCCCTATTCTCCATCCATCTGCTAACAATTATACCAACCCCCCCCAGAAGAAGGCAAAAAAAAACCATCATAACTACACTACATAACCCATCACTGATACATCCCATCCCACCACACATCATCCAAGGCCTACCTGCCAATGAAGTACCTAGAAGGTCATCAGGATGTGGGTTAGCTTTACCACCTCACCAACTCATGCCTAAATATGACATCACTTCCTATGCTACCAAAATATAAAAGCTAAGTCTCTCCCTCCCTAAACCTACATCATGTCCCCTAACTCCCCAAACCAGTTAACCCCTTAATGCCCAGAGCCCAGCTAACTGACTTAACCACACCAAAAATCCCCCCCTCCCCCCCTTCCACATTCCTCCTATATTACCCTTCCCTCTCCCCTTATTCCCCAAAAGAGGGTCCTGGACAAATTGGTTTGTCCCAAACCTCATATATGTAATGTGATCTTTTAATCATTGTTTTATCACACTGAGGAAGGATTTGTATCCAAAAGCTTTGTGGTTTTATCAAAGTTTTGGTTATTATAAGTATCAGCTTTGTGAGCTGCATTTTTTATTTTTATCAGAAAATGGTCAGTAGACCAGTCCATCTACTTGGTTACCAAATAGCAAATAAATAAATTAATTTTAGCTTTGCCCAGAATTCTTGTGCTAAGAAGTATGCAGACCACAATTCATTGAGTGACCAGGCATAGAAAAGGGAGACTGCAGTCTAATGATATGCACACCACACTGTACTAACATGCAGTCCAGAAAACATCTGCAAATAAGAAATATTGAAAATATTGTAAAATGAACCGCGTTGTATTTCAAGAATGCTGATGCATCATGTACAGACTGTGTTTGTGCTGTAGTTACAAACTGAAAATACTAGTCTTTTATGGGTACAGCACATTGGAGTTGTTTTCCTGCAGTTTTAGTCAAAGTACACTAACACTCTGTATACCCCCTAGTACATCATCTATATTCCCATCCTCCAAAATAAAAGATTAGTAACATTGAGCTGTTAGGACTGATGGCACACTGGGCAGGGAATGGTTACCATAACAAAACTAATCATCAAATTAAGTACTCACTCAGGCTCCATTTTGAAAAGAGGATGGCCAGCATAGCCAATTCAAATGTCAATCATGTTAGTAAGGCATTTGAATCCTAGTTATGGTCCTGTAATAATCAGAAAAAAATAAATAAATAAAATAAAATAATCCACAGACTCAAGAATCCGACTGCTGATTCTTAGTATGCCTACTCAGTTACTCCAAATTAGCAAGAGTCTTCATTTTCCACATCTTACAGTTGTGAAGAGTGGCTAATGCCTCTGACAATTTTAAAACTTCCCTCAGTGCTTACATAGAGGTTCATAGATTAGTTCTAGACTAACTGCCCTTGTGAGCCATTTTAAGCCTAGCCAATTATCCCTTGTGAGATTCAAACCTGGCACCTTGTGTTTGTACGGCAAACACCTTAACCATTAGGCCACTGTCCCATGGAATGATCATTTAAGTTCTGTTCAGTTAAATCATTTTATAAGGAGGCAGTCAAGTCAAGGGTCATAGTCACTGTGGGCATTAATGATCTGAGACATAGGTTCACAGCAGATTAGTAGGATAATGGCTTAAGAGCCCTTGGAAACCTAGCCATTATTACCAGCATTTTACCCAATTAAGAAAAGAAACATTGTGGATCTCTGAATCTGCGTGTCAGGCAGTATGTGCCTTGCACTGAGCAGCATTCTATCTTCACCAAAAATTATGCCACAGTATGAGCAAAAGATGATTGACTTCAATAACTGGCTTAGTTTCTGGTGTCTTTTCCAGGTGGAGGGCATGGTTAACAGACCACATTGTTTTCCAAAGGGATGGTCTTCACCTGTCTCCCTTAGGCTTCTGAATATTGGCTAAAACTGTATCCACCCACTTAGAACTTTTTTTAGGCAATGCCAAATTGGCATACCTGCTGACATAGCAAACAAAATCCAAAGAAACCTAAATGTGTTATTGCTCAATGCTTGGAGGCTAAACAAGAAACTCTATACCCTACAAGATCTCCTTACTTTGAAGAATATAGAGATCTGAATCATTACCGAGACATGGTTTACCTCTGCAGAAAGTACTCTGGCAACACACGGCTTCACTGCCTTCCACAAATTTAGACCCTGAGCTGACAGACAGAGACAAAAGGTGGAGGAGTCTCAGTTTGTATTAGCAACAAGCATAACCCTATATTGGTTAAACAGGATGATGCCTTGGGATTTATCCGCACGCAACTCACCATATGTAAAGTCCCATATCATATCCTAGCAAGCTGTAGGTCAGCCTCTGTGTCCCTAAAATCCCATTGCTCATACCTAGGCTTACTAGAGACACTCACCATTAAACCAATTACCTTAATCATGATAGATTTTAACTACCCCTCTACAGACTGGGAAACACACAATGCCTCACACTTACTATATAAGCACACTGATTCCTGGACTTTATTAAAAGAAATACCATTGACCAGATAGTGTGTACATCCACCAGAGTTTCAAACATTCTGGACCATTTTCTCATCAAAATAGGAGAAAGTTGCACCCCATCTCATGTCACATTCTCATTGGTGAGGTTGGACCACAAAGCTGTATCCTTCAAAATAAAAATCAACTCAGTAACCCCAGCAAACCCTGTAAAAGTTAAGAGCTATTCCAAAGCAAACCATACCCTACTAAGTAATTTATCCATCCATCCACAACCTCTTTTTCCTATCTACACACATGGGGTCAGGGTGTCACTTCAACAGTGGCAATCAAGTAAAGCCAAGGTTTACCCTGCTGGGTGACTAGCCACGCAATGGTAGTTTTTCCACACCACACACTCACATGCACACTCACACATATGGCCAGTCCAATGTCAGTGCCCAATCCACCTACTGCATGTCTTTGGAATGTGAGTGGAAACCAGAGCACCCAGAGGACACCAGCACAAACAAAGACAGGACATGCAAACTCCACACGGAAGGCACCCCAGCTGAGAATCAAACTGTGAAACCTCTTGGTGTGAGGCACCATCACCATCCATTGTGTCACTGTGCCACACTCCAGTGTGAATTTATCAAAATTCAGTGCCCCTCCCAACCGTGAGCTCACAACAATCAATGTGGAATTGTTCACAGAGACCATGTACATCCATATAAATGGTTGTATAGAGGCTGTTGCTCCTACTAGAAGTAAGCCCAAAACAAACTCTAAAAACAAACCACATTAGTGCAATCCCAACCCTAAAAGGGTATATTACAAAAGGAAAAAAGTCATGGCTAAAGTCAGGAGGAGAACTCCCATAATGATAAGAGCTTTCTAATTAAACTAAACAAAAAACTAAGATGACTAATCAAGTCCATCATGGCCATTTACAAGGTCAAGACAGCCTAACAGGCTAAAGACAACCACAAGGCCTTCTACATGTATGTTCAAAACCTCAAAGCCAGAACACATCAGTGTGCCAAACTGGTGGTTAATGGTGCCAACTTCACTGAGCAGAGTGACATAGAAAAAATTTTTCTGGCTGACAAATTCAGCTCAAACTTCACTCCCCACCCCTCTGCTTCTATCCATGAAATATCTCTATTATAATCCCTCTGCTCAAATATTAACCGGTATCAGGTCCTGGTGGTGCTTGATAAGGCCAAAAACACAGTCTCATTGGGCCCCGGCAATATCCCAGGATGCCTCCTAAATAGATGGAAACATGACCTATCTGGAAGACTTGAGTCACTTTTCAAATATAGCCTCAGAATAGGCTTTGTACCATGAGAATGGAGGACTGCAGCAGTTATCTCACTTCAAAAGGGTGGACCATCAACTTACCTAGGAAAATAAAGACCTGTTAGTCTGACCAGTCTAATATGCAAATCCATAAAACAAATTATTATGGAAATAAATAAATGATCAGCAAAGACATATGCAACATTCACACACTGACACCAACCCAGTTTGTTAGTGCAAGAAGACCATTTCTACTAAATCTGGTGGGCATCTTTGAGAAGGTCACCAAGCAATGGATAAGGAGAAAACAGTGCATACTGCCTACCTGGACCTGGCTAGGGTGTTCAATACAAAACCCTACTCATGCATAATTGGCAAATTCAATGAACTGGGCATAAACCCCTGCATAACTCAATGGACTGCCAACTGGCTCACAGACATGACCTAGGAAGTCAGGACTGATGATACTACCTCCACTAAGATGATATCACAGTTGCGGGATCTCAGGGCTCCATTCTGGGGCCACTACTATTTGCCATCTGCTTCTTGTTAGTAAAGGGTAATATAAAGGGCAGTCTGACTGCAAGTTGGGAGCTATCATAAATCCATCCCATTACACAAATGTATTACAAGAAGTTTTAACACTGACAAGTGACTGGTGCCAATGTCACAGACTAAAACTCACTGCCAAGAAATGCATTATAGTGCCTTTTCAGAAAACTGCCACCCAGGTTAATTACTCCTTTGATATGACACCTGAAGAGATGACACTGTAGTCTGTGATCTGAGAACAGTGGTAGACAGTACTCTGGCCTTTGACAAACATGTGGCCAAGGTAGTAAGAAAATTATTCATATCATCCAACTTATAAGTGAAGGCATAGCATAAAAGTCATACAAAGTCATAGTACCTCTTTATTTGGCCCTTTTTAGACTCACCATTGAGAGTAATTTCTCATTCAGCATGTACCTGACATATATATATATATATATATATATATATATATATATATATATATATATATAGATATATATATATATGATGTATGCAACAGATGAAATGCCCACAAAGGTTCCTTAAAAGGAGAATCTAGGGTGTAAACACTTTGCCCTGTATGGATTGCCTTAAAGCCATATCTCTGTACTCCATCTCCTACAGGTTACTAAGAGGTGATCTATGCCTGGCATACAAGACATCCTTAGATCCAGCTCTGATGGACCTTTTCCACATCTGCAAACTGAACAGCATCAGAACTACGAGATCCAAGGATCTGAAGTTTGCTTCTGACATAAATAAGACATGTGGGTGAGACAGGTATGTGGCTCAGAGTAATCCCTTGCTTTGGAACAGGCTTCCCTTCCATGTGAAGCAGAGTTCATCTCTAACCCTATTTAAATGTAATCTTGACCAATGGATAAGAAATCAGAAATTCACTCCGGGTCTGGCCTCCATATCTCTGATTGACAGTGGCAGACTGTAATCCCCAAATTAACATACCCCCACACATACCTTTTAGGGACTTCCTAACTAACATACCCTGTCCTAATAAATGCCCATGATACATAGGGACACAGTTGGGTCAGACTGCACATTTAGGCTTATAAAGGTCTTGGTGGTCATTAGCCTACTATATTACTATGAACCTATGATCCAGTTTTAATGGTAAACAGAAGCGAACATTTGAAATAACCTATCCAGCTGTGGCAGAGAAAGATTGACTGACGTGAACCCCAGGGTGAATTTCCTTTCTCCCATCCAGTCATCAAGGTTCCTTTTGAAGAGGGCCAAAGAGGTGCTCTGCTTAACATGTATGGACAGTGTATTCCAGAGTCTGTGGAGTCTCTGGGTCAGGAACCTATCCCTCCAGCATGTTTTGTTTATTGTGATGACAAGATTTAGATCCCTGGAGCGTGTGGCTCTGAGGGATTGGGATTTCTTTAAGTGTAGCATGTCCAACAGCTCTGGGTTTGACAAGGTCTTGTATGTTAAGTAGAGATTGCCTCGGAGTAGACGATATGCAACAGAGTATAGCTGGAGTTTTTAAAGGCGGTCAGCATAGGGCATCTGCTTTAGGCCTGTGATTCTTTTAGTGAGGTATTTCTGCGTCCTTTCCAGTTGTTGCAGATGTCTTAAGATGTACATACCAAATGGGGCGTTGTATTCTATAATGGGTCTAATGAGGGATGAGTACAGTGGGACAATGACCTCCTTTTTTCTGGATGAAAAACCCTTAGGGATGAGGTGTGCCACATAGAAGGATTTCCTGACTGTTGTGGTGATGTGGTTATTGAAGGTGAGACTACTGTCCACCTGTGTCCCCAAGTCTCTTATCACACTTTCGGTGTTTAGTGTACTGCCACCTATGTGATAATTCACAAGTACATGTTTTTTACCAAAGGAGATAACTATCCATTTCTTGGCATTGAGCTTGAGCCCATGGCTCTGGCACCAAGCATCTGTTTCTGTAAGGCCCTTTTGTAGAGTATCCACATCATCTGGGGATTCAATAATGGCTCCTAGTTTGCAGTCATCTGCAAACTTTGTTAGCCAGAGTCCCTTAGTGTTGGCCTGTACTTCAGAGAAGTAGATGCCAAACAACAGAGGTCCCAGGACTGAACCCTGAGGTACTCCACTTGTCACTTGTCTGGAGCTGGATTTGGAGTCAGCTACTTTTATAGTGTGGGTTCTGTCAGTAAGTCAGTTGGCAACCCATCGAGTGATGTAGGGATTAATGCCCAGCTTAGTAAGTTTATCTATGATTCCAGAGTGGGGGATGGTGTCAAAGGCCTTGGCAAGGTCCAGATAGGCTGTGTGGACTGCCTTACCCTTGTCCACGGCTCTGGAGACTTATTTGAAGAAGACAATAAGGTTCAGGAGACAAGATCAGCCCTTCACAAACCCAAACTGGGAGGGGTCCAGTGTTTTAAGATTGCCAATGTCTTTATTTATAAGCTCCATGATAATACGTTCCATGGCCTTGCAGATCAGGCTCATCAGACTGATGGGGCGGTAGTTCCCGGGATCCAAGGTGGATCCCCCCTTATGGAGTGGGATAACTGTAGCTGTGCGCCACTCAGTGGGCATGAAGCCTGAAGTGAGGGTATGATTAAACATGACACTTAGGTGAGGTGCCAGTTCATTTTGTAGTTCTTGTAGTACACAACCTGGAATGTCATCTGGTCCCATGGATGCTGTATTCTTAGCTTGGAGAGTGCGTTTTTTTACCTGTGTGGCCATTACTACCAGAATTTGGCAATCTTCCAGTATTGAGATGAGCCATTTAGGGGGTGAGAGGGGGGTGAAGTTGACACTGAATCAATCTGCCAGGATATTGGCAATATCCTTGGGATCAGTATATTTAATGCCATTCTGTTGTAGCTCAGAGCAGATCTGAGCATTGTCATTTAGATTCTTGATATATCTATATATATATATATATATATATATATATATATATATATATATATATGTATATATATATCGATCCCACTCACATTGCCGAAAGTACAGTTCTCCAAACCATATTTTGCCGAAACCATAACTCTGAATTTACACTTCTCTAAAATGGCACTTAGCAATCACACTACAATATGTATGAACAAATATACTGTTGTCAGTGTAGTGCGATCTCAGAGTTAGTATGTATAATTAGCAGGGGGTGTGGGGGGTGAAGCCCCCCTACAAAAATTTGAGAAAATTAGTTAATGTGGTTTAACTCTTTTCCATTTCAGAGGAGTGTAAATTTGGAGTTGTGGTCTTGGCAAAATGTGGTTCGGAGAACTATACTTTCAGCAATGTGAATGTGATCCATATATATCACATATGTGGTTTACAAAAATTGACCTCTGTTTTGCTGACACACTTTGCTTGATAAAACAGATTTTCAATGGTTGTGTGAGATCAGACAATCCCAGGGTTTGAAAATGTGCCCATTTCCAGTGGCTTGTACTATCATAAAGTTGGAATAAATAATCTGAATGGGGATGAGGGGTTGTAGGGGGATCACCCCCAACAGCAAAATGATTTATAATTTGTATAGTCCAAGATGTGTAGCCTTGTGTAGAAATGTGACAGTGTTTGATTATTATGTTATCATGTCAATATTAGTGACTTCGCTTTTGCAGCTTTTGACAATTGACACTACATGCACAGATATATACATATATATATATATATATATATATATATATATATATATGTATATATATATATATATATATATATATATGCATATAAATATATACATATATGTTACCTACAGATTTGTACATTTAAAGATTATTTCTTTCTTTCATTCATTTGGGATGCAGGAAAATGAATGCCCATCTTATCACTCACTGGGCACAAGGCAGAAGAAAAATAATCTGGACAGAGCTCCAACTGACTGCAGAATGAATGCACACATCCTTGCAAAATATGGAGGACTTCCAATGTAATTAAATTATATTTTCCCAATATAAGATAAAACTGGGACATCAGGAAAAATTAATTATGGGCACAGGGAGGACATAAAGACTCCACACATTGGTTACTCTAGCTAAGACTAGAACTGGAGAAGCAAGAACTATGTAGCACCAATGCTAATGAAAGTGCCAATATCTGTGCCCACAGATGGGCGCAATTCACTATAAAATATATGACATTCTTTCTACCCTTTTGCTAAAAAATAGCTGTCTAGTAAAAATGATTTTACTGAACTGTGTCACTAATATATACAATAAATTCAATAAATAATGAGGCACAATTGACTACTACATTTGCAAATCAGACTTTCTTATTGTACACCACAAGACTAAAGGTAAGTCATACATTAATGTGCTACAAACTTTATTCTATTAAATATATTCTCAAACCTATATCTATCATTTACTAAGTCTTCCTTATTGAGAGAATTGAGAGAATATAACTAAATCAAGCATTTTTTTACTTAATGTTTATTATCCTTCTGTTTATTTACAGTTTTTGTAAATGGTTAACAATCACAGAACAGTTGTATTGTCAGGAGCAAATCACATGTATCATAGTGCAACAACAGAAGAGAAACAGAATCTATTGCATTACAGCAGCAGCAAACATCCAAAAATTAAACTACACAGTAAAATATGTGTAATAGTATACATAAACCAATGAAACAGTTTTTTCTGGAAATCTGTGCTTCATAAATAGTTTTTTGTTTGCATTACCTTCCATTGCATACTTCATATCCTGAGCAAATAGATTCCAGATGACATCGGCACTTACTTTACCCATATTAAGCTCCTGAGGAAACCTGGTGGGAGAAAGGCAAATGAAAAATTGTAAGACAAGCTGCTGATCCTTTTCTCACTGTATATTTTTATTCTCAGTGACTCTGATATTAACTCTTTTTATTAACATATTTTACATATTTGTCATAATCCATTATTATTAAAATTAAAATTATTATTATTAAAATGTTCAGAACGTTTAATTCTGTATATTTGCACAGCATCGATACCTTTTAAAGTTTAAATTAGTTGCTTCTAATTACAGCTTGACCATGATCAAATGGGGCCCTAGGTAGGATAATGGATCAGGGCACCTCCCAGCCAGTAACCCCCACCACAGCCAGCCTCCGCTTCCAAGCACCAAACCCTTAGTAAGCATCCCCCCTCAGCCATTATATTGCCTCATTACTTAGCCATCTCTTTCGAGTTACCATAAACACTGTTGAAAATTCAGTGTGCATAAAATGTCCTTCTTTTCTTATACAATGATTACAGAAATTTGGATTTAATTTAAAACTATTATTTAAACGTTTATACCACAAACACTGATAGACACTTGGTAAACAAAACAATACAGTCTCACAATGAAAACAGACAGCATGAGCAACAATAAACTTCTCTGCCCCTGAAACTCACATTCATTCAAACCTATATTCATAGAGAATGCATTTAGCCCATGTTGGATTAAGTGCACCTTTCAGCTATTTTCTGACCATGAGCCCTATGCACACATTTTTGGGACCAAGCAAAAATGCATGCTTTTTTATTCACCTTCCTTATACTATTAACTTATATTCCTTGTTTAATAGAGCACCACTTGTTTGAGAGTGTATTTTAAATTTGTAGTTTTAAACATTTTTACAGTAAGCAGTGAAACAAACATATGAACCAATAACGGCAAAACTACACATTTCGTAACAATTCACTGTGAGACTCCACTCAAAGGGCTGTCATTATAAACACACCAACATCAGCTGGCAAACAGCTTTGCATTTCAGTGTTTAAACTACAAATTCAGAGTCTCCTGCCTATGAAGAATAAATCACCTATGCTACATTAAAAAATGGTGTGCTGGTGCTTTGCAATTAGGGATGGCTGGCAAACTGACAACAGATTCATAGTTGCTATACATCTCATCCAAAGGAGGACACACTCAGGAGTGCAGCACCCCCCTCCCCCCATGCTGTACAGTACTGTCAGCAATTGATCTTCCTGGTGTGGGAACAGAACCCACAGCTTTTTCCATGAAAAGCAAGCATGCCATCACTGACACTGAACAATACAGCTCTGAAACTATGACATACTGTAATCCTCAGTTATCACCAAAAACAAAAGAAAATTAAAGAAGACTAACAGCTAGCAGTTGGAGGTTTAAGGCACGTGCCATCTCTTAATAATTAAAGGTTCAGGATCAGACTCTGAGCAATGTCACTTAACAAGACAATGCCCTTAACTTGTGCATTTTACACACACACACACACACACACACACACAGATGTGTGTATATGAATTACTGGTAAGAAACAGATCCATCATCAGCTTGTATATCTCCAGCACACATTTTGGCAGGTTTCTGACATACAAATTCATTCATGCTCAGTCTGGGCTTGCTGTCTTTCTCTCTCCCCCCTTTACAGCATACATCAATTTCTAAATCTCCTGCCGGCCTTAGGCATAGGCCAACTAGGCGACCGCCTAGGGCGCAACTCTAGCAGGGGCACTTTTCTAGTATTTATTTGGTGGGGGTAGACCAAGATGGGGGCACTGGGTGGTGTGGTGGGGGCACCATGGAGCCCTTTTGCCTAGGGCACCAGTTGACCTAAGGCCGCTCCTACACAATTTATTGAAATGGCTGTTCAGAATTGGTGCAACAGTTCTGATGCTGGTATATTCATATTCTCTATATATTGCCATGCTCCACCCTTCAGTGGTGACTCAAATACAGGTTACCCATATTTGACTAAACAACTGAAATCATAACAATGTTCCTTTTCTTTATTTACAGGAAAGGGACTTTATGGGGTCCATTTTCAGGCATGTCCTTGCCACAATAAAGCAAAACAAATTCATATAGTTAGGGGAATGTTTTATACATTTGCAAAACATTATAAAACTGAGGAGAGATTAGTAAAGTAAATATGTAGTCTGTAAAATTGATACAGTATCTGATCAGTTCACTCAGACAACTGGAAAACAACAAAAGAAATTAACACGTGTCTGAGTAATGGGTATGTGATGCAGATATGTTTTCTTTATAAAGCGCTCAGAATTGTGTGATATATACACTAGTACTATCAATCTAATTGTTTGATCTGCATAACAGATATTTTGAAGGACTTGTTAACAAAATAATTAGGTCATTAATATTGCAGATGTTAGTATGCTTGAAAAGGTACTAATAAAACAGCAAGAAAAGGTCATAGAGCATAACTTTTTGATAAAAAAAAACCTGACAAACAAACAAAAAACATTTTTTGCAGAGGGGCAATCCTCCTACACCCCACCCCTTTGCTAACTATATATCAATTGCGAAATCATACAGCAGTGGGGAAGGTCAAATGCTCATTATTATGTTCATTATATAAATAAAGACTCATATGCAAAGCAGCTGGCTGGAAAACTAGGGATAAAGAAAGTTCACCATTTTGAATATTCCCTCTTACAGATTACAACCATATATAGAGTTAAAGATATAGCTATAGATATAGATATGAATATTTAAACAGTTTTAGTACCTTACTAGTTTTATGACTATAGTATTTTCAAGCTTTGCAAAGCATTTCAGCAAGTGCACTATTTTAATTCATCTCAAGTGCTTCCTATTGCAACAATTGTGATGTACCTAAATTAATGTGTAGTTTCTAAGGTATGAAAATAAATCATTAGCTCTCATTTGTAATTCAAGTCCAAAACCTTCAGCATTCTATGCCGGTGTCAGTGTTGCTGGAATAATGACAGCGTCTACATGGATAGGTGCTAACATTTCAGCTATGAAAACCCCAACATGGTGATAACGGTCGAATTAGAAACACACACACACACACACACACACACACACACACACACACACACACACACACACACACACACACACACACACACACACACACACAAGCCTTCTGTCTCTTGTGATAATTCTTTCTTAGAAAGAGTTACTATTATGGCTATATTTCATATATCATTGTTACCCTGCAGTGAGGACAAAATAAGTAGCATTACTGGGTGCTAGTGGTGTAGTTAGAGTAAGGTGAGAGGGGCAAGTACCTTGGAGGCAAAGTATTGGGAGGGTATGATCAGCAGATCCCAATCTCTCATTAATATAACACTGTCTTTTAAAAGCTGGCATTGCATTTGTAATCAAACTTGAGTGCTGTTGTGCTCAGTGTGCAATCTAAACAGTAGCAACTGCTTGCTACATTGTAGCAAGCAGCTTGCTACAGCTTAAAGAGACAATCACAATGTTTAAAAGTAGGGCCCAAGTTAAGCTAACAGAAGTCATGTCCACTTCAATACGTCACTTTCATTCCCACCCACAGTGTCATTTTACTTTTAAATATCCTGCAAATCCACAGTTCCAGTCTTATTTCAGCTCCCAGCATAAATTAATCTTTGGATTTGTGTTTCTCTTTGACTTACATTGCACTGGGGAACTATGCCACCAGCTCCTGGTTCATATTAAAATAAAGCTGTGCCAGGGAAAAGGCATATCAGTGTATACTAATTTTTAAATTTTGCATCACTCATGCTTCTCCACATGTACAAGCATCCTGCTCATAAAAAATAGTGCATCTGTCTAGTAGTATTCATAAATCAGCACATATCAAACTAGAAGCTGAAAAAGGAACAGAAGAGTGTGTCTGCTAATGTGCCAACCTTCTGTCACTCACTTGCTTTCTATGGAATTACTAGCAGGTCAGAAAGTCACTACACCAGGCTAGTATTCAAAAATCAGAATACAGTAAAACATGAAAGAAAGAGAAATATGGTGTGCACTGTTGTTTGCCTGACTGATATGCTTTCTACAGGTAGAAGCCATGACATAAAATTGTTGTAGATGGCCAGGAATCACAAACACCACAGAATAAAATATGAAATGAAAGAAACATAAAAATCTGTTTACTAATGTTCTAAAAGCCTTGCATTACTGATGTGATTTCTAGACAAGCAGCAGCAGTCAGGTCATAAAATGCCTGAAAGGCAAATTTTCTCAATGGGTAAAATGAGCAGATTAAACTAATGAATGGCTCCCAGGGACAGCTGTTGTCAGTACAACTGCAATTTGAGATGTAATTTAAGAAACGCCTTTGGAACATATTTCAGGCATTCTTCCCCCACCCTCATCCCCCCTCAGCCAAAAGTGAGCACGTTCAGAAAGGCAAACCTGAAATGTAGACAAAGGCTAAATCAAAACAAAAAAATCCCTGAGACCGTCCCTTTAAAAGTATTTTTTAACTAAAACCTGAGTGCTGTAGCTCTGTATGCAGGCAGAGTATAAACTGTAGCAACTGTTTGCTGCATTTGCAGCAAGCAGTTTGCTACAATTTAATAGAAGACTGTTTTTTTTTTCTTTTAAATCATGAGCTCTGTAGCTTTCCATGCAGGCAGGGTATAAACTGTAACAATCATTTGTAGCAAGCAGTTTGCTACAGTTTAAAAAATAAGTTTTTTTTTTTTTATTAAACTAAAACATGAGTGCCGTAGTACTCAATGCAGGAAGGGTATAAACTGCAACAACTATTTGCTACATCTGTAGCAAGCAGTTTGCTATAGTTTTTTGCTTCTCAGTGGAATAGATAGGGGTAGATCTAACAGTAATAAGCCGATCATTTGCAATACAGCATCACTTGTAATGTTTGCAACTGGCTTATTACAGTGAAGTGCAGTTTTATTTAGCTCTTCACTTGAAGAGGTGAGAGGTTGGGGTGCTGGTTCATTGTATATGCCTAATGCACTGGTTGAAACAGCTATGCTTCTGCTAAGTGTTCTAAAAGCACTCAAGTCTGAAGCAGTTGAAACATACTGTCTTGAAACTAGGGACTCAAACATCTTATAGCTCTAACAGGCTGCTGCTTACTCTGAAGTGTGAATATCAGTTCTGACAAGCAGCTTTCACAGCTTACCTGAGCACTTTAATCAAGTTTGAGTGAGTTCCATGTAGCAGCCTAGGAGAGGGAGTGGAAAGGGATGGGAGTGTGGTAAAGGGAACAGACAGGGAAAGGAGTTTTAGGTTTAGATTTTAGGTTTAGGGAATGGCAAGGTAGTGTTTGGGAGCATGCAGGGGTCTTAAGTTTAAGGAGTGAGATGGGTTTTTATATTTATGGAATGGAAATACATTTTTAGGGTTATATGTGTTGGTAGGAGATAAGAGCCAAGTAGTTAAGGGAGATTGAGTTAGTTAGCATTTGAGCCCTTGTCTGTTTGAGTGAGTGGCAATGAGCAAGTATATTACAAGCATATAGCATGCAAGTGCTTATATTCAAATCAATGTTACTACCTTTACAGCAGCAAGTGTAAATTTAACAACATAATTTTTCTCATTTAAAGAACATCTGCAAAGACATTGATTCATTGCTTACCTATCACCTTTCCATTTCAGGGTCACGGGAAACCTAAAACTATACTATTATGCAATAAATGCAAGTTATCAAGCCATCCCTAATGATGCAAGTCCTTGCAGGATGTGTACACACACACACACACACACACACACACACACACACACACACACACGCACAAGCCTTCTAGCTTGTCAGTGGGAGTGGTAAGCACTAGGTTGCCTATCTACCACAAGAGGAGTAGTTTCTGGTCCAGAAATTGTAGTTTATTGGTCGTTTGGGCAGTTTTTCCATCTCTTTCAACCTTCTGGTTTAAAAGCCTGCATTTGTGCCTTTCCCACCTTTCCTGTAACTAGTCTAGTCCAGATAGCGATATGCTGTATCCAGGACTGTTTGCAAGCTTCTGAGTGGTGCCAAAGTCTGCTCTTCAATTTTTCCCTTAGATCTGCTAGCTCTCTCCTCTGCTGCACTTTTACTATTAGTTTAGTACACACACAAACACACACACAAATATGACCTAAAGGCTATTTTGGGGCATTGTTACTGCACTTTCCATATGCGTGGGATGCGTGCAGGGGAAACCAGTAACCTCAGCAAAAATGCAAGCAGAGAAATTTTGGACATGTAGACTCTTTAGAGAAGGCATCAAAACCAGGAATCAGACCACAGAACCTAATGCTATGCTAATTTCTGCACCACTCTGCAACTGCATCAAAGAACAAACCCATGCCCATATTAAAGTGACATTATGCAACATAACAGTGGTAAACACCAGATGTTTTTGACCATATTCTTACTACAGCATTCTACTCTGAAATTAGTTGGTGACAGGACAATACACTGAAAGAATTAAAAAAAAACATTATTTTCAAAATAATTACTTCAGCTAATAATGGCAAAAGGTTTGCATTCTTATACATGTTCAGTGTACAACAGAATACTGCAGAGTGATTAGAAATGTTGGGTTTTGAACAAACATGTTATACAACAACACCCAGTGATCAGTTTCTTTGCAACATTATTAAGCATAACAGAAATTATACAACGATCCCCCCCCCCATTAATATTCCAAAACGTGCATGCTGATTGGCCAGCGTGCATGTTGTAAATCTGACAATATACCAAAGGAAAAGGTCCGGTCACCTGGACTTTTTTTTCCGTTGGTATATTAATTTTTTTATTAAAAAAAAAAAAAATAAGCTGTACTCATGACACCGCAGATATGAGAAAGACAGCTTCTGTTTCCCATTCATAGATCTAAGTTGCACTTAAATACAGATGGGAATGAGCTTTGCTTTATGTGGATGGGGAATCTGTTCCAGGGCAGTGGTATCCTTAGTGTGGTATACATGTCCCTACAAACTATTCTGCTGATGTTGCAATAGAGGTTTATATCCCTAGATCAATTATTTCTGATGCCATTTGACTTGCAGATGTGCAGTAAATCCTTCAGTAATGGGTCGGAGGACGCCTTGTATGTCAGACTCAGGTCAACTCTTAGTCTGTAAAATACAAAGTATAGCGATAGGGCTTTGAGTCTGTCTGTGTCGGACACGTTGTTTAGACCTTGTATCCTTTTAGTAAAGTACATTTGTGGGTGTTACAGTTGTTGCAAGTGTCTGGACAGATGCATGCCGAATTGGGCATTATTGTCAATGACTGGACAAATGAGAAGTGAGTAAAGGGGGACAATGACATCCCTAGATCTAGACACAATCTTCTTCTTCTTTCGGCTGTACCCATTAGGGGTCACCACAGTGGATACTCTGTTTCCATTTCTTCCTGTCCTCTGCATCTTGCTCTGTCACATCAATCACCTGCATGTCCTCTCTCACCACATCCATAAACCTTATCTTAGGCCTTCCTCTTTTCCTGTTACCTGGCAGCTTCATCCTTAGCATCTTTTTCCCAATATACTCAACATCCCTCCTCAGCACATGTCCAAACCAACATAATTTTGCCTCTCTGGCTTTGTCTCCAAACCTTCCAACCTGAGCTGACCCTCTAATATACTTATTCCTAATCCTGTCCACCCTCGTCCCACCCAGTGTAAATCTTAACATCTTTAACTCTGCCACATCCAGCTCTAACTCCTGCCTTTTTGTCAGTGCCACTGTCTCCAACCCATATAACATAGCTGGTCTCACTACCCTCTTGTAGACCTTCCCTTTCACTCTTACTGGTACTCGTCTGTCACAAATCACTCCTGACACTCTTCTCCACCCACTCTGTCCTGCTTGTACTCTCTTCTTCACCTCTATTCCACACTCACCATTACTCTGAACTGTTGATCCCAAGTACTTAAACTCATCCACCTTCACCACCTCTACTCCCTGCATCCTCACCATTCCTCTATCCTCCCTCTCATTCACACACATATATTCTGTCTTAGTCCTGCTGACCTTTATTCCTCTTCTCTCTAGAGCATATCTCCACCTCTCCAGGGTCTCGTCCACCTGTTCCCTACTCTCACTACAGATCACGTTATCTGCAAACATCATAGTCCACGGGAACTCCTGTCTGATCTCATCTGTCAACCTATCCATCACCATTGCAAATAAGAAAGGGCTCAGAGCTGATCCTTGATGTAATCTCACCTCCACCTTAAACGCATCCGTCACTCCCACCACAGACTTCACCTCTGTCACATTACCCTCGTACATATCCTGTACCACTCTTACATACTTCTCTGACAGTCGCGACTTCCTCATACAGTACCAGAACTCCTCTCTAGGCACCCTGTCATATGCTTTCTCTAAGTCCACAAAGACACAATGCAACTACTTCTGACCTTCTCTGTAGTTCTACATCAACACTCTCAGAGCAAACATTGCATCTGTAGTGTTCTTTCCTGGCATGAAACCATACTGCTGATCACTAATCATCACCTCCCTTCTTAACCTAGCTTCCACTACTCTTTCCCATAGCTTCATGCTGTGACTGATCAATTTAATCCCTCTGTAGTTACTACAGCTCTGCACATCACCTTTATTCTTAAAAATCAGTACCAAAACACTTTTTCTTCATTCCTCAGGCATCCTCTCACTTTCCAAAATTTCATTAAATAATCTAGTTAAAAACTCTGCTGCCATTTCACCTAAACACCTCCATGCTTCCACAGGTATGTCATCTAGACCAACAGCTTTTCCATTCTTCATCCTCTTCATAGCTATCCTTACTTCCTCCTTGCTAATCCACTGCACTTCATGATTCACTATCCACATATCATCCAACCTTGTCTCCCTCTCATTCTCTTCATTCATCAGCCCCTCAAAGTACTCTTTCCATCTGCTCAACACACCCTCCTTGCTTCTGAGTATGTTTCCCTCACTATCCTTCATCACCCTTACCTGCTGCACATCTTTACTAGCTCGGTCCCTCTGTCTAGCCAGTCGGTACAGGTCCTTTTCTCCCTCCTTGGTGTCCAACCTTTCATACAATTCTTCATACGCCTTATCCTTAGCTTTCGCCACCTCTCTCTTATACTTTTGTCTACTTTCTTCATCTCTCTGACAATCCCACTTCTTCTTCGCCAACCTCTTTCTCTGTATATTCTCCTGTACTTCTTCATTCCACCACCAGGTCTCCTTGTCCTCCTTCCTCTTTCCAGATGTCACACCAAGCACCTTTCTAGCAGTCTCCCTTACTAGCTCTGCTGTAGTTACACAGCTATTCGGTAACTCTTTACTATCACCCAGTGCCTGTCTTAACTCTTCCCTGAACTCCACCTCACAATTACCCTTTTTCAATTTCCACCATTTGATCCCTGGTGCTGCCCTCACACTCCTCCTCCTCTTCTTGATCACCAATGTCATCCTACAAACAACCATCCTATGCTGCCTTACTACACTTTCCCCCATCACAACTTTACAGTCTCCAATCTCCTTCAGACTGGCCCTCCTACATAAGATATAATCCACCTGTGTGCATCTTCCTCTACTCTTATGTCACCCTATGCTTCTCTCTCTTGTTAAAATACGTATTCACCACAGCCATGTCCATCGATTTAGACACAATGTCTTCATTAATAGGCTCTGCAATATAGAATGACATTGTTGAAACAATAGACACGTTCATCAAAAGTTAGGTCACTGTCCACATAAGTTTCCAAATCCTGAACAACTGGTTAAACTCTTAGGGGCATATTGTCAATGTGGTAGTCCCTGGGGTAGATGATTTCAAAAGATACAATAATGCATTTTTGGCATTTAGTTTCAGACCATGATTTTGACACCAGTTACTTATTTGAGACAAACCTTCCTGCAGGATGGCCAGGTCATTGGGTATTCAGTGACTTCTTCTATCTTGCAGTCATCTTCAAACTTTAATCAGCCAGAGCCCTTTCATACTGGCTTTTACTTCAGAAACACAGATGACAAACATGAAAGGTCCCAGCACAGACCCCTGGGGGACTCTACTGGTGACTTTTCTCTTTGTGAAGTTAACTTCCCCTGTTTTTATTATCTGCGTTCTATCTGTTAGCCAGTTGGCAATCTAGTAAGTGACATAGGGGGGTTATTTTCAATTTTATTTACCTATTCTGCTATGCCTGACTGGGGAATTATATCAAAAGTTTTGGCCAGTCAAGGTTTGTGGTGTGCACCATTTTGCCTTCGTCCATTGCTTTGGTGACCTTTTCAAAACAAAGACCACCAAACTGAGTACGCATGACATGCCCTTGATGAATGCAAACTGACAGGTTTAATGTTTGAAGGTTTTCTATGTCCTGATTGATTAATTCCAGATGAGTCTTTCCGTGGCTTTGCATATGAAGTCGGTCAGACTTATGGTTATTTGGAAGGTCCTCCTTTATGCAGGAGAATGACTGGCTTGAACATTGTTGTTAGGGGTGTGGTTAAATCATGCCTCATGCTATTTAAGATGAATTCAGTAAGATTGTTAGGTTCTGATAACACTTTAGGATTTGGTCTTGTGTAATCTCTGAGGCAAGCCAGTTTCAGGTATATCGTAAGGGACAGCTGAAGATGAGAGAAGGGACATTTCTGATTTTGTTTATATAAGTTTATGTGTGTAGTTTCAGATTATATAAATGTGAAATGTTTATATTATTTGTGAAGTGGTTTTCCAGAAACTATATATGTGGAGAAATTATTCCTAAAATTCCATCAGACGGCGCATTGTTACAAGTGCTTCTCATGGTTATTATGTCAGGTTAGTTGAAAGTGTTGATAGTGGTTTTGAAAATGATAGAAGGAGTAAGTATCTTAAATATGATGATATTGCAGTGTTGTTGGCAAGTTTCTTTATATGACTGATGGGTCGATAATGGAGAACAATGGACTGTGAGTAAGTCACGGTCAACAATGCAGTGCATGCTTCTCTTCTGTCAGTTCAAATGTTGGTGTAACATAAATATGAAGCTTTTTCTGTTTACTTAACAAGGTAATAGAACAACAGGTTTTATGTCACCATGCATTTTTTGAAAAAGAAGAATGAAGTTCTAATGGCAGTTATTGAATAGAATTCTCAGTGGTTTATATAAAATGTCAAACAATTTACGAGGGGTAGGGCAAAAATATGAAATAGCACAATCAAGCATATTAATTATTATCTTAAAAAAACAGCTTGTTTTATATCACTGTTCAGTTACTCAATGGTAAGAAATAAATTATGAGAGACAGGGTTTAACTGTGAGACAAAAGTCAGAGATATTAGAAAGTTATTAGAGCAATCATTTTGGAATCAACACGCATTTTTCTAAAACAAAATAAACAACAGGAAGCATGAATCTCTAATGTCTAACATTATGTTTTTAAGTCAGCACATAGATATTGGGCCAGTTAGTGTCGGACAATAATTTTTTTTGACTAATAGTAATAATGTGTAGACTGTTTTAGCAGCAGTACGCAGCTGTCATACAATGCCACTGCTGTAAAATTCTTAGCAGCATGCAAACACATTACTGTGGTCCCGTATTCTCCATTATTACCACTGATGAGGTCAGAAGGGCCAAAGGGATGTCAGAATATTGCAATGTAGTAAAAGAACAAGGGTCCTGAGAAATTTAAGGCATTCCAAGTTAAAAGGAACAGAGAAAGTTATTTCCTCTGTCAGATTAAATTAAGAGGCTGACTGCTGTATGAGGAGGAGACATGCATTTATTTAATTGCATTTTTACAGATAGTGAGAACTATAGTAACCGCATAAAGAAATGATAGACTTGAGATATTTACTCCTTTGATTAGTACTTATTAGTTTATATGTACATTTCTGAAGCCGTGGTGGTGCAGTGGTTAGCGTTGTTGCCTCACAGCAAGAGGTTCTCCCGTTCGATTCTCAGCTAGAGTGCCTTCTGGGTGGAGTCTGCATGTCCTCCCTGCGGTCAAATGATGTTAAAGACATGCAGGTAGGTGTGAGAATGAGTGGGCGTGCCTTCATTGAAGATTGGGCATCGGGCTGGCAACTCGGCACTGTACAAATCCTCTGCCAATCATGAGCGGACCGGAGTTCCATTGTGGTGACCCCTAACCAGGAAAAGCCAAAAGTCTTTTAAGTTTATATGTACATTTCTACACACTGGTTCTAGAACTTGGTTCACAATATTAACATGTTAATTTGATTTATTTTATTTTTAATTTGTTAACCAAGATGAGCCTTGAAGCCACTGGACTCTCTGTCTCAGCCCAGGAAAAGCACAATAGTTACACAATAGTTACATGGTATTATATGCAGAGTAAATGACAAAATGCAATATATGCATATACAAACAGAATATCATATTTGGCTTGAGGGAATAAAGGCAATAGATTAGTGACTTTATATACAGATTGAGTGATAAAGCACAACATATACATGTTTTATATAGAGAGAGTGGAAATCAGTTGGCATTCTGAAAGCATCACAGAAATAGAGTCATAGCAAGGTATGTACATGGAAGAAAGGAATGTAGAAGTTAAGTTATATGACCAAAGAGACAGCAGTGGCATTTTCCTAGAGTCCTGAAATGTGCTTTTATTTGTGAATGGAAAATGGGAGAAGAGGTATGATCTTTAATAAATGGACAGATTCCCACACTTTAAGGTCAGGGATCAAGAAAGCATGGTCTATGAAATGAAGCCTAGTTTGGAGGCTTTAGAGGAGAAGACATGACTGGTTAAGATCTGAATGTGGGCATGTCTGAATAGTCTGGGAGCTAGTGGAGAAAGTGTCATTCTTGCTAAGTTTAAATAGTTGAGTGGCAAGTAAAAAGTTAGCACATTGTTTCACATGAAATGATTTACCTTTTCCAGTGGTTTTGCAATGTGTTCTTTTCTTGAAGAGAGAGTGGAGAATCTGCAAATTACATTTGAAATGGACAGAATGATGGTTAATTTGTTCTAGAAGCTGCAACAATTACTTGGAGAAAGTATTCTAGCTGAGCCAGTAAGATACCCTTAACTATGGCATTTCTATAGTGTCTAGATAGAAAAGATAATATTTTATTAGCCCAGAAGAGGAGAAAATTCATGTATGTGTGTGTGTGTGTGTGTGTGTGTGTGTGTGTGTGTGTGTGTGTGTGTGTGTAGTCCAGGTATAGCTGGAAATTTAGGAAGAGGGCCAAACTAAATCCCTAGGTGATATTTTCAATAGTGTTATTAAGATGTTCAAGGATTTTTTGATGTCTGGAGATAGAAGTGAGCTTTTGCTTAGTGACAACCAACATTGTTTTTGTTTTATTAGAGTTCAGTAAAAACAAAATGAAAACTCCAGCAAAGCTAGAACTTCCACTGAGTGACCTCCCAGACCTCTTGTATCAGAGGCACATGGGATATATGCAAATGATCTTTATGAACATAAGGTGTTTCAGCTAACTGGCGATTCTGAATGCCTATGACTTGTTTCGTTGTCTTAATGGACAATTTCAGGCCAATAAAGCCAAACCCCACTAGCTGTGGATATGCATATTTCGGCCTTGTAATGACCTCATTAGCACAGCACAAGCAGAGTGTTTGACTAAGCATTAGAAACACAGGGCTATTAATTATGTATCACTGACCCCTTGAATAAGAGCATGAAAATAAACCTGAAGTTAAAGTTCAAGAGAAGATGCAGAATGGTTGTAGCAGACTAGGACTATGTCATCAGCATAAACCAAGATAGGAAGATGTGGTAAGTAAAAAGGAAACTTGTTAATGAAGATAGAAGAGGGCAGAAGTGCCAGAATAGAGGGGCACTTTTCTGTAGAGGGATTGCTGCAGAGGTAGATGAATTGAAATTAACTGAGATGTGTTGGTTAGAAAGGTAGTTTTTGAAACAGGGCAGCATAGCATTAGTAATACCTATTTCAGTGAGACGGTTTAGGAGAACTGAGTTATCAACAGGTCCAAAGGGTCTGATGAGATCAATAAAAATGCCATCAACAATTAGGCCTTTATCCATTCCAAGCCAAATGTTGTTATTGAGAGTCCAGATATCATAGCATATATATTGACCATACCAAAAGCTATGTTGATTTTGAGAGAGAATATAGTATTGGTTGATGTATTGAGTGAATTGCAAATAAAGTAATTTTTCCAGAATCTTTCCTAGGGTACAGAGACTAGAAATGTGCTGAAAGTCTGATGGACTGGACGGACAGGGCTTCTTAGAGAGCGGTTTTATGGTGGCATTCTTCCAGTTAATAGGCATAATATTAAGTGTAATACAGAGGTTGTAGGCTTGTTTCAATGGGGTTATAAGGATGTCTCTACAGCAATCGATAAACTATGGGTACAGATTGTCCATACCAGGATGCTTATAAAGTTTAATCTCTTCAAGCACAGGTTAGATGTCCTTGGATGTGACAGTTGTGATGTAGACTGTAGGGATATATGGAGGGGAAGTGAGAGCAACAGACAAACTCTTAAAAATGTACTGAAGGCTTTTATTCAAACGCAATACATTCTGTATTGAGGCAGCTCGTCAACATATATATATATATATGTGTGTGTGTGTGTGTGTGTGTGTGTGTGTTTGTCATAAAAGATGAAACAGCTAATTCATGCTTTTCTGTAAGTAGTAGTGTTGCTGATCATTTGTAGATGGAAAATGCACTTTTAAAAAACAAATGTTATGTCTGACTTGTAGCTTTTATTTTTGAACAGACTTATTTATCTGTTTAGTTGTATGTTTAAAAGACTCAGGACAAATTAAGTTTAACTCAACAGCTTGCCTTGCTTAATCATGAGTTTATCTTTATTTGCACTCCATTATTTCCTTTATCATTTATAACTTAAACCGCTTACCCACGAAGAGACAGTCAACAAACTGACCAAGAATAAGGCTCTGAAGGATGCAAATTTCCTTAAACCCAGAAGCAAACAATTGCATAAGTGACTTTGCAGGAGGGCAGCACCCTATACCCCAGGTAGTACGCAAGCTCCTTGCATGTCTCAAACTTATGTATACTAATTTCACAATTGTACAACAGTGGGGTAATAAAGGAAATAACTACCTACTGAACTCCACAATGGTCTTGTGCAAATAATGATCCCATACAGAGGAGCTATGCATCCTTTATTCACAAGCAGTTGTATTTGGTCAATTATAGCATGACCAAATGACCATGATAAGCTGTCTGAAAACTCTTAAATCTGTGCTTATTATAACTAGAGCCAAACATGCCATTGCTGTTACTAAACAGCCAGCTTACATTCAGTTTTTATGCAACTTTAAATGCATAATAGTTTCCTAACGGTTCATCAATGTGGTGTGTCTGTGATGGATAACTCCTTTGCTTGCACTGCCATTTTGTCCTTCCTTGGATCCTAGACAGGGTACAAAACTCAGCTGTTGGCTTGGAGTCTTTAGAGACATGGGAAACTGACTGAGGTATAGGAGCTGTACTGTCTTGCACTATAAGTGGAGTGCCTTGATTTTGTTTAGGGTGTCCTCTGGCAGCTTTGGATTGAAGTTGCATGCAGACTAATGAACACCTTATATGCATGCCAAGTAATATCAAAAGCTTATAGCTGTCACCTCTTAACCAGTTGTCCCATATAGGATGCTGTATTCTAATTCAAGGTCTATCCGCAAAAATGCTGGCATTACCGATGTCTTGCTACACAACACTGGTTTCATATTTTTAACTGAAAACTGACTCATTTCCAATTTTGGGCCTCAGTCTGCCAGCCCTGGTGTTTCTATAAGTCTTTATTACTTGAAACAATAGATGTGATCTCATTGCAGAGGGTTTATTGTTTGTTTAAATCTGGAGATGAACTTGTTGCGTTCTCTTTCTGAAACTAAAAACTCCTTTTTAAGTATTTTGTAGGGACAAGAATAACTTACATGTTCCATTTTGTTTACTCTGTGGACCAAACTGTGAAAATCTTCTTAAAAGACTTAACAGATATTTTATCAACTTGGTGCTGCGGTAGCGCTGTCGCCTCACAGTAAGATGTTGTCCCGTTCGATTCTCAGTTAAAGCGTCTTCTGTCTGGAGACATGCGTGAATGGGCATACCTTCGTTGAAGGTTGTCCGTCAAGGCTGGCAATTCGGCACGTGAACATCTACTGCCAATCATTAGTGGACCGGAGTTCTGCTGTGACGACCCCTAACCGGGAAAAGCTGAAAGACACAACAAAGTTTGTGTACATTATTTCAACGTCTGGGTTAACAATGATTCTCGACTCTTGCAAATTATTTTGCAGATATAATAAAGGGGTTTGGAATCATTCTGGATATTACCACCCAAAGGTATATCAACTCATTAGTCTTTATGGCCACTTTCACCTTGAGATGTGACCAGTCTACAGATCTGTTCACATTTCAATGTGGTTCACCCTCAAATTATACTATCTGAAAACTGAGCGTACATTGAGGGAAAGAATATATGACCATTATTATGTCATCAGATGTAAGAATGGCAAACGTGCCCTAGGGCTGCATGCTATAATATGTAGGGTTTTTCCAAATTTCATTTAATTTCTTTGGAAAAGATCAAGATAGGTCCTTTGAGAGGCAGTTGGGAAAATCTTTTGGAGTGCAGGGTATTGTGGTGGCGACTTAGGTTAGAAGCATAAAGTTCCCTGGCATTTATGAAATGGTTAATATTAACTGTATTTTAAGACAGGTGTATGTATGATATTTTAACAATTTCTATATATATTTTTACATGTAGATTAAATTATTTAGACAGAGGTCATATATATATATATATATATATATATATATATATATATATATATATATAATGGTGTATTTAAAATTAATTTGTGTAAGAATTTACTTTTTATTTCAATTTTTAGTAGAGTTAGTTACCGTCTCTTTAAATATTTGACCTAACTGTTCATGTGATTAATATCAGAGTTTATAAATGTTGTTATGGTAAAATGAGGTTGTACTCTGATGAAATCTGTATAACAGACAAAAGTGTTCTATTAAGCATTTGTGGAGCCTAGAGCAGCCGTTGACTGTGATTTGCCAAAGGATACTTTATTATTCCCCTGATGTTGAACTGTTTAAGTACAGGAATTTATCAAATGTTTCTGTTACTCTTATTTCTGATGCCTTTGACCAGCTCCGTTTGGATTGCAGTCCCAGTGATGCAGAGCTATTCGATGTCCAGCAATGATAGATGTTGTTGCCTTTGTCCTGCTATTCCAGTCCTGCTCCTGTAGATATGAAGGTGCCATGGAATGACTCTGAGTACCACTATATCCACTGGACAGGGTAAGGGATGGGCCATCAATGGATAAACAATCCCTCCCTTCTGAAGGAGGAACTGACACAGGATTTGCAGCGTTCCAGGTACAATTATAAGATCTTCCATAAGGAGACATGTTATTTGTCCATGGCAGCTGAGAAACTGACCAACCCATGCTCTTCCATATGATCAATTAACTTTACACTCCAGCCTGCCTGATCACCCAGAAGGTCTTAATTTCACATGACTTTGGGTTGGCTGATCACTTCTTCTCAGACAAGGTAGATTATCTTAGACAGGGTGCATTGCTGTGACCCTAAAGTGGTCTTGCATTTGGTCATGGCTGACAATGGCCAGGAAGGGCATGAGATAAGTATGATGATCACACAGATGCTTGTGAACCAGACTAATGCCAGCTGAGACATTTATCACGTCTTTTTTGTGGCCATTCTAGTCTTTGAATTGTTTAATTCTCCCTGATGATGAGATTTTTTTTTCTGTTTTAAGGAAAGCCTTGATTATACTAGTCCTCAAACACTCCACCTTGGACTTTGACAATATTTAAAGTCAATTCCAAATGGAAGCCCAGTCCAATACTGTAAATGCAAGTCACAAAAAGCAACCCACAAACACAAAAAGACAGCACAAGAGAACATTAATGGGTCAAAAAAACCCAAGGGTAAGAATGGGGTTTGAAAAACCTTAATCCATATAATCAACAGGCAGTCAGACAAAAATCTTTAATTCATATAATAAACCGACAATCATATGGATTCAGACATCCGTACCAGTACCAGTGCTGGAGTATATAAATATTACCTGAGAATGAATCTAATCAAGCCTATTAACCTTAGAGTATAAAAAAATGATTTGCTCAACAGTGGTTTTAAAGAAGTACTACTAAATAGTAGACACAATATGAAACTGTAATGTTTGCCTGTAATGTACAGTTAAAATAATATACAGGTACAAGCAAGAGAACTAAAATACTTACACCTATGTGAAGAAAACTAAAAAAATGTTTGGGGCAAAATATAAAAAATAAAGACATTTGTTTAATCCTGGGGAAATAAAGTCCTTAGATGAATAATTCATTTATTTTCTTTTGTAGATAGGATATGTTGGCAGCACAGTCTTGCAGCAGTTAGTGTTGTCGACTAACAGCAAGAGGTTCTCTGGTTCAATTCTCAGCTGTGTGGAGACTGCATGTCCTCCCTGCATTTTCAAGAGTTTCCTCTGGGTGCTGCAGTTTCCTCCCACATTTCAAATATGTGTCTGTAGCATTTTTCCACAGGCATTCGCTGAAAATGGGCTCTGCCCTGTCGGTCTTTCCCAGTAAACAAATGTTGAATAAATATATAAAAATGATATCCTGCCAGCCCAACTTATTCAACCCCAGCAACAATTAGTTCTCATTGTTTAACCATACCTAAATATCAGCTGTTGCTTCTACGTAAACTGCAGCTAAATAGGACTTTCAATTACATGTTGAATAGGCATTATTAATATACATAAATATTTTTTTACATTTGTATTTACTCAAACATATAATGGCATCTCTTCAAAATGAAGTAAATGAACAGCTCATCCAATATTTTAGCATTGATGCATTGGCAGTGTGTGAGCACTTTATTTCATGGTAGCTAGATAAAAATGTAATAATGCTTAAATTATATTCTCATGGGATTTTGGATCACAAATGTTATAGTGATACCGATGTCTCCTTCAAAACTGCATTTGTCTACAATGTTCTTTCAGTCACTTTCTTTTCAACTTAGCAAAAATATAAGGAATCACATCCTCACTAGTTCTACACTAGCGTATTCTGGACTTCAAACAAACAGTGACATTGAGAAGGAAGTGTCAGGCTCAGCTGGATAGCATCTTTCATCTTTGTATTATGTGACCTTCTTAAAAAAAATAATAAAGGATCATTTTTTCCTTAACAGATAATCAAGCAATTATTTTCAGAAATTAGAATGGCATGGCTCATGTGGTTTTGTCCTAGAATACATACTTTTATTTATAAGCAACATTGTTTTCTACTTTGAAATGCCTCTTTCATAATATACAATTTGACCTAATACAGATGTCTGAGAGAAGTTCTGCAGCCAAACTGAATGTACTTTTGTTACTGACAATTATCCTCAGTGAAAACGTCCTCATTTCACATGTTAAAACACGTTGCCAGATATATTAATAGACATTATCTAGGGACTCAATAGCAAAAGATATTCTTCCAGACAGGAACACAGTAAAATAAAGGTTACCAGTGAGATTTTCTTGTGATATATCACATATACTGTTTGAAGCTACTGTTACTCACCAGTCTCCATGCACTTCTTTGGTTGGACTGTATTTGTATGGTACCTTCTCGATGAACTTCCTTGATGGGACTGCATTTTATATGGTACCTTCTCGATGCACGTCTTTGATGGGACTGTATTTGTATGGTACCTTCTTGATGTACTTCTTCGATGGGACTGTATTTGTATGGTACCTTCTCGATGCACTTCATCAGTGGGACTGTATTTGTATGGTACCTTCTCTATGCACTTCTTTGATGGGACTGTATTTGTATGGTACCTTCTCGATGCACTTCATCAGTGGGACTGTATTTGTATGGTACCTTCTCTATGCACTTCTTCAGTGGGACTGTATTTGTATGGTACCGTCTCGATGAACTTCTTTGATGGGATTGTATTTGTATGGTACCTTCTCGATGCACTTTTTCAGTTGGACTGTATTTGTATGGTACCTTCTCAGTGCACTTCTTTGATAGGACTGTATTTGTATGGTACCTTCTCGATGCACTTCTTCGATGGGACTGTATTTGTATGGTACCTTCTCGATGCACTTCTTCGATAGGACTGTATTTGTATGGTACCTTCTCGATGCACTTCTTCGATGAGACTGTATTTGTATGGTACCTTCTCTAAGCACTTCTTCGATGGGACTGTATTTGTATGGTACCTTGGCATTTCTGTGTCCACTGAAGCATCAGATCATTTAGCTTCTGATTCAAGTTCCTCCCCGGTTGTGCTGCATCCTTTCTTACAGGATCATATATTCTGAGATTATACCCATTGCCTACTGAAAGCTGGCAGGGTACAAGGTGTAAGCAGAGCCTCCCAAAAACAACCAGCAGCACAGCCCCCAACCTCTTTAAGATGACAGATGAGAAATAAACCATATTCTAGCTTCATCCCTTATAGAGAGAGAGACAGTGGTCCTATGTATAATATCTTTATCTCAGTGTCATGATTCCTGATATTGCAGACTTACACTCATACCTGTTTATCTTTATTACAATTACAACTACATGCTCTTGCTCTTCTGTTTGGAAAGTACAATGTCCACTTTCACTAACTTTCTATAAAGCCATTTTGGGCTGATGAATAGTCTTTCAGTTTCTTTTCTTTTATTGGTTGATTTCTGTCTCCATGTTGCAAATAATTAAAGATTCTTCCAGACAAAGCCCATTCTTTCTTCACCTCTAGGACTTTTAGACAGAGTGGGAGGAATAGCTTTTCAGGGAGGTGGCATCATGCATGAAGCCACTAGTGTGCTTTGTGCTTCTGCTGCCAGCCCAGCAATGAGTGCATTTGAATGGCCTACATTCGACCCCTGGGTGGTGGAGGTGAGTGAGCCACATTACCCCAGAGGCTCACAATGTCTTTCCACATGTGTCCATGCTCCTGCATGTGCACTATGAAGGCTACCAACCATTAGTGGATCAACGAGTCTAATGACAAGCTGCAGGCCACAACTTTGGATCCCAGCCTTCCTCATCCTCCCAACATGTCCATAGAAGGACTTGAGACACAAATCAAATGTGAGTCACGTGGGTCATAGTCATACCTTCATTCCACTGTTCCACTGGTGCTGAGACCACTGCAGCAGTGATATGCTGGTAGTCTTCATTTATTGTTTAACATTAGATGGTATCTTCTTTCGCAAAGCTTATACCATGATATATTAGATGTTCTGTAAGATAAACACAGCAATGTGACCAGTACCGGGTGCCACAAATTTAAAGGTAACATGTTGTACACACCTGGCCACATGAACTGCAGAACACTAAGGATATCAGGGATCCTCCAGTATTAAATGATCTGTTCTGAAAACAATGCATACAAAACCAAATCAAGTGGAAATGATCAGCTGTTCCAGTAAAGACAATGTTGGGCACAAGCTACAAAACATGCACACATACACAAGACATGACATTTATCGAACTGCATCTACAAAACTAGGATTTTTCAAAAGTTACAGAATAACAAAACACTGCTTGTGTTAAAACAATGTGCTACTTTAGCAAGAAAACCAATGTATGTCTCTTGAATCTATATTAAATCAGCGAACACTCAAAATAGCGAACACGGATTTATCGACCCTTAAGAGTGAAACCTGACAATCCCAAAGACACGGAACAGCATTTTTTTTTTCATAGGGCTGTTTTCATGATTTTGCCATTTCCTCCACTGTGGTGCAATCTTGGAGTTAGTATATTTAACTAGGGAGTGTGTGGGGGGCAAGGCCCCCAACTTTATTTTGTGTTTTGAAATTTTTTTTTTTTTTTTGTGGAACAGCAATTTTTTTTCTTTGGGGAAAGAATTGCTGTTCTGTGTCTTTGATATTGTCAGGTTTCACTCTTTATGGGTTTCTAAATCAGCGTTCGTTATTCTAAGCGTTCGCTGATTTAATATAGACCCATGTCTCTCTGCCTACCTATCTAATTACCTGGCTTGAAATAAAGCTATCTTTTTATTTATTTTTGAATACTGTTCCTCTGCTACAGATCTATGTGAATGAAAGAGGCTTATCCTATGTATATATTTGCCAATATGTTTAAAATTTTTCTTTCACTCTGTAGACATATGTCCATTCTTTCATACAGTACAGTTCTGCTTGAAGAGCATGGAATTATCCTATGAGATCACTAAAAATATCCATTACAGCTGGAAATTTTTACACTGGGTGGCCCCACTGTTATTGAAAATACTTATTGCACATTCATAGTTAAAAAGCATTCAACAGTCCTGCTTTCTGTATCAAAACATTGTACATCTGTACTACAGATGGACACATTTCTGCTTTCTTTTAAGAAAGTTGTCTTTCTTGCCTGGGATTCCTTCTTACCAGCCCATCATTTACATAGAAGTTGAAATAAAAAATAAGGAGATATGCCTTATTAAATGTCCTCTTGCTATTTAGAAGGCTAGAAATTTCACTGTAATGAGGGTTGGTTGAATATCTGAGGATGCAGTGAGCAGCACTTTTCTACGCGTTTGGGTTGCAATGCGTGCCTGCTGCATTCATGCTTGCGGCAGTCTGAATGAAACTGATAATGATTAGTATTGCTGTGGACAGACGAGCTCGAGGAAAATATTTTTTATTAACTAAACATTTTTCTTTTATTAAAACAAATGGTAGTTCATAGGTTCATAGGTAATTACAACATATGCAATCCAGGAGATTACTGAGGAGCTTGGCCAGTTTCCCAACTGCCTCAGAGCATTGTCTGGTTCACTGGCTTGCTAAGAATGAAACAGTAGGCAAATGGAGACTGACGAAATCAAACCCAGGAGTACAGGAACCACTTAATAGTCTTAGAAATCTGTACTATTAAATAAATTTAATCCAACTGCCTGGCATGAAAATTGAGCATACAATCAATCAAAGTCAAGTGGCACCAACTGTAGTTGGTGAAAAGAAAAAACATTAAGGTATCCATAAAAAAAAAAAAAATTAAAGTAACTGTAAAAAAATAGGATACCCAGAAGAGCCAATGTTAAATGCACGCTTTTATATTTAAACTTGTTTACCTGAAAACTGAACTTACAGTTATCGATGGAAGTTAATGGTGATATGGTCTTTGATACTCACACATTCAAGAGAAAAGGTTTAGACAACCCCCTTTACTCCTTGTGATGCAAAAGTTTGAAAAAATGTGGGAAAGGAAGATTCAGGTTTTATTGAACAACAAGCAAAGATGCAGATTTTACAATCTCATGGTAGAAGACAGAGATATTTTGTCTTCCACCTCTATTAATATTTAGTAGTTTTTTTTAATGGATTACATTAAAGTGTTATTTTTTTTTCATTTGGTTGTTTGTTGTTTTATCATGGTATGCTTTAAACTGTACAGGTTCTGTAAGGACCATCTTCTGGTAATTTGTTTTTAATTTTTTCATACAATAATTTATTCATTTTGTCACAGACATATGATATGTACACAGTAAATCAATAAATGAAGTAGCTGCAACTAGTTGGTAGTGTGTGTGCGTGTGTGTGTGTGTGTGTGTGTGTGTGTGTGTGTGTGTGTGTGTGTAGAAGAGGGGTGCAGTTATATGCACTGTATATAACTGAAAGCAACAAGAAGAAATATGGTTCTGTGGCCATTTTTTATTATTAATTAATTCATTAATTAATTTGTATTCATTCACTCAGATCAGACATCTGAGGTGTACACAGTACATGAAGTAGTTGCAGCTTCTTGGCATATGTGTATGTGTGTGTGGGGGGTGAGTTGCAAGGGTTTATATTACCTTATCGAAAAGCCATAATATTGAATGGCTTTTCATTGAACCGTAAAAGTCGAAAGCTGAAAATAGCGAAAATGCGAATGAGCGAATTCTTTCCCTGGGAAAGAAATCTCTAGCCCTGCAAGCACCTACACACTAATCTAAACATAAACTGGGGGTCTTTGCCCCCAACACCCCCCAATGTGGGGCAGCCCCCTGTTAGAAAAATATGTATTAATGTGTGTATTAGCAATATGCTTAGTGCATTTAGTGCTTGAAAAGGGTTAACACATTTATTCTATTTCATACTGCATAAATCTGTACAAACTGCAGTTGCCTTCTGACCTTGTACTGTTAGCTAAAATCTTGCTTGTGCCTTGGAAATTTACTGAGAAGCAGGTGATTTCTGCTTGCGTTAAATAATGAATAGAACAATACTACGTGTATGAAACTTAGACAAGAAGTTCCGCTGTGCCATGAGAAAATACACAGCTGTAGAAATTATAGATAATTAGTACAAAGCCTGCTTGAAAATATGAACTGCAATCAGCATTTGCTTGTATATGTATTAGAAGAGTACCTTGAAATATAACACTGTACAATAGATGCTTGTAAACGGATTAATAGTCACCAAGGCCAGGTTGTTTTTCTGAAAAGTTTCTCACAAATCTAGTCATGTCAGCAGAAAATCTGACTAACATCTGCTGTAGAACAATACTGAAAGTTGTGTTTGATTATGTCAGCTTCGAAGGCCATGTCTTGTAAAACAGTATAAGAATGAACATACTTCCTGTTAGTAGTTAGACAAATCCTTGCATTTGCATGTTTTTGTCTCCTTGCTGCAAGTAAATTAAAGTGCCTTAACTGAACCTTACGTGTATTGGTCTTTGAAGTTTTTTCCTTTGACAGATTGGTCCTTCGGACCGGAAACCTTCACTTCGCCTCGGATCAGACAGGCCAGGTGGTTTGAAACCGTACGGGGAAGAAACCACATCGGTTCTTCTTATTTGAAAAGTCCTCCGACTGAATTGTCATACAAAAGAGGCCAGCCACTTTCTGATCTGCGACTGAAGGATGGGTTTACTCGAACCAGGTGATCAATCACGAAGGCTCAGGTAAGGTGAATCTACCTTCTTTTTTCTGTTTTAGATCAGGGACTAGATTTGTATTTGTTCTGTTAAGACTTTATTTATAAGTCAGGGACAGAAAGATTACTGTCTTGTCATAGATCAGGGAAACAGAGCAGGTAAGCAGTCATTCTGAAGAGACTATAAAAACATCTGTGGTACCACGTTAAAAAATAAGGAGTTACGTAACGATTAAAAGGGTAGAACAAAATGGGTAATAATTGTACAAAAAGGTCCCAAAATCCGCCGTTAACTGAAGACATGAAATACATGCAGTCACAGCGTGCTGATAATATTAAATACTACTCAAAATGGGTTAAAGTATGAATTTGATGGTAAACTAGAAAAATCCTCACTTGTCAAACTTGTCAGACAGCTTAAAACCAATTCTAAAGGTCGGGTAAAAAAGCAACGTCAATTAGGAATTCCTCATGCAAACAGGTGGATTGAGGAAGTAAACCAAAGGGAACAAAAGAATAATAATTCAAAAGCAATGTTTTTAGATAAAGAGGATAATAACATAGTAATAGCATCAGCCCCTCCGCCTCCCTTACCAGAATATGAGGCGAGTGAACAAGTTAGCCCACCCCTGCGATATCCTGCTATCACTGTAAGTAGAGACACTACAAAAGCAACACCGTTTATTAGAGATCCCGTCGAGACCAGGTCTCGAACACGGGCAGGAAACTCAAAAGGAGACAATGAGTTATATCAAATGGGTAGAAATTCACGATTTATGAGTGAAGAAGAAATATGCCCACTTATAGAAGTGCCTAATCCTCAAGCAGGGCAAGAAGGTCAGGACCCAACTATTCTAGTGTATAGACCCTGGACTCCGGAAGACATCCGGAAAGCCATTGAGGGAATTCCCCATCCAAAAGTTAATTTTAGAAAGTTCTTAGAAGATTTGCAAGGAATGAGGCTTAGTTATAATTTAAACGGAGAAGAGGTAGAATAAGTAGTCAGACAAATTGTGGGTCCAGATTGGCACATGATTAGTGGCGACTGGAATCCCCGTGATATTGCGCTCAGGCCCCTCCCACATAGCAGCGCAGAGTTAGACAACAGAGTGAAAGGTCTTACAGACCGAATCTCTGAAAAATGGAAGCCTAGGGCAGACTGGATTTGCATTAATCAATGCATCCAACAGGAAGCTGAAGCTATTGACAGATATTATGCCAGACTATTAGAATGTTTTAATAACCATTGTGGAATGCAGGTTCCTGAAGATCAGACACATGATTCCCCATATGAGCAGCAGTTAAAGAATGCATTTTTGAAAGGCAGTATTGCACCTATAAGCAGCTTTATTACAAAGCACATGGTAGATCATCGTACAAGCAGGTTACAGTCATTACTTGAATATGCTAGGCATGCCGAAAGGCATTTTAATAGCAAAAAGAAAAAGAAAGCCCAAGTATTTTCTGTAGAAGATGGAGCAGAAGTATATGTAGTACAGTCTGGGAAAAAGGGCTAGAGAAATGCCCAGGGAAACAAACAATCTGATCAGCGATCAGAAGACTTTGAAGGGTGAAAGAAAAGGGGTGAATGTTTTACATGCGGTAAGAAAGGACAATTGGCAAGGGATTGCAGGAAAAACTAGAAAGCAACCACGGAAGATAAGGAGGGTGAGGACTGACTATATGATAGTCAGGAATCACTAGAAGGGGATAGCAGAGAAAGGACAAATGAATATGTGATAGAGGGAGTAGAGAATGTGACAGAAGAAATAGAGGAAGTGCAGGAAGTCACGGATAGTGAAGAAAATGAAATATTAGATTTGGCTTTATATTTAGCAGACACAAAACCAGAAGTTACACTCCTGGTAGAAGGGAGGGAAGTCAGATTGTTGTGTGACTCAGGGGCATCACGGACCCTGATACATCCCTCCAAACTGCGCAAGAGAACTCAGAATCACCTGATTACATATTAGTGAAAGCAGCTAATGGACAGCTGTATCGGGAGCCCCTCTCCCATAATATTGCAATAACTGATCCTGTTTCAGGATTGACCCAGAAAAGCAAAATTGTTGTATCTGCAAAATGCCCAGTAAACCTCTTGGGCAGAGACCTTATGCAGCTATTTGGTATAGCAGTAGTTCCGACTATGCAGGGTATGGAGGCACAGCGACAAATTGATACCTTTGCAGTGCAAGCGGAGGGTAAAACGTACTATTGGTACAGCCAGGACTTGGTTACGACTGGTCCAGGGACGGTGACCGAAGAGTTAATGAACGTAGCCATCAGCAAGTTCCCCTCCCTTGACATTGATAAACAGCATTTGTTGCACTGTACTCTGTATTATTGTAACACACCAGGACCTGATAAGGAATATGAGCAAGAATTGTTTAGAAATCGTGCAAACAGATTGATATTATGTAACCTGTACTGGGACAAAGAAGGGAACAGTGTAGCCAGCTGTTCATTGCCCCAGGAGTTCTTTGCACTCTATAAATCTAATCGATTACCACATGTTAGCTTAACTAAGTACAAGAATGTAAATGGGTAGACTTAGGAGAAAAAGTCACGAGATGGGAAAAACAGACAGAGTTAGAACTGTCAGAACAAAGAATACAAATGCAGAAGCTGAATTGGATAACTCAGACCCACCCAGCTGTACACTTGCAGTCTAGCAAGGACAGCTGATTAGCACTCCTATTGAAGGAGGAGGAGAATGCCTTACAGAATATACCAGAAAATCTCTGGTCAACAGGAAAATCAGATGTAGGACTTATTTGTACAGCGGGACCAGTTACTATTACGCCAAAGTCAGCATTTAGACCACAAAAGAGACAGTATCCCTTAAGAAAAGATGCAGAGGTAGGAATCAAACCTATTATAGCAGCTTTACTTAAGGAAGGGGTACTGGTGGAATCTCCTGATTCACCATGTAACACACCCTTATTTCCTGTTAAGAAAGCGAATGGAGAGTGGCGTATGGTCCAAGATTTACAAGCTGTAAATGAAGCAGTAATACCAAGGGCACCTGTGGTGCCAGACCCACACACCCTGTTGAATGATTTAAAACCTCAACAGAAATATTTTTCTGTGGTAGATATCAGCAATGCGTTCTTTTCGATACCGATACACCCTGACAGTCAGCATTGGTTTGCATTCACATTTCATGGGAAAAGGTAGACATATACGCGACTACCACAGGGGTATTGTGAAAGTCCAACAATATTCTCGCAAGAAATGGCAAGCAACTTGGCGGGGTTTACCCCACCAAGAGGTAGTCAGATTTTGCTTTATGTTGATGATATCCTGCTGGCGTCCCCCACCAGCAAGATTGTAAAGAAGACACTATAGCGCTATTACACTTTTTAGCCACTGAAGGACATAAAGTAAACAAGAATAAACTGCAGCTTTGGAAAAAACAAGTTAAATACCTAGGATATGTGATATCCAAGGAAGGTAGGACATTAGATGAGGACAGAAAAATAGTGATTTTGCAAGCACCAAAACCCACTACCAAGAGGGAAATGATGTCCTTCCTGGGTACGACTAATTTTTGTCGGAGTTGGATTCCAAACTATGCTTTGGAAGCTGCACCATTGACTAACCTGATTTATAAAAAACCTATGGCAGCACAGGATTTGTTACAATGGACACCAGAAGCAGAATCTGCTTTCTGCAAACTGAAACAGTTAATAGCATCCTCATTAGTTTTGGGATTACCAAACTATCATAAACGTTTTTTCCAAACTGTAGATTGTAAGCAGGGTTATATGACATCAGTGTTAACACAGCAGCATGGGGACAAGCAACGCCCTATTGCTTATTATTCATCACATCTGGACCCAGTGGCACAGTCTTTACCTCACTGTGTACAAGCAGTAGTTGCAGCTGCAATGGCAGTACAGGTTTCGGCCTCAGTAGTGTTGTTCCACCCTCTCACATTGAGAGTGCCTCATGCAGTCGCAATTATTTTACTGCAAGAGAAGGTAGCATATCTTTCCCCTGCTAGGCATCTTTCCTGTATGACTATACTGTTGAGCCAACCTCATATGACAATTGAACGATGTACGACTTTGTACTCTTCTACCTTGCTCCCAACCCCTGCAGATGGCACACCACACAGCTGCCTGCAGGTGATTGAGCAAAAGATACTGCCAAGAAAAGATCTTACGGATGTTCCCTTGGATGATGCCAAGGTGACATACTACGTGGATGGCTCGTGCAAAAGGGGTCCTGCAGGACAGAACCTAGTAGGATATGCAGTAGTTTCTGATACTGACATTATAGAAGCAAAATCTTTAGCAGAATTGATTGCCTTGACATGAGCATGTACCTTAGCAAAGGGTAAATGTGTGAACATTTTTACTGACAGCCAGTATGCTTTTTCTACTGTACATGTTTTTGCGCAATAGTGGAAAAATCGAGGAATGATAACATCTACTGGCAAACCAATCAATCATGCACAGTTTATTTTAGATCTTTTAAAATCTATTCAGTTACCTCAGAAAGTAGCTATTTGTAAATGCACAGCTCATACAAAACAACAGGATAGGATTTCAAAAGGTAATGCGAGAGCTGATACAGCTGCACAGCAGGCAGTTTCAGAAGTATTTCTTTTGAATGAGGAATTACAACCCTCTGAGATTTTAGACCTAGAAATGTTAAAGACAATGCAGACACTTACTACGCAAGCTGAAAAACAAAGATGGGTAAAACAAGGAGCAATTATTGAAAAGGGGCTGTACACCTCTAAAGAAAGAACACCGATATTGCCGTCTAATTTGTTTAGATATGCAGCTTTGTTGAGCCATGGGCAGTGCCATGTCTCAACAGGGGGGAATGGTACAGCTGGTGAACCAAGTGTTCATGATGTATGGATTTACAAATTACTCTAAAAAATTTTGTTCGTTATGCCACATCTGTAATAAACATCATGCACAAGGGGCATTAAAGCCCAAGCAAGGGAGTTTCCCTACACCACCGTATCCATTTCATACTATCTGTATGGATTTCATAGAGTTGAATAAATGTGAAAATAAGAAGTATTGTCTTGTCATTGTAGATATGTTTTCCAGATGGGTGGAAGCCTTTCTGACTAAAAATCCAGATGCTACAACTGTGGCCAAAGTTCTTGTTAAAGAAATCATCCCTAGATTCGGCATTCCGGAAAGGATCTACAGTGACAACAGCACGCACTTCGTAAATCAGACCATACAGCAGTTAAGTAAACATTTTTGCATTTCCCTAAAGAATCATTGTGCGTATCACCCTCAATCAGCAGGGCTAGTAGAGAGTCATAATGGGATTTTAAAGAGTAATCTAACAAAATTAGTATCATAAATGCAGAGAAACTGGGTGTACTGTCTGCCCCTGGCACTGTTGAGCATGAGAACTGTTCTGAATGCAAAAGGATTGACTCCTTTTGAAAAGCTCTTTGGAAGGGCTTACTATATACCTCAGTGGAAATCTCTCATGCCCGCAGACCAGGAAGCTGACAGTACATTTGCAGAGTATATGCGTAATTTGTTAAATTCTAAACATTTGTTGCAGTTAAATTCTGTTTTAGATAAAGAACGAACCAGACCGTCAGAAGTGGCAGTGCCCCCTGGAGCGTGGATCTGGCTGAAGGTAGTTAAGAAGAAAAACTGGGCATCTCCAAAGTGGGAAGGTCCATATCAAGTGCTTTTGTCAACACCCACTGCAGTCAAAATCGCGGAGCGTGCCTCCTGGATCCACTTGACACACTGTAAATTAGTTAAAAACTTTGAACTGGACAAAAATCTCATTACATGCCAAGAGCAAAAATGATAGAGTCCAGAAGAAACAGGAATGCAGAACAACCCTTTCCTCAGAAGTATTGCATAATCATCCTGTTAACTGTACTAATGACGATAATCTTTTTGTTGTGGCCTTTTCTTTTCCCAGCCACACAGACAGAACTGAATAAATGTGAAGCATTACTCATAAACTGGCATCCAAACTTTAACACTTACCAGGCAATTAAATATGTGTATGCTGAGACTTTCAATGTTTTGAATTGCTGGATTTGCACAGCTTTGCCGACAGCATACGGGGGGGTTATTAATGACTACGGTCCCCCTAGGGGTCAATGAGACCTGGGAGAACTTGATTTATGATACCTCAACCATTACAGCACAAGATAAAATAGCATTGCACTTGTCTGTTCCACAAAAGGGAACTGTGGGTTTTTATAAAAGGTATACTGTTCAAGTGGGTTGGAGCAATTGCAATGTAACTGTTCCTTATAGATGTTACACTAAAGGTAACAAAGTAGATCTTTATTGTAATACAAACTATGATTCATTTCTTGGATTGATGCACAAAACACTTGATGAAGTAAAACATAATTCTGTTCTTTATAAACAGCTGTCTACAATTGATAGAAAAATGTTTCATGCAGGGCAAGTGTATATTATTAGTAACGTTACTACTAAAGTAGAGGACTGTTATTTTGTGTGTGGCAGAAAGGCATACAAATGGTTACCTGAGAATTGGTCCGCCAGTTGTTTTTTGGGTTACCTGGTTCCGGCCATACGACACACTGCAGTTTTGCCTCATGGGAAAATTCAAAATGTCTGAGAAGTCGTCAAGAAACCTATAAATCCAGTGAGACAATCGATGTGCGTTGGAAAGACCATCACTCTTTAGGCAAAGGACTGACACACATAGACTTGAGTGATAGCATTATATCGTGGGCAGGCATATTACCAGCATATGGAGCAGTGAAATCGATCTGGGAGCTGAGAAAACTGTCAAAACTTCTCGAAGTAATGAGCAACACAACTTTTTCTGTTCTCGAATTGGTGACTGATGAACTGAATGCTATGAGAACTGTTGTGCTCCAAAACCGCATGGCTCTCGACTTCACCCTAGCAGCGAGAGGTGGTATGTGCACTTTAATCCAAGAAGAATGCTGTTCGTATATTCCTGACCATAAACATGAGATAGACAATCATCTTGAGGTAATTCAGCAAGTGTCGGCCATGACCAAACCAGGCCCAAACCCACTGATGAACTTTTTCCAGAAATGGTTTGGGGGGGTGGGGTACCATCCTAATGAACATCTTGATTGCCATTTGTGTAGGTATGCTCCTACTGGGAGTATGTGCTTGTTGTGGTATCCCCTGCATGAAAAGACTAGTAAAAGACCTAATAGACATTTCAGTTTCTGAAACCTTATATCAAAGTACTGAGTTTGAAGAACTGTTAAAAGACTAAAAATGCTTTCATAAGTTTAAACTAAATGACTCTCTTAACTGCAAATCCTGAGTGGAAGAGGTTAGGAGAAGAAAACAAACTGTTTATGCTTATTTTGAAAGTAGAATAAAAGTATTAATAGGGGGGAAATGTTAGAAAAATATGTAGTAATGTGTGTATTAGCAATATGCTTAGTGCATTTATTGCTTGAAAAGGGTTAACACATTTATTCTATTTCATACTGCATAAATCTGTACAAACTGCAGTTGCCTTCTCACCTTGTACTGTTAGCTTGTGCCTTGGAAATTTACTGAGAAGCAGGTGATTTCTGCTTGCGTTAGGAAAATAATGAATCGAACAATACTACTTGTATGAAACCTAGACAAGAAGTTCCGCTGTGCCATGAGAAAATACACAGCTGTAGAAGCTATAGATAATTAGTACAAAGCCTGCCTGAAAATATGAACTGCAATCAGCATTTGCTTGGATCTGTATTAGAAGAGTACCTTGAAATGTAACACTGTACAATAGATGCTTGTAAACGGATTAATAGTCACCAAGGCCAGGTTGTTTTTCTGAAAAGTTTCTCACAAATCTAGTCACGTCAGCAGAAAATCTGAGTAACATCTGCTGTAGAACAATACTGAAAGTTGTGTTTGATTACGTCAGCTTAGAAGGCCATGTCTTGTAAAACAGTATAAGAATGAACATACTTCCTGTTAGTAGTTAGACAAATCCTTGTATTTGCATGTTTTTGTCTCCTTGCTGCAAGTAAAGTGCCTTAACTGAACCTTACGTGTATTGGTTTTTGAAGTTTTTTCCTTTGACACCCCGCATCCCCCTAACCAAATATACCAACTCCAAGATCACACTTCAGTGGGGAAAAGGACAAAATCACAAGGATGGCCAAGCAGTTTCTTATTCGCTCATTCACATTTTCGCTATTTTCAGTTTTCGACTTTTATGGTTTGATGAAAAGTCATTCAATATTACGCCATTTTGATAAGGTAATATAGACCTGAGTTGCAATATATTATACATCCTGATAGAAACAAGCTGAAATACTTTAATATCACCATTATTCATTCATTCATTCATTCAACTGCTCACTATTCTACTTCTAAGATATGCACAGGAGATAAAATATCTTTATCCCATGGTCATGGAGGTAGTCTGTCTAAGAAAATGAAATATGACCCCAGTTATCATTTGATCACAGCTAGACAGTTGTTGATTTGGCAGGGTTAGTGAGATTTGAGTAAAACACACTGAAATATGTTGGTGTGACCAGTATTAATACCTAGTGGTTAGAATTTATTTAATTTTGCTTATAAATGGATGCATTAAAAATATTTGTGGAGTCTCTGTAATCACACTTAGGAATAATGGATATAAATCCTTGAATTTAATTCATGGTTTGTCTGAAGCACCTAGCTTACAGTTTATTTGTTTATTTAGTTAAAACTGAAACTGTGCTCAACATTGATCCTCATGAAATATTTCCCTATTGTAGCTGGCCCCACTCATTCAGTTGCTTATACTGGCCAACCCCCTTGCTTTGAAATCACTTGCTGCTTCTAGTGGAACTGAAGAGTGAGCTTGCAGGTGAGCAACTCATGTTGCTCAGCTAAAGAGGGTTAAGCTACTCCAAATTAATTGGATTCTTAATCATGTGCAATTTGAATCATATAATGTATATGTTATGAACTGCCCAGTGTAGCAGTTTAAACAACAGCTTAGCTGAATGCCCTATCATTTTATACAAATAGGTAGTGCAGGTAACATCAATGAATTACACAGGCACATCAGCCCCCAATACAAAGGAACACCTACATATGTACACAGACTCGAGCATGCACACACACATGCAGACATACGTGAACGCGCACACACACACACACACACACACATACACACACACAGACATATGCTCACACACAGACACAAACATACACACACACACGCACACACATAAACACACACACACACACACATAAACACACACATAAACACACACACACACACACACACACACACACACACACACACACACACACACACACACACACACACACACACACACATCAGATTCACAAACACATATCATATCAGCTTTCTAAATAATAAAGCTTAAAAGCTACTTATTGGTTGGAGGTTTAATGTGTACATTTGCATTCATAATGGAGGCACAGTGGGTAGAAGTTGGGACTTAGGGGTACTAACACATGAGCAGCTACACAATTGTATAAGAAATGCATCCTTACTGCAGTAAGTATATGTGCGTACTTCCACTACTCAGTTGCAATGTGGAATATGGTTGTTAACAGTAATGTTTTCAATGCATCAAGTCTTAATTGTAACATTACTTCAAAATTGCTGTCAGATGCACCATAACATGAGTGACAGTTCAGTACATTAAGTTAACAGCAAAAATGCACTGTGATGGAAAAAGACACAACTCTTATCTTGTGGGAACAAATCAGATTTGCTGGCCCTTTATGCATTATAAAACACAACTTCCATGGATTGTGGAGTTTCCAGTATGAGTATAAATTTCACCCCATATCTTGTTTTTCAACAATTTTAAAACTATCTGGACATTTTAATCTGTTCATCTGATTTGTTTTATGCATTCAGTTACAAGAGTGCACCTGTGCTATAGGACTTAAAAATTCCATTGTTAAATCTCAGAACTTCATCTGCAAGCCATCTTCAAATACTGTTGTTCATTCAGTAGGTAGGCACTGCTGTTTGGCCTAATTATACCACAAACTCACAACTGGTAATCAGCACCCCTCCCCAACCATGGAATTCTAGAAGTGTAAAGTACTCCTGCAAGTATTGAGTCTCAGAAGAAGAGTTCTGTAATGAGAAAATATGCCTTATAAGTGGTGACATCTGATAGAAAATACATGCACCGTGTGCAACTTCTTGATGGTAATCTTTCTTTGTTTTTAAAGTGTATATTGTCCACTTCTTTATTTTAATTAAGTCAGGAAAGTCACATTTTAATAAATACTTCTGAGAAGAGCTTTCTCCTGTTCATTCTTAATATATTCAGCATAAATTCCAGTGTGAGAAATGATTATATTCTGCAATCGTTTTGCATTGTTTTAACAAATTTCAATATATTTACTCAGAGACTCATTAGTTTATACTCAGAAATGCAGTTATCCTGGGATAATAAAAAAGTAAATATGCTCCTTCTGTTGCACCTTATTCTTCTTGTATAGTATGAGATTTATTATTCTGCTGATTTATCTGGCTGCTCATTTGAACAGGGTTAGATAAGACAGAAGGGCTACAACATGATTTGATTTAATACGATCCGTGATTAAATCTTTGTGTCATTCATTTTCTACCGATATAAAGAATGGCTGTCAAAGATTACGGGCTGAGTCGTTTGAAATGCTATATAATGAACAAAGGCATTTGTACCCAGACGAATACCGAAAATCTAATCCTGCATTTCAGAGATGTCATGTGCATGATTTCGATTTTGAGATCAATAGACCTTTTGACTTACAATACTGCACAAATAAAGGGATACTCCCCGTATGTTAGGCTTAGTTCCTTAAACACCCTTACTTACTATAAACACCGCTGTATTTACACCATAATGAGGTAGACTAGCTCATTTAATGAAACCAGCTGTGGGAAAATAATGGTTTATTACTTTCATACTTGCCTCCTGTGAGTGCAGCCTCATGATTAATAATAATAATGATCATAATGGTCAGAACTGGAATGACTTTATGTAGATATATTTGATGTCTGAGCCTGAAAAATAAACAGAAATAATTGCAATGAGCTGCACAGGAAAGCAACACTCCTCTACCCTGTAATTATGTATCGTTCAGTCCTTCAGAATGATCTGTTTTCTGTTTTGGAATACAGTCATTGTATATGTAAGGGGTGATAAGATAATTGGTATCTGGGGAATTTGTGGAACAGTAATATGCCATTTACTTAAACATACATTTTCAAAATGGCTCATTTGCAATAGTGGAAGAGAATATTTTTTATTTTTTTTGTTTTACCCTTGTTTATTATTTCGTCTAGTACAAACATTTGATTCAACCACTTTAGATATATTTATTATTGATTTATGTTATATAACATGGAAGCTAATGCCATTTAATGACTTCTACAAGCTGGATCTTAGAAGTCAGTGAATGTAATCTGTCACTGTACAAACCGGTCATGACACATTTTAACAGGACGGGCTTGCCACGAGTGGCACATGCAGTAAACCTTGCAGTGACCTTGCTGGTCCAAACCTCAACATGCTAACCTTCTGGACCACTGACAAGGGCATTCTAGTCAGAACATCTCACCTCCCATTAGCAGGTTATCATTCCCGTTCAAAACATGACTACATCTAAATGAGAGGGGCATTAAAATGTAGCCATGCTGCAAGAGAAGTAGAGTTAAGGCAACACCATGATATATTTGAGTACTTGATGAAATGATTTCCTTCTAACATAGTGCCCATCTTATAATCAGACTTCTGTCTTGGACAACACAAGTGTCAATTGGCTAATCATATGCTATCACTGGCATTATAATTTTTACAATATGCCCCCAAGAACTCGGCATACTAACATTTCCTTACTTATATCCTTACTTGCTAACTCCAGCCTCTCTGGTAAATCTGCTCTTATGCTTACTTTATCACTCCTGACTTTTGTCTTTCAGCTTTTCCCGGTTAGGGGTCGCCACAGCGGAACTCCAGTCCGCTAATGATTGGCAGTAGATTTTCATGAACACCGAGGTGCCAGCTCGATGTCTAACCTTCAATGAAGGCACGCCCATTTATGCATGTCTTTCGAACGCCCACCCGACCGCGGGGAGGACATGCAGACTCCACACGAAGGTGCTCCAGCTGAGAATCGAACGGGAAAACCTCTTACTGTGAGGTAACAATACTACCCCTGCATCACCGCGGATTACTTTATCACTCCTGACTACTAAATCTAAATCCTCTGACACTTCTAACATTGTATTTAATGCACTTTAGTTGTACCTTTTTATCAGTTGCTCTCATTGTATTCCATACGATACCCATATAAAGGAATTCTCCAAGCAACTCTTCTTCTGGTATGATTAACGTTAGTAGCTTGTAAATATCTGAGACTAAACACTTTAAATTGTGTATTCAAAATAACCAATGTTTTTTCAATAACCTGAGTCTCAAAATATTGTACACTTTTATACTGTAATCTATACAGATCTACTATTCTAGTTATTGTACTATTTTTAATATAGTATTATTGTTATTATGATTATTATTATATGTGTATTGGGGAGCTTTTCTCCTCAGCCTCCATTGAAAAAGGGCAACAGCTCAGATGGATTATCCCAGTAAACAAATGTCAAATAAAAAAATAAATAACATAAAATTTGCCATCTCCAGTTATTAAACAAGTAATTATTCCCAGATACTACACTCCTCAGAAGATGAGTGCTGTCCAGTCCTTCTTTCCATATGAGCTTGTCCACATACCCAGGCCTTCAAACATGGCTTGTCAACATTACAATTAAAACTCATTCAGTACTATCTAGACAGAAATATGAAGTTAAGGACTTGTTTCTGTACATCTTTTGCCATAACTTGTTTTGAAGTTTATCATATTGGTATGCAAGATGTGTTTTTTATTTAATATTTGGCAATAGCCTATCGCTTTTATTTTTTCTTAAGCACTTTTTCTTCTCTGTGTGCATCGAAAAAAACAATCTCCTCCAGTAATTCTGGTGCCCTTTATTTTTGGTTTACTATTTTTCAGTGCATCCTGGTAACTCCATCCATTACTGTGTCTGCCTACATTTCCTAACCTCTTCCTGATGCAGTCTGCAAGGGTTGCAACCAATGAGGAGCTTAAGGTGTCCTACAAACCACAAATCATATTCTGCCATTGGGGGACACTTTTAACCTACTCCCATTTCCACCTGCACTTGCATGTAATGTCCAAGGGGCAGACATGGGTTGGGGTCATGTTGGCATAGAACCCCATCCTTCCAGGAGCTCCGCCAGTATCCTCCCCCTCTTACCTCTTAGAGAACATCACCATCTATGTATCTCACCTCCACAAAGGATAAAATGTGGGGAATGTCCAAGTGATTGTTCATCCCTCTCTGCCAGCTCCTCAGAAGCCAGAGCCATTAATCAAATATGGGCCATACTGGCCAGAGTCAGGGCTTTATCCTGTTATGTGACTGACTGTCCACCCCATTCTTTCTAATGCCTTGTACACAGGTTTGTCAAAGATGAGCTGTATATCTGAAAGACGACTAATAACAGTCATCATCTACACAGCCATGAAGGTTGTATGGTCTCGTACACAACACCTTGCTTCATATTCTTTCCAGTCAGAGGGAGCCCATATCCCAGTAATTTATGGGTCTGATCCCCTATCCTGATAAGGAGATACTCACATTTAAGGATGGACCCTAATTGTCTCTTAGCTGGAGAATGACAGAGAGCTACTCTCCTCCCCGGATTCACATCAGTCATGGCACAGTAAGTAAGGTGTTTTGTATTAATCCCTAACCTCCATTCCCAGCAGCCTGATTTCTTCATACTTCCACATTATCACCCTGTAAATGCGTCCATACATAAAATGAAATAAAGTTACTGTACACATTTACAGTTTCCTTGTGTACTTCCAGTTAACACTCTTAGCCTTTCCTGATGTATGCTAGGACATGTGTCTATACTGGCCGCTAGCCTTGTAGACAAACAAGCTACCTTCCCTTCTCACATCATAGGTGAGTCCAGGTCAGTCACGTATCTTCAATGCAGGACTAGTTCACAAGCCTGTCTGTCTGAGTACCAGGCAGTGCTTTAGCCTTCTTATCCAAAGAACTGGCTGTAGTACTATTTCTGATTCTAATTTTAATTCTGTTATGAATCCATTTTAATTAGCCTTCACTGTAATTTTTTTGAGGACACTGCTAAAAACGTGTATACTTCTACAACCTTTACTAGATGTTTTAACTCATTAAACATCTACAGCTCCTTATGGTGTTCAGATCTTTATTGGGTCTATCTTCTTTACATAAGAACCATACCAGCTAACAACAGACAGTATTAGAAAGGGCAAGGAGTTATTAATAAAGTGACACAAAGAAACTAAATCTAAGATATTCTGCAATGGAGAAATGAATGACAGACACTTATTATTCATATTTTCATATTAATATTGTTATTTTCATAACTGAGATGCTATTAAGGGGTATGATGTGAAACACCATGGTGGGAGACAGGAAATGTCATTGTCAGTGATGATTTATATCACACTATAATGGAAATATTGCTAATTATTTTTAGTATTTATGAAAATAATCAGTATTTCCATATATAATCAATGCTTCAAAAACGAGGTGGCAAATGCGGTTTGCAAACAAACTAATTTGTCCAGAGACACTTGAGGGATTTGGGGTGGAGGGAGGGGTGGGGGAGAAGTTGGTGGACAGAGGAGTTATGAATTAAGTGGTGGAATAGTGGATGGTGTTGTTGTGATGAGAGAGGCAAGGAAGGGTTAAGGTTAAAGGGAAGGGTGTTTAGACCGGAAGTGAAGTTATGGTAAGGAGGAGTTAATTCAGTTTTGTGTGGAGCTGAGGGGTGGCGGGATCAGATTTAGGTGTGAACTTGCTACTGCAAGTAATGTATTACATCCAGGATGACCAGTAGGTACTAGATTCATCAGGTAGGCCTTGGGTTAATAGTGGTTAGCAGCAAGGAGGTAGTCATGGTGTGTATAGGTTTTGTGTATTTTTTTATGTTCCTGCATTATTACAGTTTTCTGGTTAGCAGGGTTTCTTAATGACGTAGAGGCTGTGGGCAAAGGTCTTTGTGTTCTTTTTCTGTCATTAATGTCATTAATCTTTGTTGGATCTTTTGTATGTTTGGGAGATTTCAAGCCTTGTGATTATGACTTTTTGTATTTCTTTAAATTATCATATAGTTGTTGATGGTATTGACAGCCATTCTCAAGTTGGTCTTGGTTTTGTGAGCATTGTATACGGTCATGTTTTGTTCATCTGGTTTGCTGCAGCACGTTCATGTTGCTGTGGCTTCCACTTGGTGACTTATCATTCACAAGGTATAGGGTTCACTTTGGTGGTTTGGTTTGAGCTGATTTTTTTTCAGTTTGGTCCCCTTTACAGAATTGCTTTGTTGAAGTGAGATCGTGGTTTGAAGGGATAGTAGTTTCCAGAGTCATTAGTGGGCTGGATACACCCACGAGTAATGGTTAAAGATGACAGAGTTAACAGTTACCAGTATCTCAGCTGGTAGTGTGCTTATTTTGATGCTGATGGTTGTGAGTTCTATTCCCTCAATAGGTAGGTGGTTTAATTAAATTCTTTTCCTGTGTTTTGTACTGATGGTGAGTTGTAGGGTTGGGGAGATTGTAGTAGGAATGAATGTTATGGGGGTTGCAAGATCAGACACCAGTGGAAGTTTTATAAGTACTTAACAGTGCTTCCCCTCCTAAATCAAGCAGGGCTGCACATGATAATCCTGTTGTAAAGCTGTGCCTACCCATTCATTCATCAAGACTAGCCTTAAAGGTAGCCAAATGTAGTATTTTGTTTGACCTGTAGTGTTAACTTATTCCATAGGCTGCGAATATATTCCATTCAGAACCTATCCCTCCAGCAAGTCTTATTTATTTGTTCATATAGCTTTAGGTCCGTAGTGAAGGTATTTACTGGTTTTGTGATGGAATAGTTCAGGTAGTTGTGTGTCTTTTACGGTGCAGGTCACCTCAGAGCAGTCATTAAGTTACTGAAGTTGTGCTACTCTATTGTGATACTTGAAGGACTTGAGGTATTTAATTTTCTCAGTTACAAATTACTCAAAGCATGGAAAGTATAGTGTATGAGCATACAGTCCCAGTTGTGTAATGTGAAGCTATGCATCTCTGCAAAAACAGACATGTGAAATGAAGCCATTTTGAAACATAAATTACACATGCATCTGTTTGGAAAACAAGGGCAGGGGTATCCAAGGAGTTTCCATTGTGTAAAGTTTCAATGTAGCACTTAAGTCGATACTTCCAAATAAACTATAGGTGGCTAGAAGAATTTCATGTGGTTAGAGGGTGACACTGTACATTGTGAAATAGCAGATTATCTGTTTTTCTTTTGTTCACTCTTGGCTTATATTCAACCAAAGGTTATGTTCACCAGCGTAATTTCCAGTGGTGGAAATAAAAATATTTGCAATCTGAGTAAAGGATTTTTTTTTTTTGCTTTACTAAAAAAATGTTTCACATCTAATGGGAATTCTTAACATAATTGAATAATTAGCTTTATATTTGTAATCACTCAAACATAAAAATGCCACCATGATAAAATAAATACTAACATACATAGTTTGGACAAGATGTCTAGCACCAGTGTACCCTTTGTACAATGGCTCTAAAATGAAGAAAGTATTATAAGGTACAGAATTAAATCTGGGAGGCTGTCAAGACTGTCAGATTTTGAGACATTCATTGCTAACAACGGTGATCAGAAGATGAGTACATTTATCTAGTAACAAAGTAAAATAACCATCTTTCTCATATCTTTTCTGTTTCTTCCTTACTCTCAGCAGACCTATGCAGTTATGATGTTCATACACTTTTATTTTTCAGTATTCATACTTTTCTACTTTGTGTATTCTATTAAATGGCAGCTTAAAAAACTAATAAAAATTAAATGATATTCTCATGATATTGTGAATCACAAAGACTACAGTGGTAAGGATAGTTCATTCAAAGAAGTACTGGTGTTGTATATTTTTGTAGTTATATTTGTTTTATGTTAGTGAAAAATTAAGGACTCACGTCCTCACTAGTTCCATAGTAGTATAGTCTCCACTTCAAACAAGCAGTGACATTGAGTGGGCAGCTTTGAGCTCAGCTGGATATATTCTTTTATCTCTGTACAATGTGGTCTTTCAAAACTGACTGATCATTTCCTGTGTAACTCATATAATCTGCTAGTTATTTTCACAATCGGGGATGGCAAACTATATGTAAGGCTGGTAGGCTAATTTATTTATAAGCAGCAGTGCTTTCCTTTCTTAGTACAGACAGTGACTTAAAAGATGTCTGAGGAAGTTCTGCAGTGAATGTAATTTTGGGAGGAAAAAATAAAATTCACAGCACCTCAATATCCATACTGTCAGATTGTTAATTGTCTTGAATAAAAAAAAAATACATTTCTCAAATCATATACCAAGCCCAGAGACCAAATTTATTAAATGGAATATTTTATTTCAAGGCAACCTGGCAACAGATTTTTGTCATAAATACCACAGCAAAATGATGGTGCAAGTTTGATTATTTTTCGACAAGACTATATTAATACAATACCTTGGTGTCTCACTCTGTGTTATAGTGTCCATTGATCTAGCCTCTGATCCATACTGCTCTCCCTGCATGCTGCTGTCCTTTCCTCCATAATCAGACAAAGTATCATCTCAGATGGTAAAGTGCATTTGCTTTAGCATCTGCTGGTTTCCTTGCAAGGCATCTGCTATGGCCACCCCCTCTCACAAGCAGCCATCATTCATGTCAACATCTTTTTCAAATGATAGATTCACATTAAACCTCATTCTGCCCTAAATCTGTAGCTTGGTCATCTACTACCTCGGGCATAAGACCCCTCCATCTGAAGCTGAGGATCAGATACTGATGCATCTCCTGTAGCTACAAACATGACTTCTGCTTGTAGCTACAGCAGATACTGATGCATGTTTGACTAGTCTCTAGCTATTTTGGCTGTGAAGCTGCTCTACCAATGGGACCACTAGGAGGTGTTCCATCACCTACCTGGTGCACCTGTTTCCTAACTCCTAGAACTGCTAGCAGCTTTTATATCATGCTGTGTTCTGGCTTTGCTCTTTTTTTTTGTGATGGCAGTGTTGGTGCCCTATTGATGTTTTGATTGATTTGTTGTGGTAGTGTCCTGTCAGCTACATGGAGCACCTGTTAACAGAGCTTGCAGTCAAGTGCACAGAAACTGGGATTTCAGTCTGTCCCCACAGTGTCTGTGTCTCTAATTTTTAATTCTGATCTATGATAAAGGAATTCTGATGTGGGCTGTCCTATAATCATTATTCAGCAGTGTCCTTGTTTTGGCAATTAATTGATGAATATCTTGTTTTTTTATGCATTACCACTTGATTTCCTAGCTAGATGCCCTCCTAGAGGTCCCCAGGCTTATCAATCACTACTTCATCCCTCACGCACCGTAGCTTATGTTAGAGCATAGAAGTTAAGTACCCATTTCCGTGTTTCCATTCTAAATCTACTGTCATCATTCTTACCCAGCTGGGGCTCAGAAATCAAGTGCATCTCTTAAATTATCATATTGTTTTGCCCTAGAGGGACACAGGAACAGTAATAGATATATTTTTTGAACAGCTTTGCTTCAATTTTTTTTTTATTTTATTTTTTTTTCCAATTTATAACCTCTGATTTTTTATTTTATTGCTTTAGGTTTTACATTTTTTGGTTGTTTTTACCATTTTATAATATTTTAGTGTTGTGTAATTTTATCATAATTTCCATAGTTCAGCCTGGAACAACTGATTATAGCATATCGTGTTTACATCCTTTTTTATTCTCACTCTTGTATACCTACACCTGCTTCTTAACTATGCAAGTGCCTGCACTTTTTTGGAGACATCCAAGGGGCAAGGGAGAATAGAAACCTCTATACACATTGCTAGTAGATCACAGGACCTGCTGCTACTTTAATGGGTTGGAACATCAAACCTCCTGTCTTGCATGATATTCAGGATTCCAGTTATGCATCAGTGGCTGGCAACTGGAAGCAGACCTTATGTGATTTCTCTTAGTGCTTATTACACTAATGCAAGGTTGGAATGAAACTCTGGAGTTATACGTTCATACGTATTTACTAGGCTAACGACCACAACGGCCATTTTAAGCCTAGTCATGCATCCCAAATCTCTGACAAGTTCAGATACCCTTGATTAGTGTAAGTAGGGGCTTGGGAGGTGAAACATTTACAAGCGGGGGCCTGGCAGATGAACCATTTACAGGTTGGCTTGAACTCCTTTGCTGTGTGGACCCTGTTTTTATCAAGAAGACCTGACTGGATGAGAACTTTGCCCCGTATCTCCCTGCAGCCTTCTTCCAGGATTTTATGGGATTCATTACGGTAACAAAGGGGAGATGCTGCCAGCCCAGCTATCTGTAATTTTGTAAATAATTATATGTTATTTGTGAATATCAAGATGATCTATATAAGATATTTGTATTAGAAATGTATTAGAACTGTATGGACACCTACAAACCTATGAAGATGGTTTGTACAGATATATGCTGAAGAGATATTTTGTAGAGTGCTTGTGTTTGAAATGTATCCAAAGTGTACCCTACTGGAAAAGAACAGAAATGTCCATGCACTATTGTAACTGTTTAAATGTACATTTTTAACAGTGGAGTACATGAGATTAACTTCAGAAAATTAACTGAAATTAAATTACTTTATGGCCAGGTCTTAAAAAGATGTTATCTTCCAGTTTCAGTGCAGCAGGAGACACAATGTCTGTACTAGAGAAGTTTTCTGTATTGTCTTTAAATGTGGAGAAATGTAAATTGATTTATGACTTTCATCATTTGCCAAAGATCTGAGGAAAAGCTCTTGTCTATGTATTTTTACAGGTAGATGCTAAATGCTACCAGGTGCCATGAGTGTTTGCTTTGGGCCTTGGGAACTAGGAATCAGATGACAAGCAATTATGTCATTCTGCAAGTTATCCCAGCAGTAATATTTTAGATATTAATTTGGGAAGTCTCTTAGTGAGAGACAGCAATCTGTATTCTGTCTTGAACCTGACAAGATCCATTCACCACACCACTGCCTTGCTCTGAGTAAGTTAGTCTAGGGAACAGTATAATTCTCAGGAATATAGCAAAGCTTAATTTAGATGTTTTTTCTTTATTTATGTGAGACTGTCCTGCAATGCTGTTTTACATATTTCCTGTGATTTTGATCTCTGATGTCACTGTGATTATATACTGAGTATTTTCTTGTTCTTTTATTATTTATTATTATTTATTATTAAATGTATTTAAACCTTTCATTCTGGCTGATCTGTGTAGAGATATTTAAGTTCCTAGAGTACTTGCATGTTTATCAGGTGACACTGTGTAGGCCACTCCTAATAGTCTTGCTCTTGATCAAGCTACCATTTGTATTGATAGTAACATTATACAGTAAGATTGGACATGCTTTGTTAAGGGCCTTAAAGTAGCTGATAAGGAGTGACTGGTGGTAGTGATAACTACCTTACAGTCTGGGCAGAAGGAGGCATAGTTAGTAAACCTGTGCCAGCCTTTCCCAGGTGTGTGTGTAATCAAACCTCAAAGAGTGTATGTGTCAGCTACTGGGGCAGCGACATGTAGCATTGGTTGGACAAAGAGAGTGCTGGAGGACTTGGCTTCATCACTCAGCTGAGTTCTCAACTCTATAGCTGTGCCAGTTGGGAGTCTTACTGGGGATCTGGAGAAAGAGTGAGAAGCCAGCCCCAGACTGACTGTGATCTCTGTGTGCTCTTATGGGAAATTGCAGTTGATGCAGAGATCTGCATCTGGAAATACTGTGTGTGCACCTCTCATCCTCCCAGTGGGCGTCCCTCACTAGTGACAGTGGTGAGGAGTGAGGCTCCTTGATTACCAGTCTAGTGGTGGGCAATCACAATTACCTTCAGAGGTGCAGGATTTGGGGAAGGATTGCTGTATGCAGTAGTTGTGAGAGTGGGCTGACATGCATTGCCTCTAGGGAGTTCATATTGTTTAAACATGTCTGTAGTATATTCTCCTCATTTACTACTCTCAGGTTGTGTGAGGACATTCCTAAAAGGGCTCACAGATTTTTCTATGGACCAACTTTTGAATCACTAGCATTTAGTTGTGCTTGATGACTTCAACATTTGAGTCTGCAACAAATCAGTTATTTTTGCCAAACAAATCAGTTTCATTATGAAATGCTTTGGATTTGCTCAGGCTATTCCCTCTGCAATACACTGAATAGGTAAAACGTTGGACTTGATCATCTTACTTAAGGTTAGTGCATCAACCATGGTGATGGGACCACTTTCTTGATCTAACTATTCACTTGTCTGCTTCAGCCTGGATATTCTTTGCGATAATCCCCTGGATCTTGAATGGAAGGAGATTAGATTAATAACAACTAACAACACTGTTCAATCTCAGCCTCATTACAGATTTTGTATTACGTGAATGAAGAACAGCAGCAGTCATTTCCCTGAGTAAGGAAGGACATTTCATAGATGCAGACAATTACAGACCCATATCTCTGACCAGCCTCATATGCAAAGCTATAGAAAGACAACATGGAACTATAAGGACACAGGGGACCTCAAAACACTGGACCCATCTCACACTGGATTCATCAAGGGCAGGTCATCCTTATTTAACTTGAAGGACATTTCTGAAAATGTCACCAAAGCAATGGCTGACAGTAAAATCATCCATACTGCATACCTTGAACTGGCCAAAGCTTTTGACACAATCCTACATTCAGGCATGTAGAAAAGCTAAATAAGGCCACTATGTCACATGGCTAGATTGCTGGCTGTCTCACTGAGAGGCCACAGTTGATCAAAACAGGGAAAGCTACCTCCAAAAAGACCAGTCACCAATGGAGTACAGTGTTGGGATGAGTCCAGTTTGAAATCTACTTCTATGTAGTAAAAGCTAATAGCAAAGGGCTTTGATGACTAAGTTTCCAGATGACTTCAAGTTAGAAGAAAACAGTAAATTCCCAAATCACTTATCAGTTCTGTAGGAAGGGATGCCCCAAACAAATAACTGGTGTCAAAATCATGGTCTGAAACAAAATATCAAAAAATGTATTATGGTATCCTTTGGGAAGTCACTTGCCCCAAAGAAGTATCACACTAACAGTATACCTCAAAGAGTTGGGATTTGGGAACTTATGTGGATAGGGGCTTAACTTTTGACCAACGTGTCCTTCTATATTACACAGCTTATAAAAAAAGGGATCATGTCTAGATCTTGAGATGACAGTATACCCCTTTACTAAGCCCTCATATAGAGTTTTGCACTCACCATTCTCCAGAAAGTGCGCTCATATGATTTGTCACTGATCTCTTTCTGGCATAAGACCAGGGGTACTCGTTTTGTTTTTTTAACACCTTTACTGAATTAGCCCTTAAGACATAAGCACACATATATTTTTATAAATAAAACAAACTGTATTAACATATTCCCAGCTGCAAACATTATATATCACATATATTCTTTTGTATGCGTCTATATCATATTATCATATGATGTAAATAGTGAACGCAATTTCATTGTACCGATAATATCGGAACAACAAAATATCGAACAAATGGAACAGCGAATGTTTTCCCAGGGAAAAAATTTGCTGCTCCATAAAAAAAAAAAAAAAAAAAAAACTTAAACACAAATTTAAGTGGTGGGCTTCACCCCCACCCCCCATGTACCCCCCCTACTTAAATATACCAACTCCAAGATCGCACCATAGTGGAGGAAATGGCAAAGTCCCAAAGATGGCCCACCAAATTTTTTCCCTGGGAAAAAATTTGATGTTTCGTGACATCGCTATTTTGCCATTTCGACAGTATCGGATTGACTAAATAGCATTCACTATTTAGTTCATTCGATAGCGTCACATAGACCCATTTTGTATTATTATCACCAATCCAACATTACATAAATTGATCAAGTCCCATCAACCCTTAATCCTCAGTCCTCCTCCAAAACATTAGTCTGCATTTATTGCTCCCACAATTTTCATTTTTTTCTAAGTAATTTGCCCTAACAATTTTCTAAAGATACCACAGCCAGTTATTTTGACTCTGTTATAACATTCAATACTTCAAATGCAGACTTCAATTTTATATTAATTGTTTTTATTTTTTTTTGGCAGCCACCAAAATTAAACTTAACATGGCCTTACTAGGCAGGCAATTCATATCCTGTTTCCCAGCTCAGAAAAAATCATTTCCTTAGTTACACCCATGTGCTCACCAAATATTTCTGGCAGAGTACACTGTAGGGAATTTTGAAAGTCTGACAGTTCATTATGTGCTTGTCATCCTGGATCTCTCTCTGCAGCATTCGATATCATACATCATGGCCTATTTGAGTCAGCATTTATGTACGTACAGTTGTATTTCCTCTACAGTGCTATAGAGTTTCTTGTAAAGGCCATATGTGGAAGTTTTTTTTTTCTTGGAGCACCTCTTTATCATACCCAGTTTAATGTGGAGTATCAACAGATCCACAGCTGCCTTTGTTGTTGCTCTTTATCAAGCCTCGATCTTTTACCATGCCAACCTTTCAGCTGAGGAGAGAAAAAGTCCTTTCATACAAGAAAACAAAAATGAAAGCTCGTTCTTCTTTGAAAATACAGAAAACTGATTGACACATCTTATGCTGCACACAAAGTGTGGAAGGTCTGAATGGAAGATGTCCACCAAAAACAGTCTGGCATTGCCCAATTGAACCTCACCTTGTGCCTGGGACAGCTACCCCCCTCACTTTACCACAGTGACAATTCTAAGTACCACAGGGCACTGTCCTACACCCTCTACTGCGCATACCGCACATGCTTCTATTGGGAGATCTTATTAGAAAGAGCGTTAGCATACCACCGTTATGAGGATGACATTCTGCTGTATTTTTTTCATTAGATGATTTGGCAAGTGTATATCCCCTTGTTGATGCCCTCATTTCTATACACTGATGGCTTAAGTTTAATAATCAGTTACATCTCCGAAAGTGAGACCTTGTCTTTTCATTCTGTCTTGAGGAAACCATCTGATGTTTTCTAATTACGTCATGTATGCTGGTACTGAGTTCATTGATAAGGTGTGGAATTTAGGTGTAGTGCTGAAGTGCTGGCTCACATTTACAGAACAAGTGACCATCATTAGTAAATCATCTTGTTGCCACATGCAAAACATTTCCAACATTAACTATATCTTATCTCAACCTACTTCTTGGCCTTTTCTCAGATGGACAACTCTAATGTCCTGTTCCTCAGACTCCCTAATACTATGTTGGTCATCTGCAAATGGCACAGAACTCTACAGCTAGGCTACTGACACTTGCATCTCATTAACAAACTATTGTGCCTATTTTGGAGAGTCCACATTGCCTACAGAATAATGTTCAAGGTCTTAGTGTTCACTTATGTGTCCTTTTACAACTACAGTCCATCTTAAGCGAAGATGCTGGTGGTGCCATATTGCTCAGCTTAGGCCTTGCACTCAGGTTCACAGTTTCATAATTATTTACTAGGTTAATGATGTGTGTGGATTGTAAGAAGCCTAGTCTTACATTTTCATGGCAGCTTTTAGTCCTTATATTTTGCAAATGAATACCCAGAGGTGGGCAGAGCAAGGAAATGTTGGGGCATTTACCTGTTGCCCCTTTCCATGAATTATAAAGGTACTAAACCAGGGATGAAATTGCAGTCTCCAATCCATTCATCCAAATTACATTTGAAAAGAGTAAGAGAAGTACTTCACTTCACGCGGAGTAGAAGAAGGTTCCACAGAAGAGGTATTTTATTTGACATATACATATCCCTTCAACACGTTCTATTTATGTTCCAAAAGATATTGAGATCTCTCGAGCAGGTGTTTATCCTATCATTTCTTGCAATTGGGAAATAGGTCTGCCAGAATAGGATCTGCTGAGGCTTGATAATGAGGCAGAGGTTGAATCTTAGTATCTTATATGATACAGAATAGAGGGACAGGGCTTTTGAAATGGTTTGCATAGATTTTGTGATTTAGGCCTTCAATTTTTTTATTAATGAGAAAACATTGCTGCAAGTGTTTGGGCAGGTACATATTGAGTGGGGCATTATAGTAGTACATAGAGTGGAATTAGTACATTCCAGTACCTGGACATTATATCTTTCTATATAAGCTGCATGCTAAAAAAGGACTTTATTACAATACTGGACATCTTCTGATCATAGGAGAGTTCATTTCTAACAATCCCTGATTACTGGATCACCTTTCAAGGTTGTGTTGTCAATGTAATAGTTACAACTGAAATCATGTTTGTCGAAGGATATTATACATTTCCTGGTATTTCATTTTAGTCCATGGTTTGGATACCAGCTATTGGGTTGGTAAAGGCCCTCTGGTAGGATTTTGGTGTCTCTGGGGAGTTTATGATGACACCCATTTTACAATCATCTGACAATCATCTGCAGAAGTGGTTAGCCATAAACTGTTAATATTTTCTTTGGCTTCTGAGATGTATTGGGCCAAACAGGAGTTTCCCCAAGGACTTAACCCTGGTGTGCACTCTTAGCGATAGGCCTTTTTTAAGCGGTAGTGCCACCCACCTTAATTTCCTGGGTTCTATTTTTGAGTCAATTTGCTATCCAGTAAGTTGCATAGAGATTTACATTTACTTGGGAGAGTTTATCTTTGATACCTTTCTGTAAGATGCCATTGAATCCATATGTGAGATATAGGTATGTAGTGTTTGTTTTTCTCACTTTCTATAGCCTTTGTAAACTAAGGTGTATGTAGCCTGCTGTCTTGTGTTGCAATATTAACCATTCATCTTTTGATTTATATTCATCCCTTCCGAACCATTCATGCATCAAATCTCGATCAGCTTGTGGCTGATCTAGGATTCCTCCTACTTGCCACTAAAATTGTGGCCTGTACAGTGCTGGGAATTATTTCTAAGTTTTCTAACATAGCTAAAGAAAGCTTTGCAATCATCCTTTGCCTTGCTTTTTGATAACGAAAAATCAATAAAACATAACTCTTAACACTGCAACCCAACCAAATGTAATGAAGCTATTCAAGGTTGTGGAATTGTTTCATGAAATGTCTGTTCACTTCACTGCTCCAAAGTAGGGATGCAGAAATGGGTCCATTATTCATTAAATGAAGAAGCTATTGAGATATACACTAATACAAATTATGAATTTGGTAGTCATCTCCACAAACCAAATTATTGACAGAATACACTAGGAGGAAAAATATATCTAAACTGGAATCAGTTCTTGGAGTACTCACTCAAACATATTCTATCCATGAAACACAAATACACCCTATATATAAGTCACAATTTGTATTACACATTGGATTAACTCATATTCTTTCTTATAGTAGGCAACCCATTCTTCCCTATGTCCCCCCCAAAACAGTGCACCCCAAATACGTGTATGGAATTGTGAAATAGCAAAATCAATTTGAAAAAAAAATGTTGATGATATTTTTAAAAGAACCAGTACAGAGAGAACGAATCCTTACTACAAAATCCACAGAAACAACACCTCAAATCTCATTATCTTAATGCCCTTCTCATTATTAATAAAGTACCGTGTTATGACAGATTGTAGGAATCAGAGTGTGATCAATTATAAGAAATGGGTTAGCAACTCATTGTTAATTGATAAGGGGGTTCAGATTTTCATGGAAGTTCAGGAAACTACACAAGAATGACCACAACATTTGGAAACATTTGAATATTGTTCCCAAACTAGATCATGATACAATATTCTATATATATATATATATATATATATATATATATATATATATATATATATATATATATATATATGTATATATGGGTTCATATGAGTTAAACGACACGTTGTTCCATCGACAGCCGGCAGATGGACTTCAATTAACCGAAACGTCAAAACAACGAAAACTAACATAAGCGAAACTCACTCAACCGACAAGTCTAAACTACATACTAGCACTAAACAACACATACCTGCAAAGTACAATCACTACCACAGAAGCACATACACAACTACATGCATACTCGCACTGCTACCTACGATATACACCTCATACACTCCACACCACAACAACAATAATTAAAAAACAAAACGGATCCCCACTCCAAACACCACACACACAACACAAGCAAACCAAACTCCTACCAAAGCAACACTAAACCTGACATACACACCTATCGACAACCCTGACCCAAACCCTAACCCTAAGGTCCGTCACTCTCGCACACTCACCTAACCCAGCCCTACCCTAACTCACTTAACCCACCCTAACCCAAAGATATCACTACTACACACTTACCGACCCGAGCCTAACCCTAACTCACTTAACCCACCCCTAACCCAAAAGATATCACTACTACACACTTACCCGACCGAGCCCTAACCCTAACTCACTTAACCCACCCCATCCCCACAGACCATGAACATCGCACACTTACCTTACTCGCACCCTAACGTCCGTCACTACTGCATACATACACATCCCTTACACATTTCGCTTACCTCCGCGTCGGTGTCGGTTGACTGACTTTCGTTGATTTAAGTTTTCGTTCCTTTGACGTTTGGTTAACTGATGTTCGTTGATTTCAGGTTTCGTTCCTTTGACGTTTCGGTTAATTGAAGTCCATCTGCCAGCTGTCGATGGAACAACGTGTCGTTTAACTCATATGAACCCATATATATATATATATATATATATATATATATATATATATATATATCATTTATAGGCTTATTTATGGGTTCACTCTACATGATGCAGAGAGAAGATATGAGAAGGCCAACCCACTTATGTTCTTCCTTCCTCTCTTTACTAACAACAAAAAATTAATTTGCTTTTACTGTATTTGTGTTTCCTCCTACTTTATTTTGCTTTTGCCTCTTCTTAAAAATACTCAATTTTATTTATTCTGCTGCACTTATTGCTGCTTGGCAGTAGCCTGATTAGATTGTAACTGTTATTCTAAATCTTTTGGTTTAAGCACTTGGGCTTCATACCGGTTGTTTTACATCAAGAAGGTTTGTGGTCTGCACTGTTGTGGCAGGACAGGTAGCTTACATCCTTCTAAGCTGGGAATTGCTGATTGAAAGCTCAGTGTCTGCTATTCTAAAAGTGTATTAGTTCTGGTTTAAACACTTGGGCTTCAGGTCAGTTATTCTACATTAAGAAGGTTTGTGGTCTGCACTCTTGTGGGAGGAGAGGCTGAATTCTGCCCTTCTGAGCTGGGAATTTCTGCTCACAGGCTTATTGTGCCTGCTTATTCGAACTGTTTCTTTCTGAAATTGGTGCGCCTTGTTGCTGTAGCATAGGACCAGATTCAGGCCTGCTGAATCTAGTTTTGTTTGTATAACTTGAGCACTGATACAGGCCATCTTTTTTGGAGAAGATTCCCCTGCACCCTAGTAGCAGGAGAGTGCAGTTAGAACTTGTCTGATTGAAGACTGCTGGAACAGGGCTCAGTTTTGAGTTTTTTTCTGGTTAATTGGGTAACTTGTTTAAATCAGATTGTTCATTTTCTATTGTTTTATATATATATATATATATATATATATATATATATATATATATATATATATATATTTTGTACTTTATTCATCTGCTTTTACTGTATTTGTGTTTCTTCTTACTTTATTACTAGGGGCATTGACTACAACTCTGAACTGAGATATATAACAATAAGCATCTTCTATGCACATTTAAAGTGCTTTTTTGATTGTATCTGCTTTATTTTCTAAAAAAAAATATATACACGTTTCCCGCCTTTCTAAGCTAGTATAGTCCAGTTTTCAGGTTAGTGCTGAATTCAGGGCTGTGTTACAAATCTCTGTGTTTGTCCATACCTTACTTGGATAGAAGGAAGTTTCTCTGTTCACCTGTGAGAGAGGGGAGCTTTGAGTAGCCTATCTGTCCCTGGAGGAGTGGTTTCAGCCCAGAAAGTAGCAGTTTATTGGCCATTTTGTGCTAATTTCTATCTCTTTCATTTCCCTTTGCACGCCGGGCAGCACCAGTTAGCTAGGGTATAACTATTCCCAGCTCCGTAAAGTCTCCTCTTCAATTTTTCCCTTGGAACTAGACAAACTTTCAACTTAAGCACTCAAGTCATTAATTTCTCAGCCTGGCACTTGCTCAAAACTCATAGCAAGCACTTATAAACCCTAGCACTACAGAAGGAAAAGTCTCTCTATTCAACCTTACCAGCCATTCAAGTAAAACAGTTTACTGTACCTATCCAGGCATGTCCAAAGGGCAGTTTCAGGTGTACTCTCCAGTCCAACTGGTGAATCTGGGCATTTTGAGGCAATGTTACAACTGCCTCATGTACATAGACAACCCTCTCCTCATACCACCAAACACTAATACATGTGAGAGATGCAATTATACAGCCAAACTGGAGGCTAAGCTCTTTCAACCCAAGACTGGATCAGACAGTCAAGAGGAGAAGGGAAATACTGGCATCACACCACCAGTCTCACATAGACCCATTAAACCAGCACCGGCAAAAAACACACATAATATATGAAAACATATTCGGAGGCACTAAATAAAAATCTGCAAAAGCAACAGAGCCCTCCAAAGCAGACATCCAAGCAACCTCCACCCCACAACACAAACCATGAAACACATACTTCACAAAACCAGTGTGCCACGCAATCACAGCCCTCAAGGCAAAATAACATACCCAGCATACTAGTAATAGGTGACTCTATAGTCAGGCATACTGATGTCCCACTCATTAGGCTGAATAAGGAGAAGGTTACTGTTAGCTGTCTGTCAGGTGCCAGGATCCGCCACATAACACAAGCACTCAGGTCACTCCAGAACAAGTACAAATATGACTCTGTCATTGTCCATGTTTGTGTGAATGACCTGAGCCGTACCTCCCTGGACTATATGAAAAGAGACATGGAAGAGCTCTCTGATCACATAGACCAGGCTGGTATGACCCTGACCCTGAGTAGCATCCTGCCCTCACCAAGAATGATACCAAGGTATAAAGAAAAAATTATCAATTTGAACAACTGGCTAAGTTACCTGGTGTCATTCAAAGGGGATTCAGTGTCTGTCTGCTTGGGATGACATACGCGACAAGCCACACTGCTTCACTAGAGACAGCTTGCACCTGTCATCCTTAGGCTTTGGAATACTGGCCAAGGCTCTTGCCACCCTCATAGTGCCTTTTTTAGGCAATGCTCAAAAGACAAACCCACCGCAGTAAATAGCGCAAGTAATAAAAATCTGAGGGTAATACTACTCAATGCCAGAAGTCTAAACCTCAAAATGCACATACTCGAGGCACTCCTCAGTATGGAGAAAATCGATATATGTGCAGCAACAGAAACTTGGTTTAAGGCTCCAGAGAGCATCTCAGCGCTACCAGGCTACAACTCATACCATACATTTCGGCCACAGAACCCGGATCGAAATACAAAAGGCGAGGGACTATCCATATTCATCAAGGATAGCCACACCTCCAGGTTAGTGGCACAGCACGATGCTTCAGAGATTATCCACGTGCAACTAACAATGGGCCAAGCTGCAATTCAAATTGTAGCTTGTTACAGATCACCCACCATGTCACAGGACCCCCATTCTGCATTTCTGGAAACACAGGGTAACATAAAGGTCCTACCAAACACCCTAATATTGGGTGATTTCAACTACCCAAACATTAACTGGGAGAACTACTCAAATACTAACTCTCTTACCCATCATTTCCTAGAATGTATAAACTCAAACACCCTGGAACAACTGGTTAACACTCTCCACCAGATGTGACAACATATTGGACCTGGTCATCACCAACATGGGCGGCCAGTGTTCCACACTGGAGGTCAACCCCTCGCTGGTTAGATCTGACCATAAACAAATCACCTTGGATATCCACATTCCACCCCCACCCCTGGACAAGGAAACCACTGTGAAAAACTTTTCAAAAGCAAACTTCACGTTACTTAAGACAGAGGTGGAAGGTTTCAAAGCCCCGATGCTAAAGGATAACACTGTCCAAGTTGCAAAATCCTTTACTAATGCATTATACGGGCACCTACAAGAATGCATGGATCGTGCTATCCCAAGCAAAACCAAGACTCACTCCTCTAAGAAAAGGAAACCAGTCTGGTGGACCCCTGCCATAAACAAGCTATACAATAGAAGAAGGAAACTAGTACAGAAAAGAGTAAAATCCCAAGAAGGGAAGACATCCATGGTCAGTATCAACAAGAAACTACGATCCCAAGGCGAGCTTTGAAAGAAAACTTGCCAAGGACTCCAAAGATAACCACAAGGCATTCTTTAGCTATGTCAAGAATCTAAGTGGCAATGCTCAGATCTGCTCAGAGTTAGTGCAGAATGGTACAAAATACACCGAACTAACCGATATTGCCAACATCCTGGCAGACAGGTTCAGTGCAAACTTTACCCCCCTCTCACCCCCAAAAGGGCCCATAACTATACCAGAAGAATGTAGAGCCCCTGAAATTACAGACACTCAGGTTAAAAAAGCCCCCTCCAAAGCCAAAAACACAGCATCAATGGGACCGGACGGTGTCCCAGGCTGCATCCTACATGAGCTCAAAGATGAACTAACCCCTCACCTAAACACACTTTCAAACTCAGCCTCTCCACAGGCTACATACCCATAGAGTGGTGCACAGCAATGGTTATTCTGCTCCACAAAGGTGGAGCCACAACAGACCCTGGGAGCTATCACGCTTTAAGCCTGACTAGTTTGGTCTGCAAGGCTATGGAGCTCATCATCATGGAACTCATTAACAGAGACATTGGGAACCTCCAAACACAGGACCCTACCCAGTTTGGCTTTTTAAGGGCAGATCATGCCTCCTATACCTGGTGGACTTCTTTGAAACAGTTACCAAGGCTATAGATGAGGGAAAGGTGGTATACACAGCCTACCTAGACCTCACAAAGGCCTTCAACACTATTCCCCATTCTGGTATTATAGACAAGCTCACCAGCCTGAACATAAACTCTTATGTCACAAGATGGGCTGCCAATTGGCTCACAGACAGAGCCCACATGGTGAGAGTTGCAGGAGCTAAGTCTGACTCTAAACTGGTTACAAGTGTCGTTCCCCAGGGCTCAGTCCTAGGACACCTCCTGTTCGGCATATACTTCTCAGATGTACAGACAAGCAAAGGAGGACTATGGCTGACCAAGTTTGCAGACGATTGCAAACTAGGGGCTATAATTGACTCACCAGCTGACACAGACATCCTCCGAAAGGGTCTCACTGAGAAGGATACCTGGTGTCAAAATCATGGCCTCAAGCTAAATGCCAAAAAGTGCAGAGTTATTCCCTTTAGAAATAACAAAGTACCCACAAACTACCACATAGGTGGTAGTCCCCTAAATATGGAAAATGTAATAAGGGATCTGGGGACCCAAGTAGATAGTAATCTCTCCTTTGATAATCACATTGCCAAAGTGGTTAGAAAATCCTTCTTCGTGGCCCACCTAATCACAAAAGGGTGTGCATCCAGATCAAAAGAGGTCATTATGCCCTTCTACTCATCATTCACCAGACCCGTCATAGAGTACAATGCCCCATTTGGGATGTACCTTACAAGATACCTGCAACAGCTGGAAAGAACACAGAAGTACCTCCCCAAGAGGATCACTGGCCTCAAACAGATGCCCTATGCAGCTCGACTGAAGAAACTCCAGCTGTACTCGATTGCATACCGCCTGCTCAGAGGTGATCTCTGCCTGACATACAAGGCCATGTCCAACCCAGAATTGATGGACATGCTCCACCTAAAGAAAACCTTATCCCCTTGAGCCACACCCTCTAGGGATCTAAACCTCACCACAATAATAAATAGGACGTGCTGGAGGGATAGATTCCTGACCCAGAGACTTCCCATGCTTTGGAACAAGATTCTAATCTACATTAGGCAGAGCTCCTCGCTAGCACTCTTCAAGAGAAACCTTGACGAGTGGATGAGAAACAGAAAGTTTACCCCAGGCATCACTTCAATGAGAGCCAGAGGCACAGGGAACTAATCTGGGGGGGGGGGGGCAGTGAAAGCCAACACATTCTGGCTAGGCTTATAAATGCCTTCAGGCAGATAGCCTAGTACCTACCTATGAACCTATATCCAATAATACAATATTCAACTAAATTATCATATAAGTTACTTTTTTTCTTTTTTCTTTCTTTTTTTTTTTTTTTTTGACTTGTAGCTCTGTAGTGCTGGTAGAGGTAGAGCAAAAGTACTGTATATCTGACTTCAAAGGTTTACTAGCCATCCATTAAAATCTCCATGGCTACACCTCATCCTTAAATTCATAAAGTGAAGATATTACCCTAACAACCAGAGGTTGTCCCATGATAAATTATGCATGTCATATGCCCTCATTCAATGACACAGTAACTATAGTGTAGTCCAGCGAGCAGCTGTGCATTGATTCCCCAGGTCTAAAAAAGCAGATTTTCAATGATCCCTTCTTCTCTCCCTGAAATGCCTGTATGCCCAGTTCTTCAAAATTAAATTATCAGCACTGTATTTACAATTCCTGCTCTTCCTTCAAAGGGAAAATATGAAGACTATGACAAATTCCTTTATAGCTGTTTCCACAGGTTTCATGGGGTGTTTTGCTATAGCCATACAGCAGTCTACCTTTCATATTCAAGAAACAGTAACTGTCCTGTTTTTAATTCTACTGTGAACCCATTTTAATTGACCTAAGCAATAGTTTGTTGGAGACACCTATAAGGAGAGCACACTGACCATTATCACATATTTTACAAGAAGATGAAATATGAGTTAAGTTGCTAGAAATTCAAGAGGCAGTTTTTGTAAAACTACAATTCTCATGGTGTACTTAAAATTTTAAAGTGCGATTCTCTAAAATACCAGGTTTCTGAACTCATTTTGAAGTTCAGATTTTATGTACATGTAAAACTTTCCAAACAAACAAAGAACACAATAAAATTAAAGGACGGAGGAAACTTTGGAGCAAGGTACCCATAATAAAACCCTTTTTATTTTATTTATTTTACATTTGTTTACTGGGAAAGTCCATCTGGATATATGTCCATTTTCAGTGGAGGTCCAGGGAGAAAAGCTCCAGAAAGCAGAGAACAAATACATTAGGAACAATAGAAACATTTAGAGACAAGTATAATATGCAGTATTCAGTAGGGTTACAAACTTAGAAAAAACATAGTAGACAACATCAAAATCATGCAGCTTCAGTTTCAGACAATAATATACGCAGTTATGGGCTAAGTCCCATCAAGAATTCATACACTTATTAGAGTATATGACTGAAATGCTTAGGGAGAGTTTGCAGGATCAGTGGGTGGTGATTAGTTGGGGTTTGGCAATGCTGTTGGAAGAGCAGTTTGAGGCTTTTTTTGAACTGAGTTAAGGAGGATTGGTGAGTAAGTTCGGCAGGTAGCATATTCCAAGATTTACCTACTGTGTTGGCGAATATAGAGTCCCCAGCCACATTTATGCTCTTAGTTGTTTGTACCAGCAGTTTGTCAGCAGAGCGTAGTGACCTCAGGTTGCTGTATGGTTTGATGATCTTATTTAGTGCTGGTGTTTTTTTGGGTTGATATAGTATTTTGTGGGTTATTACAAGTTGGTTGTATTGGAAGACTGGGCCACTCCAGCCATCCTAGTTGAGTTAGGCTGATACAATGGTGGGTCCTAGAGGTAGCACCTGTAGCAAATCTAGCAATATGGTTGTAACAACTAGCAAGTTTGTTAAGGGTGGCTTGGTTCAGGTTAGTGAAGAGGGGGGAGGCATAGAGGAGGGTAGATAGTAGGTGGGACTGAGCGATAGTGGTTCTTGCAAAAGGAGTGAGGAAGGGTTTGATCCTGTACAGGGAGCCCAGTTTTTTGTTGACAGATTTGATGGTTTTATTGACATGGACATCATATTTTAGGGGGTTATCGACTGATGCCCAGGAGGTTTGTGTGAGTATCTGGGGATATGATTGTGCCATTGTTGGAAGTTACAGTAAAGAATGGTGAGGAGGATGTTCAGGTGGGGGAAAAGATGAGCAGTTTAGTTTTGTTGGGGTTTAATAGAAGCTGACAGTTAGTGAACCATTTTTCTACATCATTGAAAGTATTCTGGGTTAGGATCATAAGCTCAGTTGAGGAGGAGGCGGTACATAATAAAGTAGAGTCATCCGCATATTGGATGCAGATGGCCTTGGGAGTGATGGTGGGTAGGTCATTGATAAAGACTGAAAAGAGTAGTGGTCCTAATATGGAGCCTTGGGGGACTCCTAGAGTAATGGGTAAACATGTGGAAAGGATATTCTGCCATAAAACTGCTTGTTGTCTATCAGGTAAGACTGGAACCATTTAAAAGAGCTACTATTCAGTGACAGTTCCTTTAGGGTATGGAGAAGCAGTTGGTGATTGACCATATCAAAGGCGTTAGAGAGATCTAGGAAGAGAGCTGAGGTAAGTTTGTTATTGTTTCAGTTGATGTTGATAGAGTTAGTGAAGGATAGGAGGGCTGATGTGGTGCTGTGGTGTGGCCTAAAACCATGCTGAGAGTTGGCCAGTAGTTTATTTTGGGTGAGATAGTGCATTAATTGGTTGTGGATGCACTTTTCCATCATTTTGGCCAATGGTGATAGTATGGCTATTGGTCAGAAGTTTGAGAGGTTTAAAGAATTCCCTCCTTTATAAATATCCTTCCAGAGAGAGGGGATAGTGGTTTCAGTCAAGGTGCGGGTTATTATGATTGAGACAGTATATGCAATGGCATCTGGCCCTTTTTATAAATATTCTGGTGGGAGGCGATCAGCTGCCAGGGTAGTGTACTTTAGTTTGTTAATTAGAGATCGGATGGTGGATGTAGATACAGGTTGGAAGGTGAAAAGGTGTGGGGTAGTGGTTGTGGAGGAGTTTTGAAAGGAGCTGGTGGGGGGGGGGGTAGTTGGCTAGCTAGTGAATGGATGGTTTTGGTAAAAAAAATTGTTAATGATGATAGCAGTTTCCTGTGGAGTTTTAAGGTCACAAGTTGAGAGTGTGGGGGTGGAGGTTTGGACAGCGTACAGCAGTTTGTTTTTGCCTGCCCAAAATTTTTGAGGTTTCTTCTGGCGTGTTTGCTGAAGGTGTTGATAGATGTTTTTTTTTGTCTAACAGTGTGGCTTTCTTGGTATCATTCCTTAGTTGTCAGAATTTAATATGGTCAAGTGGGTCTTTATAGGTGTGCCATTTGTCCCATGCTTTATTTCTTGCTATGATTTTGGTTTTGGTTACTTTAGAGAGTCAGGGGTTGGTCTTAGTTTTGGCTCTGAGGGTGGGAATCTAGAATGGAGAGGAATTTAGAATTAAAATAGTCTACAGCATCATCTAGTGGAAGTTCTTTAAGTATGGCCCAATTGCATGCTCTGAGTTTGTTCTGAAAGTCAGTGGAGTTAAAGTTCTTGTTTCTGATAGATTTATAAAGAACTTGGTGGTGGTTATCTACTTTATGCTTAATGATGTAAGTGAGTAGGTGGTCACTTATGTCATCTGGGAGGGTACCCGTGTTATACAGGTCTGGGTGATTGTTGATAAGAATCCAGTCCAGGATACTGCCTTTGTAGTTGGATTTATTTATTCTGGTGGGTGAGGATATAAGTTGGGTATAACCATGAAAGTTTATATGGTTGGTGGGAGATTCAAAGGAACAATTGTTCCAGTCAATATTAATGTCTCTTAACACCATAGTTTCATGGAGATATGTGTTGGAAAGCCATTGGAGGAAGGCTTCTAGGGTATTTGCATTGTTGCCTGGGGGGGGGGGGGTATAAATGCAGGCAATGAATATAGATTTACTTTTGTTAAGCTGTAGTTTGCTAACTAGGGCTTCTGCATTATTGAACAAAGGGGGTTGTTGTGGGACTAGTGTGACACCTATTGTGTTTTTAAACAGAACTGATACTCCTCCACCTTTCCTGGTGTTATGGTCTAGTCTAAGTATATTGTACCTGGTGGGATAACCTCATCATTTTTAGTTCCTGGTTTTAGCCAGGTTTCTGTAGGACATAGCACATCAGGCGAGTAGGTGGCTAGAAGGGCATGAAGATTATGGACCTTGTTGTTAATACTCCTGATGTTTAGGTGACAGGTCAGGAGAGAGTTAGGGGACCTTGAATTTGGCCATATGTCGAAGGTGGTAGTGGGCTGGGAGCTTGTGGGAAGAGTGGGTCCAGGGTTAGGGTGGATGTCCTCATCCCTCATCAGAGTAAATTGTACAGTGATTATTAGTTTCAGCACTTTCCTTATTATTTTATGATAATATCTAGTTTTGGGAGAGATGGACCATGGTCTAGTTAGTTGGTGGTTGTTAAAAGTGGAGAGGATAGGTTTGTAGTGAGCTAGGAGTTGGTCTGATTCACTCAAGGTGGGAGCAGAGATGGTATGAGATATGGGGTGGTGAAAGCCAAGATAGGGCTGGTTTTCATAGATGGTGAGGAGATATAGCCCAGGCAATATAACTGAGAGGAACATAATTGGTCTCATCTTGATAGTAGTGATACTTGGTAAGGAATGTGTGTGGAGAATTAAGAGGGGTTGTTGGCAGGAAAGAGTGGAGTATGGGGGGTGGAGAATATGTTTTTTTATTAACGTTATGAAATGAAAACATAATGAAATGGACTTGTTCAGAACAAAGTAATCTAAATGCACACATCTTTTATACATTAGAGCCGAACCCACAACTTAACATTTACATGCATAATCAATCAATTAGTTAAATAGGGTTAAGACCATCAAAAAATTTTAAGTGCCCATAGCCTAATTAACTAAACTCCTCACCAAGACTAATCAGTACAGCACAGCGAACAACCATGACTTTAAAATCAAAATATTTTCCTTATTATACACTGCTTAAAAAAATTAACACATACATATGCTCATATAAATATAAATATACATATGAAGAGGCCTCCTTAAATCAAATGCATATAGCATACCGTAAGGTAGATTTGATCTTTGAAGGATGTAAATGTTAATTTCTGGGTTTGTTCTAATGAATAAAAGATGTCTGCATTTAGATTACTTTGTATTGAAAAAGTCCATTTTATTAAAGGATGAAAGCACTTAAAGTTAATAAAATTTTTTTTTATTACAGGTATCTTGCTCTGAAGTCTCCTCCTTCCTTTAATTTTATTGTTTTACGTACGTGTCCCATGGAAGACAGCAGTAATTTCTTAAACAAGGCAGCATAATCTACTGACTGTAAAGTAGCATGATTTCCAAAGGCCGAAGAATGACACAGTGTGTGAGAGCTAACACCTGTTTTGGAAATGTCATGACGTGTACCTTGCCCATTTGTATCATTTTTATTATCACATGGTAGTTTCATACAATGGCTACATTCACCAGTAGTGTCACTAATACTTTTTGCAATATGTGTAAAGGAATGTCTGTATTATTTTACTTCCCCCCCCCCTCATAATGGTTGTTTATTTATTTGTATTTTGCTTTGTTTTATTTAAATTTGTTGACTGGGGTAGAATGTTGATCACAGAGATTCTTCCTGTTAGAAAAGACAAAACATGTTTATTTATTTATTTATTGACATTTTATTAATGGGAAAGTCCGACTGGGTAGAAGCCCATTTTCAGTGGAGGACTGGGGAGAATAGCTCCAAATTATTGCAAAACATTTTAAGAACAATAATTTTTACAATTTTCAAAAATAAAACAAAAAAAATCTGCAGTTTAAATAATTATAGCAAATTAGACATAATATAAAAAAACTTTGGTTAAGAATCGATACAAGGTACATGACAATCATTTAGCATTTAGAGAAATTTTAAACAGTTTGTAGAGAAATTAAAGTAAGTTACTCTAATAAAAACAGAAATTGCAGTGTGAAGTGAGGGAAAAACAGGCTTATCGTATATTTAGAGAGAACGTCAGAGAAGGGAACTAAGATAGCAGGAGGGAAGTAAGTGAAGCCAGGAGAGTAAGGAGGTATAAGGGATGAAAAGGTACTTGTTCACATTTAGGGATATAGGTTATCCTGGTTTTTGAGCAAGAACAATGCCAGATTTTAGCTAGGCAGTCTTTCAGGGTGGTTTTAAAAGATGGTAGGAGGTATACACCTGATGGATACAGCTAAGAAGTTCCAGGCCTTAGCAACCAGTACGAGTACAAACAATGCCCAGCAGATTTGCTAGGTGTGTAGACAGATAGGAGTTTTTGGTCACTGGTTTGCAATGACTGACTGGGAACATAGTTGTGTAGAATGTTTTTTAGAGCTGCACAGGCAGATGGATGCTGGGTAATTTTTTAGATGGTAAGAAGTTGTGCATATGTTAGTTGATGTGGCAGTTGTAACCAGTTTAGGCTTTTCAGTGCTATACAGTGGTGAGTTCAGAAAGGGGTATGTGCTGTAAATTTATCAACGTTGTTATAGCATTGCTCAAGTTTTAATTTTTGTAAAGCCTGGAGGTTAGTAAGGATAGGAGCACCATAAAGAAGTGTGGGGAGGAAATAAGTAGTGGCAAGTTTAGTTTTTGTTGCGTTGATGAGAAAGTCATTCGGTCTGTAAAGCATCCCTAGTTTTTGAGTTTTTCTTATGCAATTTTGTATGTGCAGGTCAAATGTAAGATTATCATTCACTAATAATTTGCTATGGAAAGTGACTTTGATGGTTGTATTATCAAGAGAGAGGAGTTTAAATTTAGTTTTTTCATGAGACAGGGATTTGGAGAAAAAAATAATAGTTTGGTCTTTTTGGGTTGAGATTGAGTTGTGAGTTACGAAGCCATGTCTCAGTGGCTGCTAAAACTTCCTGAGTAATTTTTTGGAGGTGTACCATGTTGTCAGATGTGCAAATAAGAGTGGAATCATCTGCATATTGTATTAGGGTGGCCAGTAGTGTTGAAGTATAGAGGGTGTTGGTGAAAATGTTAAAGAGGAGGGAACCATGGAAAGAAAGTTGTGATACGCAACAATCTGCAACAACTGGAAAGGCCACAGAAATACCTCACTAAAAGAATCACAGGCCTAAAGCAGATGCCCTACACTGACCGCCTTAAAAAACTCCAGCTATACTCTGTCGCATATCGTCTACTCAGAGGCAATCGTTGCTTAACATACAAGGCCATGTCAAACCCAGAGCTGTTGGACATGCTACACTTAAAGAAATCCCAATCCCTCAGAGCCACACGCTCCAGGGATATAAACCTTGTCATCACAATAAACAAAACATGCTGGAGGGATAGATTCCTGACCCAGAGACTCCCCAGACTCTGGAATAGACTGCTCATACATGTCATACAGAGAGTCTCTTTGTCCCTTTTCAAAAGGAACCTTGACAATTGGATGGGAGAAAGGAAATTAACCCCGGGGATCATGTCAGTCACCTTGTTAGACAGGGGTCCAGGGAAGTAAATAGTATGGGAAGAAATAGCCAGGGAATTGTTATGGCTAGGCTTGTATAGGCCCTAGGGCCTATAGCCTAGTACCAACCTATGAACCTATGAACACCAGTGGTGACTGGGAGGTAAGGCAAGAGGGCGGAGTGCTATTTTACTCACTGACTGGGCATATAGCTTTTGAAACACAGAAGGGTGGGCTGAAAGAGACCTAATGAGGACATCTGAAGTAGAAGTTTGCTTTGACAAACTGTGTTGAAAGCTTTAGACAATTCTAGAAATAATGAAGAGACTAGCCTGGCATTCTCTCTAGCTTTATTGACAGTTTCTACATAGGTTAGAAGGGCAGTGCTAATACTATGGGAAGGATGGAAGCCATGTTGTGTAGGGGATAGGAGTTTTTCCTGCAGGAGATAGTCTGGCAATTGTTTTTAATATATTTTTCAAGTATTTTGGCAAGGGACGACAAGACTACTATAGGTCTAAAGTTATAAATGTCTGTTGAATTTCCTCCTTTGTGCAATAATGTGTGACTTTTTCAGAAAAAGGGAATGTGGGATTCCTAGACTGACCTATTTATAAGGACTGACACAGGATAGGCAATGCTTTTGGTCACTAATTTTAGAAGGTCATCAGCTGAAAAATGGATTAAATGGTGGAAGTTAAAAAAGGGTAATTCTGAGGTGGAGTTCAGGGAAGAGTTAAGACAGGCACTGGGAGGCAATGAAGAGTTACCGAATAGCTGGGTAACTACAGCAGAGCTACTAATGGAGACTGCTAGGAAGGTGCTTGGTGTGACATCTGGACAGAGGAAGGAGGACAAGGAGACATGGTGGTGGAATGAGGAAGTACAGGAGAGTATACAGAGGAAGAGGTTGGCGAAGAAAAAGTGGGATTGTCAAAGAGATGAAGAAAGTAGACATGAGTACAAGGAGATGAGGTGCATGGCAAAGAGAGAGGTGGCGAAGGCTAAGGATAAGGCATATAGAGAGTTGTATGAGAGATTGGACACTAAAGAGGGAGAAAAGGACCTTGGCTAGACAGAGGAACAGAGCTGGGAAAGATGTGCAGCAGGTAAGGGTGATAAAGGACAGTGAGGGAAATGTACTCACAAGTGAGGAGAGTGTGTTGAGTAGATGGAAAGAGTACTTTGAAGGGCTGATGAATGAAGAGAATGAGAGAGAGAGAAGGTTGGATGATGTGGGGATAGTGAATCAGGACGTGAAACAGATTAGCAAGGAGGAAGTAAGGACAGCTATGAAGAGGATGAAGAATGGAAAGGCTGTTGGCCCAGATGACATACCAGTGGAAGCATGGAGGTGCTTAGGAGAAATGGCAGTGGAATTTCTAACCATTTTAACTCATTGCAGCTGAGTGACGTCTCCAGGCATTTCTGCAGTTACCTCCTACTGCACCTCTAGGCATCAAATATTGCCTGTTCATATTTGCATTAATAATTCCAAAACCATGTTACATACAAGGTATCAGAAAATTTTATCTTGAAGCATATGTGATGGCAAATACAACTGTATTGATATATCACCTCTGTCAATGGGTATTTGTTAAAAATATAAGGTGATAATTTCATTTTTTAAATGGTGAAGCCATGCCCACTGTCAGAGGATGCCTGAGGAGTGGAGAAAAAGTGTTTTGATACCTATCTTTAAGAATAAGGGTGATGCGCAGAGCTGCAGTAACTACAGAGGGATAAAATTGATCAGTCACAGCTTGAAGTTATGGGAAAGAGTAGTGGAAGCTAGGTTAAGAAGGGAGGTGATGATTAGTGATCAGCAGTATGGTTTCATGCCAGAAAAGAGCACTACAGATGCAATATTTGCTCTGAGAGTGTTGTTGGAGAAATACAGATAAGGTCGGAAGGAGTTGCATTGTGTCTTTGTGGACTTAGAGAAAGCATATGACAGAGTGCCTAGAGACGAGTTGTGGTATTGTAAGAGGAAGTCGGGAGTGGCTGAGAAGTATGTAAGAGTGGTACAGGATATGTACAACGGTCGTGTGACATTGGTGAGGACTGCAGTGGGAGTGACAGATACGTTTAAGGTGGAGCTGGGATTACATCAACGATCAGCTCTGAGCCCTTTCTTATTTGCAGATGTGATGGACAGGTTGACAGATGAGATTAGACAGGAGGCCCCATGGGCTATGATGTTTGCAGATGACATTGTGATATGTAGTGAGAGTAGGGACCAGGTTGAGGAGACCCTGGAGAGGTGGAGATATGCTTTAGAGAGGAGAGGAATGAAGGTCAGCAGGACTAAAACCAAATATATGTGTGTAAATGAGAGGGAGGGTAGAGGAATGGTGAGGATGCAGGGAGTAGAGTTGGTAAAGGTGGATGAGTTTAAGTACTTGGGATCAGCAGTTCAGAGTAATGGTGAGTGTGGAAGAGAGGTGAAGAAGAGAGTACAGGCAGGGTGAAATGGGTGGAAAAGAGTGTCAGGAGTGATTTGTGACAGACGGGTACCAATAAGAGTGAAAGGGAAGGTCTACAAGAGGTAGTGAGACCAGCTATGTTATATGGGTTGGAGACGGTAGCATTGTCGAAAAGGCAGGAGTCAGAGCTGGATGTGGCAGAGTTAAAAATGTTAAGATTTGCACTGGGTGTGACTAGGATGGACAGGATTAGGAATCAGTATATTAGAGGCTCAGCTCAGGTTGGACAGTTTGGAGACAAAGCAAGAGAGGCGAGATTACGTTGGTTTGGACATGTGCTGAGGAGGGATGCTGGGTATATTGGGAAAAGGATGCTAAGGATGGAGCTGCCAGGTAAGAGGAAAAGAGGAAGGCCTAAGATGAGGTTTATGGATGTGGTGAGAGAGGACATGCAGGCGGTTGGTGTGAAAGAGCATGATTCAGAGGACAAGAAGAAATGGAAACAGATAACGGGAACAGCTGAAAGAAGATGATCAGCTGAAGAAGACTATGGTTTAAGGTTGAATAAGGGTAGTTTTATATAGGATGTGGGCACAGGTTTGAAGGAGAAAGTGGATGTGGTGATACATGACTGTTGGGCAGGGTTGGGAATTGATGGTGAGGACTCCTTGGTTAGAGATGCTATACTATCTAAACAATAAGAGTTCAACTGTATTGCAGTTTCAAGGGTGTGTTATTAGGAAAGGGGGTGACTTTATGTAAAATTTCTTTAATGAATGTCCAAAATTTTTTAGGGCTGTGTTTAGTATTTTACTCTAAACATTATTAAAGTATAGTTTTTTGATTTAATTTATTTGCTTTTTAGTACAATTGCGAAGCAGTCTGAAGTTTTCAAGATATTGAGGCATTTTACATTTCTGCCGTTCTTGTCATGCTTTGTCTCTATTTGGAATTAGCATTCTACTTTTTTGGAAAGTGAAATTGCATTATTTGTTTTTAGTTTCTTCCTTCTAGGAGGTACAAGGCTATATAGGATATTTAGAAAAGTTGTACTGAATTCAATTACAGGATCATCTAATGGGAGGACATTTAGGAAGATGTTAGTATAGTAATGAACATTTTTTTGGTTAAACTTGGAAAGGTTATGTGTTGTATTATAAATATGCTGTTTAACTGAATTTATGACATTTCTAGTCAATAGATTGGGAGATGATCACTGAGACAGTCTGACCTTGTACTTGTGGAAGACTATTTGCTAGGGTTTGATACTAGGATCCAGTCTAGTAGAGCATTTGAGATCTTCCTATAATGTGTGGGGCTATTAATTAGTTGTGTGCAACCACATAAGTTCATGCTAGATGTAGGGGAGTTAAGAGTTTATGTCCAACCAATTGACACACACATCACTTAGTAATATTTATTTTTGTGGAAATGTTAAGAATATCCAATGTCGGATATCTACTAATATAGGAGGAATGTTAAGGACAGTAATACATATTTGTTTATATTGTTTATTTTGAGGAAAGTAAAAAGAAGCTCTGGTGTTAGTTTGCTGTAAGGGGAAATGTGGCAGGTATTGGGAAATATTAAAGCAATAACACCACCTTTCCTCTTTATACTGTCATTACAGGTAATACTATCACCACAGTAATGCAGTGTATTGAGAAAATTATTACAACATGGCACTAGACTGATAAGCACAGTATAACACCATCACTTAGAAAACATTTGTGGGATTAACCAGTATGTCAAAACAGTGTAATATATCTATATATAAGTATATGTACCAGAACACCAGAAATTCATACGACATACATATGTGTTAAAGGGAAACACGCTAAGCATACATAAAGATTAACTGATCTGAATTAAAGGGTTAAAATATAACACACTACAAAAGTTTTCACTGTTTTACACAGCCTTAGAACAAATAGAAATGTAATAACATAGGATGCATACCTGCTCTATGAAGGAAGATAGTGACTGAGTGTAAGAGGAGACATCACTGAGGGGAATATTTATCAATACATTCTGCAACAGTGACAGTCCTACCCTCAGGTCAATATATAATAGAAAGCAATTAGTTTATAGCTAGAACAAAGCAATTAACAAACAGATGCAAATAAACCAGGTTGTGTATCATTTCCTGAGACAAACTAACTAGCTGGTATATGCAGTATAGTCTACAGGTCAAGCTAAAGAGGACGGTGGCCAACTTAGCAAGAGTTCATTAGAGTGCATAGACTAACTGATATTTTCAATCACAGAGCAGGCATGTATGTAATTGCTTAAAGTAAACATGCAACAAGGTTTTTCATGATAAACATGCTTACATTAAACAATGAAAAAATTCTCAGTAAGCCTGTAGGTGTAGGGTCTTGTGGCAGAGCTCCTGCAATATCAAGGTCAGATGTAGTGACCACAGGCTCTGAAATTAAATAAATAAATAACTCTACTAAGTTGTTATACTGAGAATAAAGTTAGTACTTATTATACAGAGTGCCTCTTTGGTCCTCTTCAAAAGGAACCTTGACGATTGGATGGGAGAAAGAAAATTCACCCCGGGGATCATGTCAGTCGCCCTGCTAAACAGGGGTCCAGGGAAGTAAATAGTGTGGGAAGAAATAGCCAGGGAATTGTTATGGCTAGGCTTGTATAGGCCCTAGGGCTGATAGTCTAGTACCAACCTATGAACCTATAAAAGAGATGAAGGATAGACCACAGTCAGTCAGAGCAAGAGAATACAGGGGAAATATAAGAGTAGAGGGATGTGAAAAATGTATGGATGTAAACAACTCAAGGTAGTTTTAGAAGGAAGTATACTGACGGAGAATCACAGTAATGCAGTGTAGCTATACAGCTGTATCAAGTAAATTATCAGAACATGGCACTACACTTCTTCTTCTGGCTTTTCACGGTTAGGGGTCGCCACGGTGGATCACTTGTCCACTCATAATTGGCAGTGGAGTTTTACGGTGTCGAGTTGCCAGCCCAGCACCCTACCTTCCACAGAAGGCACACACACGCATGTACTCATGCCTAGGGCCAATTTAGAGTGTCCAGTCCACCTACAGCATGTCTTTGGGATGTGGGAGGAAACTGGAGCACCTGGAGGAAACCCACACGACCACAGGGAGGACATACAGACTCTGCACAGAAGGTACCCCAGCCAAGGATCGAACTGGAGAACCTCTTGCTGTGAGGTGGCAACACCAACTGCTGCACCACCGCGGCTGCCCCAGAACATGGCACTACACTGTTAAGCACAATATAACACCATCACTTAGAAAACATTCATGGGACTAGCCAGTACATCGAAACAGTGGAAAATACCAGAATATCAGCAACTCATATGACGTACATATGTGTTAAAGGGAAACACACTACAAATGTTTTCACTGTTTTACACAGTCCTAGAACAAATAGAAATGTAATAACATATGACACATACCTGTTCTATGAAGGAAGATAGTGAATGAGTGTAAGAGAAGACAACATTGAGGGGATATTTAGCAATACATTCTAGTATAGTGACAAACCCACCCTCAGGTCAATTTATAACTGATATCAATCAGTTTATAGGCAGAACAAAGCAATTAACAAAGAGATACAAAGTAAAACAAGTTGTCTGTTGTTTCCTGAGACTAAATAACTGGCATATGCAATACAGTCTACTGGTCAAGCTAAAAGGGACAGTGGCGAACATAGTAACAGGACCTTAGACTACACTGAGTATTTCAGGGAGATTTTCAATCAGAGACCAGGCATGTATGTAACCACTTAAAGTTAATAGACAGCAAAGTTCTTTGCGATAAATATGCTAACTTTAAACAATAACAATATTCTCAGTGAACTTGTAGTTGAATTTCCTCCTTTGTGTAATAATGTGTGACTTTTTCCAGAAAAAGGAAATGTGAGCTTCCAAGACTGACCTATTTATAAGGACTGAGACAGGATAGGCAATGCTATTGGTCACCATTTTTGGGTACTCAGTTAGAAGGCCATCAGCTGAAGAAGACCATGGTTTAAGGTTGCCTAAGGGTAGTTTTATATAGGATGTGGGCACAGGTTTGAAGGAGAAAGTGGATGTGGTGATACATGGCTGTTGGGCAGGGTTGTGAATTGATGATGAGGACTCCTTGGTTAGAGATGCTATACTATCTAAACAATAAGAGTTCAACTGTATTGCAGTTTCAAGGGTGTGTTATTAGGAAAGGGGGTTGGGTTTATGTAAGATTTCTTTAATGGATGTCCAAAATTTTTAGGGATGTGTTTAGTATTTTATTCTAAACGTTATTAAAGTATACTGATTTGTTTTAATTTATTTGCTTTTTCGTACAATTGCGAAGCAGTCTGAAGTTTTCAAGATATTGAGGCGTTTTACATTTCTGCCGTTCTTGCCATGCTTTGTCTCTATCTGGAATTAGCATTCTACTTTTTTTGGAAAGTGAAATTGCATTATTTGTTTTCAGTTTTTTCTTTCTAGGATATTGAGAAAAGTTGTAATTAATTCAATTACAGGATCATCTAAGAGGAGGACTTTTAGGAAGTTCCAGTTAATAGATGATAGTGTAGTAATGAACATTTATTGGATAAACTTGGAAAGGTTATGTGTTGTATTATATTCTGTTTAACTGGATTTATGACATGTCTAGTCAATAGATTGTGGCATACCTTCTGCAATATTGAGGTCAGATGTAGTGACTGCAGGCTCTGCTCTATGAAAGAATATAGTGACTGAGATAAGAGTTCTTTCTGTGATAGTGATTCTTCCTATTAAAATAGATTTCAGTAGTTTGAAAAGGAGAGAGACAAGAAGGCAGTCCAATCTTTGTTAGGCTGACAGGGTCAGTAAATAGTACACCAGTAAGATGAACTCTCTCTGTACAGGTATGGATGTCACCTGACAGTATAGTACTGTGATTAGTCCAGAATTCATGCTGGCTTCTGGTTAACAAATCTGAAGTTTTATATAGTCTATTTGATTGCACATTAACTTTTTTAACAGTTTGCAAGGGCTGGAAGGCTGAGATTGGTCTTAAGTTGGATAAAGTTATGGGTTTGGCCATTTTTAGAACTGGGTTTATAAATGCTTCTTTCCAGATATTGTGAAAGAAGTTCAAAGATAAAAAGACTGAAAATGTGATTAAGACGGTACAACTTACAGTCAGAGCAGGATTTAATAAACAATGGGTATAAGCTGCCTTTTCCTGTGGGCATCACTACAATATTTTTCCCCATGAGCTCTTTTATTTATTATTACAACCAAAAGAGTTTAATTTAACAGTATTCACTGTCACCCAAAGATATAGTGCTACAACATCAAAAACAGATAAAGAAACACACAACTCAGTCAAGATACACAGTATACAAAATACAAACAGAACTATTGTACCGTATTTTGGAAAATTTGGCATTCCTATACACTTTGATGGAAATTTCCACATGGGCAGAGCATTTTAATACATAGTTAATAGTGTAAGGCAGCAAAGGTTAACAGATCCTGTGTCCTTTTTTTTTTCTTAATACTGATCAGCTGTTAACTGTGCTGCTGTTAAAGCCAGTTAATGCAGTCCCTTTCTCAAGTATCCCCTTCTTTCTCCACTTCCCCACAAAAGAACTACACAGTTAAAATGTGCATCCATATTTCTGTATTCAGAGCATAGTAGTGAGTGAACTTTGTTTACACCAAAAAGAAAATAATACAAAAATTACATTCTCATACACGATCACAAATATCACAACAATATTGATTTCTCTTAAAAGACATACTTTGCAGTCATTTTCATTTCCTCTGGATAAAAATGTCAGAAATCCCATTGTCACTAGCTTCACACTGACTTCAGAGACACAATATTATTGATTGGGATGCTTTGGACTCAGCTGGGGTTGCTCCTTTCATTTCTTAATCATCTGGTCTTGTTCTAATAATAACTAAATATTTCCTGCTTAACAAATACTGCAGTTGGTATTTGCAGAAACCATGCATGGCATGGGACATGAGATTCTTGGATAACTATTATAATTTATTTACAAGAAGCTGTCCTAATCTGTGTATAAAGAGATTCCTAAAATAAGGAGTCAGAGAAAGTTTTGCAGCTGTGTTTCAAGTTGTAAAAAACATTATCCCAGTACTTCAACAGACATATTGTCAAAAAGGTGTTTCAATTTGTCTTTCCATGATATAATGATGTATGCAGTGTGTGTGCTATAACAGGTACACTGTATACAGAGGTTTACTAACACTTGGTTCAACTGACACAGCAAAAGACTTGCAAAAACTCTTCATACATTTTATTTTATTTATTTATTTTACATTTGTTGACCGGGATAGTCCGACTGGATGCATGTCTATTTTCAGCGGAGGCCCGAGGAGAAAAGCTCCAAGGGAAAGCAGATACAGCATTACATAATACCAGCATTACATATTACAAACAGACTATTTACAGAGATTACATAAGTAAGCAAGTTAAACAAGTTCCAGAGGTTAGAGTTAGTCCTGAGCGCAAGTCAGGATTAAATTAAATTACACAGTAAATTGGTTAACAGATTTTTACACATTCTAGAGAAAGTTAGCCAGGCTTGATACATTGACATAGCCAGTACATAGACTATCCTGCCCTATGTCAAACAAAAAGGCAATTGCTCATAACTTAATGGCTAAAATGGCATCCTGCAACTCAGAGATGTTGCTTGTGTCTGCAACATCATGGATTGCTTCTGCTTGTCCAGTCCCTTTCTGTAGCTCATCAGTAATGGATATATAAAACCACTGCATACTCCAAAGCAAATAATTAGGTGGCACATTGACTCATATGTTGCTGCTGTACCTTAAGTAAGGCTTAGGCAGAAGGAATGCACACTGCTCACATGCCCACTGTATTGCTTGTGCATTTTATTGTAATACCCATACTGCTGTACAGATGAAACAGTGTCAGGGTTAAGGGTTGCAGTCATGCAGCAGTAATAGCTAATTCTTTCTTTCTCTCTTCCTACTCACAAGTTGTTTGCTGGATTGTATATCATTCTGGGTTTCTTGCATCTAGATAACATGCAATCTATACAAAAACTCTGTATAGATGAACACCATTAAATGCAGTGTACTTAACCAGTATTGTGTAGGACACCATGCTGTTATGTTGACAAAAAGTATCTATCTGACAATTTAGCCAACAGGATTAAGGATATCAACTTATACATGAACTGTTTCATTCAGTCCTGGGTATAATATTTCTGTTTCCATTTACCTGCTTTGTGACTGAGGCAATCACTTAAGCAGATGGTGTCCGGTGCCCATAGGTTTCCCTGTACAGATCTACATGTGCTTGATGTTTAGTGTGTGCATTCTATTAACAAATGCATTTATTTATTTATTTAAAAAGATGTTTACCAGGGCAGGGCACTGTTGAATACTGACCAATTTTAGTCTCATCTTAGAAATAAAATGAAAGTCAGAATTACATTTATTGACATAGCAAGAGAATAATGAAAATATACAGTCATAATAATGCAATTATATTTATAACAATCAGTAACTTTCAAACACTTGTGCCCCAATAAAGTGCTTAGCAAAACTAGGACACTAGAAAGGGAAAAATGGCTAGAAGGAATTTTACAATTGTTAAAGTAGCATACATCTTAATATCAGGGAATCCTATTCCACTGTTATCCCAACCTTTTCTGTTACAATCAGAAGAAACTCTTGGTTTATTAGGATGCCAAAAAACTAATAACTAGAATATTATTTATCTTTTTTGCTGGAGATAGTACTAAAAGATGGTAGGATAAACAATATTTTAGGGAGAATTACCATCTTAATAAGCATTAATCATTCTTCTATGGTAAAGAAGAATGTGTTCCAATTTGTGACTAAATTTGTATGCTTTTTTATTTTTATAAATTAATAATGTGCTTCTTTTATTATGATTAAATCATAAGTTCAATATTTCTTCAAACTGATTCATCGAACTAATTATATGTTCCAATGAATTTTCTATATTTCCAAAGAGTTGACTCTTTAGTTCAAAATATTTTATTTTGATACCATTAATGTTCTTATTGGATTTAATACTATTAGCAACATGTTCTATAGTTAATACAACAAGTAAAGGTGGTAATGGACAGCCTTGTTTTATGCCTTTTTGTAACTTGAAGGAATTGGAAAGAAAAGAACCTATTTTAACATAAGCACAAGTGTTATAGTATAACTTAGACATTAGTGCAATTAGCTCAGGTGAGAAATTAAAGTGTTATCTAAATCAAGACTAATGATAGAAAGTTCTTTTTTTATTTGTATTTGCATTGTCTATTAATGTATGCATTATTATAATGTTATCGTGTACTTGTCTATTTAAAATAAACCCAGTTTGATCATTATTAATTAGTTTAGGTATAAGTAGATTAATTCTGTTAGCTAAAATGGAAATGAACATCTCATAGTCCACATTTAAAAGTGAAATGTTTCTATATGATGAACACGATGATGAACAGGATCCTTATCTTGTTTTAAAATAGGTGATATAAGGGAATATGTTCATGATGGAGGGACTTCAGCATTTATTTCTCTATAGCCCTTATCTGATATTTCAACTGCAATAATATTTTATATAGTTCTGGTAAAAGACCATCTAAGACCAGCACCTTATTATTTTTTAAATTATTTTATTTGATCTTTTATTTCTGTTAAAGTGAATGGTGTATCATTTTTTATTTGTTCACTTGTTCTTTTATTATTTATATTTTTCCTATAAAAATTTCAGCTACATCATCTTTATCTTGGTTACTGGTATTATTATTTACATTTTCGTAAGATATTTGAAAACCTTTAATACCTGTTCTCCTTTCTTTTCTATTATGTATATGTATTTCCTGAATATGCCTGAAGTTTAAGTTTTTCTGGGTTTATTAAAACTTTATAAATTAGAATTTCAACATATTTTATATTTATGTTTTTAAGTTCAGACTGACTGATAATGCCATTTGGTTTTAGTGTGTCTATTTTTGTACTGTATTATATTCTTTGTCCCATTCTCTTGTTTTAATAATATACCAGCTTGTAACTCATCCTTTAGTGAATCCCACAGGACAAAGTCAGATACTTCACCATTCATGTTTATTTCTATGAAATTGTTGTTATCTTTAACATACCAATTCTTAAATCCTTTTATTTTAATAATGTATGTTGGTAATCTCCTGTGATGTATTAAATTGTCAGTTTTTAAAATAACATTAAAGATTATAGCATTATTGTCCGATAATAGACATGAAACTATTGAAACTTCTCTGATATGTGATAACACATTGAGACAAAAACTTTATCAATATTTGTTTGTGTTCCATATCTATATGAATAATGGGTACATTGAAGTGAGTTTGTTTTCCTTAGCTCGTATAGATCCTTTAAATTCATAAGATTTATAAAATTCATTAAGTGTTTGGCTAAAGATCCAATTCTCAGCTTTCTATCTGTAGTGGAATCTTTGTCTGATAAAATACAATTAAAATCAGCAGCCATTATGACTTTACTTTTCATGTAATAGGCTAAAGTGTCTAAGTAATATTTTGTATCTTTATCTCCAGCCCCTAGACTCCAATAAGAGTTCACCAATGTGTATAGTTTTCTGTTCCACTCAATTATTACAATGCTTAAAATACCATTTTTATCAACTTAAGTATCTTTTACTTTAGGCATTTGTGGTGAGTTATTACAAAAAAATGAAGGTGCCCCTTCTTTTAGCTCAAAATCCAGAGCCTGCTAAAGCCAAACGATTCTTTAATGAAAGTTTATTTACATGTTTATTAAGTACGTGTTTCCTGTAGAAATATTATTTGAGCTTTATGTAATTGGAAGTATTTGAAAATACTCCTCCTCTTTACCAGGTTATTCAGTCCATTAATATTAACAGTTATGCACTTAAAATCTAACATTTATATAAAAGAGAGAGAGAGAAAAAGACAGGTATATTGAAATCACATTAATGTGCAGCATGTATATACTTTATATACAGCAAAATGAAATATTCAGCTATGGACAAAACTTTTGAGACAAATAAAAAAAAAATACCTAACGATATAACCCTAAAACATTCTACCATGGTATAACGTATTCCTATTTTATTGAAAAAGATGAACAAACTACCTCTCAAATTTGCCATTAGACTAAAATGCTTAGCTTATGCTTCTAATTCATATTAATGTGTCTCATATTTTTAGTATGCATCATTTTAAAAAAACTCTGTCAATGAGTTATTATTGAATAAGAAAAGTTAAATAGGTGTTTGATCTTTATTATAAGTAGACATAACTGAATATCTCTACAATCATCTTTCCCTGTACCTCACATTATCTCCCTGGTCTACTAAAGGGAGGATGTTAATTGTTATTTTCATATTTTAATATATAGGTCAGATGGTTTTACATGTTTTCTGTTTTATTTGCTATGTGTAAAGCTGTTCATAGGATCATAAATTCATAAATTAGTACAAGACTAACTGTCCTTATGCATTATTCCAAGCCCAGCCAATTACCCTATGTGAGAATCACTGCACTTTGTGCCTATAAGGTGAACACCTTAACCTGTATGCCAACCTTCCACTCTTGTAGACATATTTATATTCTTTAACTATATACATATTTACTTATTCTGATCTCTTTCTATTTCTGTTTGTATACTTTGTCTTATACTATTACCATATTCCTAGGTTTTATATTTTAGCTACAATCCTAGTATAGAGTATAATAGAACATTTATATTCAGCCTTATATATTTGATCATCTTTAAACTAGTTCTGCTGTTAAAATCAGTCCTATTTTTTAATTAAATGTTATTTCTAATAGTATCTGAACAAACATCTGAAAATTCTTCCCTTTTAAGATTCAAACTTTCCATAATAAATTGTTCTGAGATATTAAGTTTTGTTAATAATTAAAAGAGACAATAACAGGGAAACACAATCCTAAATTTTTATCCAAAGTGTCATTCTATAGGCTAGTATATAAACTATCATTTTGGTATACTGCAAGCATAAAGAAATATTTTAATAATAAACTAAAAACACAAGAAAGGGTAAGCTCTTTCATTCTTTGCAAAGAACTTCATCAGACCAAAGAACTCAATACAGCAACACATTTAAATAATGTTCTAAGAATCACATGACCCACGAGTAATGAATAATTAATGAGCTAATCTTTTTCTTTTTAATACAACCCTGCAATTCTCCCTATCATTCATTCCTGGAGAATTACAACCATTTAATTTTAACTGTCAGCAGTACACTTTCCAATCAAGCTCATCATTGGCATCCCATTTATTTTCAAAATTATATACTTGCTCTATCACTGAAAACATAAAAGTAACATTCTTAGCATCACTTAAATGCTTGCAATACATATGCTTTGCCAATGCATTACTTAATTTCATTTTTTCCACAGACCTAAGATGCTTATAAATTCTCTTATTAAACTCTCTAACTGTTCTGCCAATATAAAAGGCAGGACAAAAGCCACATGAAACTATATAAACCACATATTTAGAACTACCAATTAAACATATTGAATAATTTAATCTCAAAATTTAGTTTAGGAAGCCAAATACATTTACCTTCTAATACATACTTACAAAATTACAACTCATACATTTATACAGTCCCTTCACATTATTATCATCCTCCTTAAAAATATTATTTTTTTAAATAAAAATATTCTTTTAAATCTTTGCCTCGTTTTGAGACAAAAATAGTCTTTTTCCCTGTTATATTCTTCAAATCTTGAAAAATTCAATAAAAAGCTCCAATTATTACTTATTATATTTTTAATATCCAACTCGTCTACTGAATTTATCAAAGCGCAAGATAAAGAAAAATATTTTTCTTCATAATTTCTTCAACATCATCCCTATCAAACTTTCCTTCCTGACTTATACCCCTATTTTTTATAACATTTACCATCACATCTTCCACCATCTTTTGTGGGTAACCCTTTCACAAAACTTTATTTTTAAAGCTTCACATTCTTGGTAAAAATACAGAGCATCATTTGTAAGAGCACTAACTCTTAAAAACTGGCTTTTCGCAATATTATTTTTTAACTTTCAGTTACGCCTAATATCAAAAAATAAATATTCATTACTCTATATTTATTTTTTATGGATCTTAACTTCTAACCTATTAAAACTCTTATAAATAGCTAAATCTTAATAATTTATAGCATTGTTATCTATTTTATAAGTAAACTGTAAATAATCAGTTAAGTTATTCAAATACATCATAAAATTAATTACAACTTCCTCTGTACCATTCCGTAAAATAAATGAATCATCTATAAAATGTTTCTGCACTACTATACTACACTACTACAGTGCAGACCACAAACCTTCTTAATGTAAAACACCTGGTTTGAAGCCCAAGTGCTTAAACTAAAAGGCTTAGAATGAGTTACACCAAGCAGTAATAGGTTTACCCTGGGTATCACTTCTGTGTCACTGTTAGACAGAGGCACAGTATACTAACCTCGAAAAAGGGCATAGCAAAATTTATTTAAAATGGGTGGTGAAAGCCAAACACACTCTGGCTAGGCTTATAAATGCCCTAGGGAAGATAGCCTAGTATGAACCTATGAACCTATGAAATATATTTAAAAAAATCAGTCTTAAAGATGTACCCTTTTTCCCAGCCAGTCATGAATATATTGGCATAAATGGGGATCACTGCTGCCCCCATTGCCACACCATTAATCTGCTTATAAATGTCATTATCAAATTCAAAAAAATTATAAGCTAATATAACATCAAGAATGTCTGTGAACAATCTCACCTGTTCTTCAGTGAGACAAGCAGATTAACAATGTTCCCTATTCACCATTTCTAATCCTTCCTCATTCGGTATTACTGTGTATAGGAATATTACATCAGCCATCACTGAACATATAGAGTTGTCTACTGGCACATTTGAAATATATTCACAACATTCAAAGTAATCTTTAATGTAGGAAGTACTTCCACTAACCACCATTTGAAAATATTTATCAATATACACAGCCATAGATTCTGTTTTACTGCCCCCATTGGCTACTATAGATCTAAAAGTAGGCTCATCAAAACATTTATGTATTTTCGGTAGACCAAAAAATATGCTGATTTTCAGTTTCCAAATCCTAAAATACCGTCAACTGTTCACCATCTTGGCCATGCCCCTCAACACACAACATTTTGATGGTGCACACACTTAAAGCAATAACTTCAGAAGCATTTATCATTTATGTTATAGGCTGTAGGTCACTTTATTGTCACAGATAGGAGGAGCCCTACATGACAGTCAAATGACCCAGCATTAAGTACTGGCTCTGGAAGCAATCAGAGAGGGTATAAGGGAATGGTCACTATGCTCCACCCACACACAGCCAGGAAAGGAAGTCAGCCTGACACAGTGCAATGTCAACACCTAGATGTGCATTGGATACAACAAATGAGCCACAGACATGTACCAAAATATACTGAGCCATATCTAAATGGTAGCTTTCTTGGAATATGTGCAGGAACAACAGTGCTCACAGGGCAGGTATAGCTGGCTCTTGAATATATTGAGCATGCATGTTATCTACAAGGGAGGATCAATTGCCAGAAAACACAAACTCCTCCCCAGGCAGTAGGATGACCAAACTCTGACCTGGTAACTGGGCATGAAAGGGCACAAATATGGCAGAGGCTTGACTGCTTACAGATAAAAGACGAAAAGAATGCAAAAAAAAAAATCCAGGGCCATTGCGGACAGTTGGAAACTTATGAGGCAGAGATTAAGAAAACATATGGCATAATATATCTTTAAAAGCCATGTTTCACTATTTAAAAAAAAAATCCGAACTCAGGGCTGCACAGTAGTTCTTACTCATTTTCTTCTGGCATTCAGGTAACCATATCTGGTAAGAAAAATAAGAAAAGTGTAGATGTTTGGACACGTAACATGTGAAACAGCATGACTTGTGGCCGGTTCAACCATTCTTAATACCAGCTGGCATTTATCCATGAGAAGGCTGCATTTTCTAGACTAACATGCTTTATGGTGGTACTAAACATATTTGTAACACGTGTAAATTACCATTTACATCACTGAAAAAAAAATCAGTTTCAAGTACACTGAATTTCTTAATACATCTAAAGTGTCTGCACAATACTGCAATATGCAATGTCATCCCTTTAAAAAATAGCAAATAAACAACTCAGTCAAGAAGCACAACACTTAACATGCCAATGTGTGTATAGTAGGATCTGTGTAGGTACCCTCTGTTTTGTTAAGCTTGCATGGCATGTCCAACAAGGATAAACACTTTAAGGTAAATAACAGATTAATACAGAGCTATAAGGATGAATGAATGTTAAATCTTTTGTCTTAAAGGTAAACTCCACCCTCCACCTTAGTTAACCTCATTCAAGAGTTATTTTATTCAATTATAATATCAACTAGATGGTAAGTAAGTGGCCAGAAACAATTCAATGTCTTAATTTCTTCACTTACCTTTTTCTCTGCCATCGACCATTAAGGCCCTATTATATTTGTGCCTGGTCAGATCTCACATTTTTTTTAACAAAGGAGTATGTCTCAGCCTGAATGAGATGTCAATGTACTTTATATAGTTCTTAGTTCTAGTCACCAAACACAGTTTATGTCCTTGGATTATAGCCTTGCTGAGGTCAGTTTAAAGCACAGATTAACAGTTAAAAATTGAAAATTATCTAAACAGTTTTTTTTGGATAAATGTAAACACAGAACATCAATGGCTTAGTTATACTCTACATGAGCAGAAGAGTAAGCACTCTCATTTATGGCCAGTGAAGTATTTCTTATCTTGTGAATGCAGATATAAGGTCAGTCTGACAAAAAGGAATAATAAATTATACAAGCCTTAGCATGCATTTGAAGTGACATCTTTCTACCTCAACCGAATAGCAGTGCTGTTACACCAAAATGACAAGTTTGACACCTCATAAAAAGTATGCAAGAAGATCTGGCAATTATTCTTGAAGACAATGGGTTTGATTACAAACTGCTAATTTTAGCCAGGTTGCTTAGAACAGCATTTTAATTACAAAACACTACTGAATTAGCACAAATCCAGGTCAACCAGTGGGGAAAAAAAAGAAAGAAAAAAGAAACAGTTTCTAGAAGCTAAAACTGCTATATTTCAAAGAAGAGAAACACCTTGCTATGTTTAAGGTGGGTCATACAAGGGAACACAAATTGCACTAAAAGAAAAAAAAATATGCCTTTTTTAGGCAAACTTCAAAGGACAAAACCACCACCGTAACAGGTACAAGCATGCAAAATCTGAAGGTAATGCTACTCAATGCTAGAAGTCTAAACCTCAAAATGCATTCTCTCGAGGCACTCCTAAAAATGGAGAACATTGATATCTGTGCAGTAACTGAGACATGGTTCAAGGCTCCAGAGAGCACCCCTGCAATACCAGGCTACAACTCTTACCACACTTTTCGGCCACCAAACCAGGACCGAAACACTAAAGGTGGAGGAGTGTCAATATTCACCAAGGATATTCACACCACCAGGCTAGTTGGCCAACACAATGTGTCTGAAATTCTCCAAGTGCAACTAACACTAGGTAAGACTGCAATCCAAATTGTAGCTTGCTACAGATCCCCCACCATACCCCAAGATTCTCACTACACCTTTCTAAACATACTGGAAAATATTAAGATAGAACCAAACACCCTAATACTGGGTGATTTTAACTACCCTGCCATTAACTGGGAAAACTACTCATGTCCCAACACCTTTGCACAACGGTTCTTGGTATTCATAAATTCCAGCGCCCTGGATCAACTAATCCATAGTCCCACCAGGGGCTCCAATATCCTAGACCTGGTCATTACCAACATGGGAAATCAATGCTCCATACCTATGGTCACCCCTCGTTAGTCAGGTCTGACCATAAGTTAATCACCCTTAACATCCACATCCCACCCCCACCCCCCAGTAAAGAAACCACCATAAAAAACTTCTCCAAAGCCACCTTCATGCTACTCAAGTCAGAAGTGACAAACTTTATGACACCCACGCAGATGGGAACTGAAAGTTCAACTGCTGAATCCTACACTAAGGCACTGTATGAGCACATCCACTCATGCATGAATCGTGCCATCCCAAATAGAACCAAAATGCTCTCATCCAAAAAAAGGAAGCCAATCTGGTGGTCCCCTGCCATAAACAAACTTTACAACAAAAGGAAGAAACTTTTGCAGAAAAGAGGAAAATCCCAGGATGCAAAAAAACTCCCTTACTAGCCTCAGTAAGAAACTGAGATGCCTCATAAAATCCTCGAAAGCTAGTTACGAAAATAAAATTGCCAAAGATTCCAAAGACAACCACAAAGCATTCTATAACTATGTCAAGAATCTAAATGGTAATGCTCAGATCTGCTCTGAGCTAAAACAGAATGGCATTAAATATACTGATCCGAAGGATATTGCCAATATCCTGGCAGATCGATTCAGTGCCAACTTCACCCCCCTCTCACCCCTAAATGGTCCATCTCAATACCGGAAGATTGCCAAATTCCAGTAATAACGGCCACACAGGTACAAAATGCACTCTCTAAAGCCAAGAATACAGCATCCATGGGACCAGATGACATCCCGGGCTGTGTACTACATGAACTACAATATGAACTGGCACCTCACCTAAGTGTCATGTTTAATCATAGCCTCACCTCAGGTTTTGTGCCCACTGAGTGGCGCAGAGCTACAGTTATCCCAATCCACAAAGGGATCCACCTTGGATCCCGGAAACTACCATCCCATCAGTCTGACAAGCCTTATCTGCAAGGCCATGGAGCGTATTATCATGGAACTTATAAACAAAGACATTGGCAACCTTCAAACACTGGACCCCACCCAGTTTGGGTTTGTGAAGGGCCGATCTTGTCTCCTGAACCTGATTGACTTCTTTGAATCAGTCTCCAGAGCCATGGACAAGGGTAAGGTGGTCCACACAGCCTATCTAGACCTTGCCAAGGCCTTTGACACCATCCCCACTCTGGAATCATAGATAAACTTACTAAGTTGGGCATTAATCCCTATGTCACCCAATGGGTTGCTAAATGGCTTACTATTAGAACCCACACTGTAAAAGTAGCCGACTCCAAATCCAGCTCCAGACAAGTGACAAGTGGAGTACCTCAGGGTTCAGTCCTGGGGCGCTCTTGTTTGGCATCTACTTCTCTGAAGTACAGGTCAACACTAAGGGACTCTGGCTAATAAAGTTTGCAGATCACTGCAAACTGGGAGCCATTATTGAATCCCAAATGATGTGGATACTCTACAAAAGGGCCTTACAGAAACAGATGCTTGGTGCCAGAGCCATGGGCTCAAGCTCAATGCCAAGAAATGTATTGTTATCCCTTTGGGAAAAACATGTATCCATGAATTACCATATAGGTGGCAGTACACTAAACACAGAAAGTGTGATAAGAGACTTAGGGACACAGGTGGACAGTGGTCTCACCTTCGATAACCACATCGCCACAACAGTCAGGAAATCCTTCTATGTGGCACACCTCATCACGAAGGGCTTTTCATCCAGAAAAAGGAGGTCATTGTCCCACTGTACTCATCCCTCATTAGACCCATTATAGAATACAACGCCCCATTTGGTATGTACCTCTCAAGACATCTGCAACAACTGGAAAGGCCTCAGAAATACCTCACTAAAAGAATCACAAGCCTAAAGCAGATGCCCTACCCTGACCGCCTTAAAAAACTCCAGCTATACTCTATGCATATCATCTACTCAGAGGCGATCTCTGCTTAACATACAAGGCCATGTCAAACCCAGAGCTGTTGGACATGCTACACTTAAAGAAATCCCAATCCCTCAGAGCTACATGCTCCAGGGATCTAAACCTTGTCATCACAATAAACAAAACATGCTGAAGGGATAGGTTCCTGACCCAGAGACTCCCCAGACTCTGGAATAGATTGCCCATACATGTCAAGCAGAGTGCCTCTTTGGACCTCTTCAAGAGGAACCTTGACGATTGGATGGGAGAAAGGAAATTCACCCCAGGGATCACGTCAGTCGCCCTGCTAGACAGGGGTCCAGGAAAGTAAATAATGTGGGAAGAAATAGCCAGGGAATTGTTATGGCTAGGCTTGTATAGGCCCTAGGGCTGATAGCCTAGTACCAACCTATGAACCTATGAACCTATGAAAAAATATATAAATATGTTAAAATACATTGGAATAAGCAAAGTGTGCACAGCATTAAACTATAAATACTGAAATCAGGTGTGTACAGCATTAACCTGTAAATACTGAAATCACGTATGCACAGCATTAAACTGTAAATACTGATTTCAGCATTTGCAGTTTAATGCTGTGCACACCTGATTTCAGTATTTACAGTTTCATGCTGTGCACACTTGATTTCACTATTTACAGTTTAATGTTGTGCACACCTGATTGCAGTATTTACAGTTTAATGTTGCGCACAACTGACTGCAGTATTTACAGTTTAATGTTGTGCACACCTGATTGCAGTATTTACAGTTTAATGTTGTGCACACCTGATTTCAGTATTTACAGTCTAACGCTCTGCACATCTGATTTCAGTATTTACAGGTTAATGCTGTGCATACCTGATTTCAGTATTTGCAGTTTAATGCTGTCACACCTGACTTCAGTATTTACAGTTTAATGCAGTGCACACCTGATTGCAGTGTTTATAGTTTAATGCTGTCAACCTTGATTTCAGTATTTACAGTTTATTGCTGTCATACCTGATTTCAGTATTTCCAGTTTAATGTTGTGCACACCTGATTTCAGTATTTCCAGTTTAATGTTGTGCCCACCTGCTTTCAGTATTTATTTATTTATTTATTTATTTGCAGTTGGTTTACCAGGATAGTCCATTGGGCCAAAAGAACCTGTTTTCAATGGAGTCCTGGGGAGAAAAGCTCCAATACAGACAAAATCAGGTACATACAAAAATTACAAAAATTACAAAAATTACAAAAGATTGTACAGAGTAAAACATAAAAAAATTTAAGCTCACAATCCAAAAGCATTTAAATCAATACAGTGTGATAAATGAGAGGTAAGAAAAATAGAGAGAGTAATGTGATATACATCTATAGGAGTTATTCAAGCAGACATCAAATAACCTTACATAGCAGATATGCTGATGAAAGATAAGGTTGTTAGCTAGAGATATGTATCAAAGTGTATAAGATGATGAGATATAATAAATTTATGAGGGGAGGGAGCAAGAGCAATCCCATTGGGACCTCAGGTATGTATGGAGAGAGTTTTTGAATGTGTACTGGTTAGAGGTGGTACGAATAGATGGTGGGAGTGAGTTCCAGAGGCGGGCAAGGTTGAAGGATAATAAGAGTTTACCTGGGGGATGAGATGGTTTATGGACTTCTAATAGGTTTTGATTGTTGGACCTTAATACTCTGTTTGGCAGGTGCATTTTGAAGGCAGAAGACAGGGAGGGACAAAGAGAAGGACTAAGAATGAGCTTTTGAGTGAAAGTCAGCTGTATATAAGTGAGATGATTAGGTAGTTCGAGCCAGTTTAGGGTTTGGAGAGAGGAACAGTGGTGGGTGGAGGACCTGTGTCCATTTGCGAATTTGGCGATTTTGTTATAGCAGGAGGAGAGCTGGTTTTTTTGAGAGGACTGATGATTGGTCAGTAGTGGGGCCCCATAGAGAAGGGAGGGGATGAGAAAAGAGGAAGCGAGTGTGATTTTGGAGGAGCTTGTAAGGTACTGATTCTGACGGTAGAGCATACCTAGTTTTTGATGAGTTTTTTTAATATTTAGTTGTAGATGGGAGTTGTAGCTAAGCCTATTATCAATTAGTACACCAAGTAGCTTAGTTTCAGTCACTAGTTCACGGGGTAAGTTATTTTGGCTGGTAATTGAGAAAGAGTTTATATTGAAGGACGTGGATTTGGAGGGGGTAAATACCATAAGTTTTGTCTTGGAGGCATTGAGTGCCAAGTGATTTATTCTCATCCACTGTTCGGTATTTGAAAAAGCTTCCTGGGTAAGTGATTGGAGCTGAGAGGAGGAGGTGGCAGAGCAGATAATGGTAGAATCATCTGCATATTGGATGATGTTTGCAAAAGGAATTGATTTGTGGAAATCGTTTATAAATATATTAAAGAGGAGGGGACCAAGAATAGATCCTTGAGGAACTCCAGTGGGGGTACTAAGGAAAGAGGAAGTGGCCTTTTTCCATATTACAGCTTGGTTTCTATTAGATAGATAGCTAGAGAACCAATTTATGGAAGAAGGAGAGAGGTTAAGTTTTGACAATTTGGTTAAGAGCAGATTGTGTGAGATAGTGTTGAAGGCCTTGGAGAGGTCAAGTAGTAGGGTAGAGACAATGTGGCGGAATCACGTGCAGTGTTAACAGTCTCCAGGAAGGATAAGAGGGCTGTCATAGTGCTGTGGTTTGGTCTGAATCCATGCTGTGTAGGAGTTATAAGGTTGTTGTCTAAGAGATGTGGCAGGAGTTGAAGGTGGACACACTTTTCCAGAAGTTTGGAAATAGGGGACAGGATAGCAATAGGACGTATTTGCAGTATTTGCAGTTTAATGCTGTGCACACCAGTTTTCAGTATTTACAGTTTAATGCTATGCACATCTGATTTTGGTATTTACAGTTTAACATTGTACACACCTGATTTCAGTATTTGCAGTTTAATGCTCTGCACACCTGATGTCTATTTGCAGTTTAATGCTGTGCACACTTGATTTCAGTATTTACAGGTTAATGCTGTGCATACCTGATGTCAGTATATACAGTTTAATGCTGTGCACACCTGATTTCAGTATTTACAGGTTAATGCTGTGGACACCCGATGTCAGTATTTACAGTTTAATGCTGTGCACACCTGATTTCAGTATTTACAGGTTAATGCTGTACACACCTGATTTCAGTAGTATTTACAGGTTAATGCTGTGCACACTTTGCGTATTTCAATGTAGCTGAACAACATCCTTATATATTTAAATTTCAGTACGCATAGTTTATGACTGTGGACGCACTTTATTCAAATGTAGTGTAATGAAAACCTGGTATGTAAAAGATATTCTCATGCGATATTGGAGCAAAAATTCCACGGTGATATTGATACCTCCTTCAAGAAAATACTTGTCTTTTAAATGTTCCATTGTAGTAAAATATTGCAGCTTACATCCACCTATTTATTCTTAACATCACAATCAAAAACTGACCTTAAGAAGGAAGCCCCAGGCTCAGCAGAACAGTTTCTTTCATCTTTATATAATGTGGAACATTTCCTCCATAACAGATAATTTACTAGCTATGTTCCGGAACAGGAACAGACAAGTGGTGTATACTTATTAATTTATAAGCAACAGTGTTTTCCTCTTTGAAGCTACCTCATTCTAGGTGCAAAATCTGACCTAAACAGCACAGCCTTGGGAACTCTCATAGCAGTAAACAGTATTTTATGCTATAAAAATGCAAATTCATGGTATCATAGTAGTCATACTTTGAATTATTCTCTTTGAAAACCTGTATTACAGTTTGTCTATGTAAAGAATCATACACACACACACACACACACACACACACACACACACATACACTCAAACACACGCAAACACTTACACACACACACACACACACACACACACACACACACACACACACACACACTCACACAAACATACACATACCCACATACATGCATGCTCTCTCTCACACACACACACACACACACACACACACACACACACACACACACACACACACACACCATACTTAGAAACATACACATACCCACACACACATACACGCACACACACACACACACACACACACAAACACACACACACACACACACACACATACACTTACGGATTCACTTTATAATCTCAAAATACTAAATACTGAATTTTAGTATCTTGAGACTATAAAGCCAAAAGCCCAAATAATGACACCCACATCTGCGAAATTCAAAATCACAATCATTCACATACACACACCACCACACAATCACACATACACGTACCTAATGACACTACAACAAAGAAAACAACACACAGAAACACAACATAACAAACAAACTCACCTACCTTACCTATAAGTGTGGGGGGGCAAGCCTCCATGCACTCCACACCCCTGCTACTTATATATACTAACTCCGAGGTCGCACTAAACACACAAACACATAAAATACACCACTACACACAGTTACACATAATAAAATCCCTACCCAATACCCTTACAAGAACACCATTTACCTGAATCCCCAGCTAAATCTACAAACTGCACCACACGTCACGAACGTGACAACATGATTTCGGATTCGACATTTTCACATTCGATATTATGCAGTTTCGTGTAATTGCACTTTCGACTTTATAGTCTCGAAATACTAAAATTTGATATTTTAATATTTTGAGATTATAAAGTGAAACTACACACACACATGCACACTCAACACACTTGTGAATTGACATGCACATGCACATAAATGCACATATATAACTATATAGTTGCCACTTTTTGATGTGGCAGAAAATAGAAAGATGACACACCTTTCCCACTTTCTCTAATCCCTAACCATCTCCTCTCCAGCCCCTCTCCAGCCTTTGCCCTCCCACTCTGTCCACTTCCATGCTTATTTTAGGGTGTAATTTGGGTGTATCTGTAGGAGATGGAACAACTTTTTTTTGTCAATCCTGAACTATACTTCATCTCTGTAGCAGTGTTTTCCTTTAAAAAAGTCAGTCTGATGTGACATTTTAACAGATTCTGAGAATTTGTTTGTACTGCTTAATAGAATACCAAAGTTTGTATAGCGTTTTACAGATTACAGGCAACCATTCTGATTTCCATGAAGTCTAGAAAAAAATGTCTATGTGACAGCTCTACACATATATGCTTTAGCACACAAGGACAGCATGTCCTGGCTAGCTCAGCTACATGTGTGGCAAGCCAAAGACACTGATCTCCACCAGAAAATCATAGTCAGAGCTTTCTCCATCTACTCTGCAGAGCTGGTTCTTGCAACTTCTTATTATCTCCTGACAGCACTACAAGGGGATATGAATGAAGGTCTCCAACACATTATTCAAATAGGCACATATAAAAGGCATGCATATTGAATGTTAAGAAATGAAGATCTGCGTTTACTGATACCAAGAAATAACTTATGCATGAACATTTTACCAGTGCACGTATGTTTTAATAATTTGATCCTTATTTGCGTTATGCTCTCACTTGTCTCCAGCGGCACACTTGTGTCATGTGGTTTAAAATGAGCCATAATTTTATCGCAGAAATTTAAATGTCAATAATATGGCTTAAACTGTTGATCTACATGTAAATGTTGCTGCTAAGCCCGACCATGAATTGAAATCACTACTGACTCATATGGGGCACACAATGCATGTTACAGACTTCTGCATTTAGGGAATGTAGCATACATAAAAAGATACTGTATGAATAAACAACCTTTACTCTGAAATTTCAGAGGTGTGAAATACCCCTACAAGCACTGGTTCATAAAACTGTAAAAAAATAAGCTTTGTAAGTGGAGACAGTCTGAACTGAAAAAAAATGTGTGAGCATCTTGTAGTATTTTTTTTAAATTACATTGACTCTTCTCTGTCTCTGTACCAAACAAAGCTCTGTATGACTTCTTCATTTTAATTAAACCATTAAATTGACAATTTTATAAATATTTTTCAGAACACTCTCCTACTTTTTAATGTTTCTTCTGAACATGTACAGCATCAAATCATCTATGAAACTTGTTTTTGTATTGCTAGTTCTATTTCATACTGTTTAATAAATTTGTTTTATTTCCATCAGGTACCAAGGAATGCAATTAGCCTAAACAAATGAAACACAGACACATATGAAAGGCTAATCTGTTATCTGCTGACTTCACTTTGCAATCTGACATTCATTATTGTACAGATTAGTCTGTAACTACTCAACTGAACAGTAAGTAATGAATAGCTAGAAGAAAAAATATAAAAAGTATGGTAACTAAACGTTTGTTGTAGTACTGGTAGAAATGGGGTGTCACGGTGCCATGTTTCAACACCTGGTGTAAAACAGCACAATAATTCTGCCACTAAAGAATCATTCTTTTTTATTCCAGTTGCATGCCATTACCAGAAAGACAGGAGTTTAAGGATATGAACCAGATACTTTTAAGATATTATACACTTACAATGCATCCCATATACCCTCAAGTGCTAGTAAAGTGACTCTAGCTATCTCCATGTAATGACCTTAGACCTCCCTCCTTCCACATACAGGTTTTCAAAGCAGCTCCACAATGCTTATTACACTAGGTACAGAAAGGAGCTGGGAAGCTGGCATAGTGGTTAAGGTGTTTAACGTACAAAGACAAGGTCCTCGGTTTGATCCTTACACACAGTAATTGGATAGGTTTAAAATGACCCACAAGAGCAATTTGCCTAGTACTACTATTTGAACTAGTTTCTGGTCACCCTGTGAAAGGCCTACAATGTTGTTGTACACCAATTTCTAGTTGTCTTGTGAAAGGCCTACAATGGTATTGAACAGTAGTTTTGGATTGCTGTGTGAAAAGGCCTACAATGCCTTTTTACTCTAGTTTCTGGTCATCCTGTGAAAGGCCTACAGTGCTGTTGTACACTATTTTCTTGTTACCCTGTGAAAGGCCTACAATGCTGTTGTACACTGGTTTCTGGTTGCCCTGTGAAAGGTCTACAGTGCTGTTGTACACTAATTTCTGGTCACCCTGTGAAAGGCCTACAATGCTGTTGTACACTAGTTTCTGTTTGCCCTGTGAAAGGCCTACAATGCTGTTGTATACTAGTTTCTGGTTACCCTATGAAAGGCCTACAATGCTGTTGTACACTAGTTTCTGGTTGCCCTGTGAAAGGTCTACAGTGCTGTTGTACACTAATTTCTGGTCACCCTGTGAAAGGCCTACAATGCTGTTGTACACTAGTTTCTGTTTGCCCTGTGAAAGGCCTACAATGCTGTTGTATACTAGTTTCTGGTTACCCTATGAAAGGCCTACAATGCTGTTGTACACTATTTTCTGGTTGCCTTGTGAAAGGGCTACAGTGCTCATTACACTAGTTTCTAGTCACCCTATGAAAGGATTACAGTGCTGTTGTACACTAGTTTCCGGTTGCCCTGTGAAAGGCCTACAATGCTTATTACACTACTTTATGGTCGCCCTGGGAACCCAATGCTTCAAACTGTGATTAGTAGTTTTAGAGCTAAGGCTCTCCTTCAGTACCATCAAGGTGGAAAATACAAAGTAATTTATCAGTTCTAGCATAACTGTTGCCGGGGGGGAATCTTATGCTGATTCATCATAATTATGTCACAGGCTGTCTTTTATTTTGCATAGACAGGCAACCCTATTTCTACTTTTATTTATATTGTGAATATAACAGACAGCAACCATATTTCAATTGCTGATTACATTGTGAACGCATTTTAAGCAGTATCCATCATAATTTGCACAGTGCAGTGTCAGTAACTACACGAACACACAACGCAAGTAACACTCTTGTGTTTGTTGCTGGCAGTTTAACAAGCTATAGGTTCCATCCCAACTTTTGACTGGATTAATTTTTAATTAAAAATAATGTACAGCAGCATTCTGGGTATTGTACTCTGGAATGTGCCTTCTTTTAGTTGAGACTTGAAACCGAGACCCCCATCTGCTTGAGCTGGTGGTGGCTCATGTGGATTTAAAAGATCTCATAGCACTTGTCAAAAAGAGTAGGGGAACTTTCCTGGGGCCCTGGCAACATTTCTCTTAGTCAGTATAAATACAAACTCAGGTAACTCCTTACAAGTGGACACCAGTCTAGTAGAACTAGATAGGTCAACAATGGATAAATAAATGTGTGAATTAATTTAATGCCGTCATTTATAGCATTACAGATATGACCATATGCTTGTAATCTTTAATTGGTGTGTTTCTAACTAGACTGAAGATGAACTAAGGCTGTTGAAAACATGAGACAGTGTTTATAAGAACAAAATACCAAGAGCATACTTAATACCATGCATCAGCAAAAATCTCAGACAAAGCTATCAAGAAACCGAAATGTTATGTGTATCTGTGTCAAGAGAGGTATACCCATATTCCAAACAAGGCAGCCTTGTGTACTGTCTATATATTATTGCCCAGACACAAGCTCTTGCTTCTAAATAAATTGTAGCTGGGTTAAGTTATATCTTCAAAGATAACATAATGATCAGAAGGGCTACATCTGCTCTCTTATCAAATAACTTTTACATCAAGGGGGAGTGGTACATACATGTATCAGGTCAATGTACTTCACGGTGGTAATATGAATGTTTGCATTACTTATAAAATGTTTCTTGCTCAGTAGGCATTATTAACAGCTAAAGAATTTAGCTTATATTTATAATCACACCGACATATAAAGATACTCCTTCAAAAAAATAAACATCTCAGAAAGGACTCGTGGTATATTAGCAGAACAGTATAAATACTGCACTGTGTTTGTGAAAAGATTCCAATTTGTTATAATATCATTGCACCTTCCACATAGATAATCCTTCTTAATAAAAGTGGTCAGAGAAACATATCCTTTTAGGAAGCAAGTTATGTAGCCTTGCTTCTACTGTTTTCACCCCTCTATCTCACACTGAATAGTGGCAGATCTGTACAGTTCAATTAATTTTGCACATTCATAGTTCAGTGTTTACAAACAATGATGCTTGTACAGGGTTCCAAGGCTGTTTAATGAAATGTAGAAATAATTAAATGTTCTCATAGGATTTTAGATCACAAATACCAGAAAGACATTGAAGTGCCATTTAAAGAAGCAGTTCCTGTTATATGTTTGCAGTCACATTCATTTCATGTTAGTAATTTATACTTAATACTTATAAGTATATTCTTGGCTTCAAATAAGCAATGACACTGAGAAGGAAGCTTCAGGCTCAGCTGACTACCTTATTTCATCTTTGGATAATGTGCAGCAATAGCTGATCGTTTACTGCTTAAAACACAATCTGTTCTTTTTTAAAGAACTAGCAAGGGCCAGGTGATGCTGTTCCAGTAAATATTTTAATTTATTTATTAGGAGCACAGTTTTCCACTTTGAAAGTGTCTCATTATAAGTACAAAGAATAATCTAAAACAAAGCAGATCAGTTTTGCACTCCAGCAAAAAATATTTCATGATATAAAAAAAATCATATACTCAGTGGTTTGCTAGTCATACTAAAAATGTTCTACCATAAAAAATCTTCAGTTCGGATATCAGACTAATTGGCCCAATGTATGAATGGGGTATTTTGCCTCACTGCACAACTGCAACAAGTTTACGAAAACTAGCCATTCTGCAAAACAATGTTGCAAGTGTGACTTTTTTGTTATATACGAGATAGTGACAGGAGGGATTACATTCTTGTGCTGCCTTTGTGTGCATGTCTTTGTTGTAATGTCCAGTCATTTAGTCTCTAATTCACATTGGTATCCCCTTATGCATCTACCGTATTATCCCAAGATCAGAGAAGCTAGATCTCAGCTAGCAAAGCTTGTTTGCTTCGACAATGCCTTTCTAAGTCATGTCCAGTGACTTAGCCTCAACAACCAACAGCCCAATCGACACTACAGTTAAGAATAAACCTTCTTGATCTGTTTGTAAACTAAGATGTTAAAAGTCATATCCTATGAAGCTATTACTAGATTTTGTAATGATATTGCACAGATATATCATTTATCTTTACCTGCCGCTTAAAATCAGATCACCCCAGTACTCAAAGCATCCAAAACTATACTCCATGCTGACATCCTTGTTACGTTAAGTGCTTTTAAAGTTGATCCATTTCCTGAGGTGGATCACCATATGACTGAAAGATAGAATCCACATAGGTAAAGTGGTATGCAAGAAGACCACTTGGCATAATGTCTGAAGAATCCACCTCCTATATACAAGCGTCAATCCTGACCTCTAGCCAATGCATGTATGGAGATTGCATGTTTTCCTTGTGTGTCTGTGGGGTTCCTCCCATAGACATGTTGAATGCTTCCATCTCAAACTCATCCAAGAATGGAGTTGTAGACATTCACACACACTCTTGATGGTACCCTATAGGGCTGAAGGGTTGTATAGACTAACCTCTGTTAGCATTAACTCTGGTGCGCAGTATCCTCACTATAGGGAAACATGGATCACAGACTAAGTACCACGGCAGAGCTAGCCACGCAGTGGTGTAAAATATTACTCAAGTTGACTAATGTCTTCAAATGGAGATGGGTATTTACCAAGCAGGTAGAAGACCCAGCCTTCTCCAACCTATGCCTGGGACCTATGCTAATGGTGGGAGGGGTCTATATGCCTCTATTAGCCAGTCTGTGCCCATCATAAAGCCCAGCAGGCATGAATCAATAAGCTACTGGCCAGCCAGTGTTAAGTTGCCCAGCTTGGGTTACTTGGGATAACTCTGTTGAGCAAAAGTACCAGTCAACCTGCCATACATGAACTAGAATTCCTATACTCATTGTAGGCTCACTGATAGGAAGTAGCCTGGAAGTAAATGACATGGGGGTAAGGAGGAAGCCGGATATCCTCTGTTTCCAGAATCCAAGAGAAAATACTGTACATTAAAGCTACTTAGCTTGCAATTCAGAGTCTACTATTCAGGAGGGGGACAGGCTAGAAATGGTGTGGGAACTGCAATGAGCAGACCAAACCAAAAATACGCAGGGAAGACAAAGTGCACGGATCAAACCAATGTAATGTTAAGAAGCTACGAAGGCTATAACTTTCTAGCCGAAACCGGTTTGCTTTTATCGTATTTATGGGATTTGCCACAATAAATTTCCAATATATCGTCTCATCTTTCCCTTGTGCTGGATATTTTTTGGAGTTAACGGAACTGTAATGAAGCCATGAGGGAAGTCAGCAGAATTAGTTACAGACTCATGGCACTCAAAGTCGAGTGTAAGGATAGAGCATTACAGATAATCCCAGCCTATGCCCGACAGCAGGGTTACAATAGTGAAGAAAAGAATGCATTTGTATAGGGGTTACAGGACCACTTACTAGGTAAAGCAGGACAACATGAACAGCTGTTGATAATGAGTGACATGAATGCGCATATTGGAACATGCAGAACAGGATATGACGACTGCCTGGGTCCACATGCATGGGGCAACAGGAATAAAGAAGGAGAGGCCATTCTAGATTTATTTCTGGCTGTTAGCTTGATGGTAGCTAATATATGGTTCAACAAGAGGGACAGTCACAGCATCACATACAGGACTGGCCAACATGCAACTCAGGTAGACTTCCTCCTAGTAAGAAAAGGGCACTGGGGTAAAATAAGTGACTGCAAAGTCATCTCTAGTGAAACAGTCAGCCCACAGCATAAACCACTAGTTGCAACAATCACGTGCAAGAAGTGGTCAAAGTAGGGTCTAAGGTCAACCGAGAACAGGCTGAAAACCTAGAAGTTGTCTATTTGACTGAAAAGGATGCACAACAGTTCAAGGCATTACTCAGGGCTTTACTACCTCAAGAAGAAGAAGAAATAGGTGGAGTTGTGTAGTGCCTCAAAACAGCATGTCTGAGGACTATAGAACAGATATGTGACTGAACCAGGAATGAAAATAAAGTTCATAAGGAACGCTAGTGGTGGAATGCAGAAGTTCAGCAAATCATCAAAAGAAATAAGGAGTGCAGGAAAAAGTGGAAGACAGAAAAGGCCAGGCTAGAAAGGAATACTGGTTGGTTAACAAAAGTGGTTAAGAAAGGAGTTGCAATAGCAAAGAACAAGGCATCAGAGGCACTCTACCAGCTTCTGGAAAGTGATGCAGTAGATGACACAAAGAAGCTGTATCAGGTTGCAAGACAAAGACAGACAGATAATAGTCAGACCCCTTCATAAGGGATGCCAGCCTGCTCATCAGTCCACAGGACATCAAAAGCAGATGGAAGCAGTACTTCCAGCAGCTTCTGAGTGAAGAAAACCCTGCAGAAAATGTATTGCCCTAGACACAGCCCATGGTAAGAGAAGAGGAGGAGCCCACAATAGCAGAAGTAAGGAGGCTCAGATGAGGTCACAGCAGAAAAAGATGTTAGGTAAGACTGTGGAGAAATGGCTCCTAAGGGCACTTATAGCAATATAGAGAGGAAAAGCATATTCCAGATGACTGGAGAATAAGCATGCTAATGCCACTGTTTAAGAACAATGTGGACGGTATAGAGGTAGCAAACGCCTATCACACTGCATGAAAGTTCTGGAGATGATAACTAATAAATAAATATGTACAGTAGTAGGAAGTAAGATGGGAAATGAGCGGTTCTGATTCAGGTCATGTTCCAGCATAATTGACCCAAACTTTGCAGTTGAGACAGATACCCGAGTAGAAGCTAAAGATGAGAAGAGAGTCCAACTGGGCATTCCTAGACTTGGAGAAAGCATATGACAAGGTCCAAAGAAAGCTGATTTGGGAAGTCTTGCAGTCGTTCAAAGTCCCAGAAACATTGGTAGAATTGGGGCAAACTATGTACAAGTAGCCAGTGTCTCAAATATGAACAGTGTTTGATCTCATAGAGGGATTCCCAGTACATGTGGGTGTGCATCAGGGTTCATATCTGAGCCTAGTGCTGTTCATACTGGTAATGGACTACATTAGTAAAGAGGCCTGATATCCATTCATTACAGCAAGAAATGACCCTTGCAAACAACTGATGCATGGGAAAAGGACTAAACGTGAAAACATTTTTTAGCATAGTCACTTTTGATAAATAACTCTCTTACTCAACATACAGTTTAGCCAATGCCTCACTCAGAAATGATAATGTAATCAGGGATCTTGGGACATGGGTTGCCAGTTCCCTCTATATAAACTTCCACACAGCAATATAAGTCAGAAAGTTCTTATATTTAGCACAATTAATATCTAAAGGCCTACCATCCAGGTTAAAAGACGTTACTATCCCTCTCTATTCAGCCATAATTAGAACAATTATTGATTCTAACATCCTGAAGGATGTACCTTTCTAGATGTATTTTATGACTAGGAAAAACACAGAGGTTACTAACCAAGCAGATTGTTGACTTAAATTCCCAGACTTCCCAAGAAAGGCTTGAGGCACTATCTCTTCACTCATTTTCTTACAGGATCTTGTGAAGTGACCTATGCCTTGCATTGCGCACCATTAGGCACCTTTTTCTCCTTCATCTCCTGCATCTTTGCAAGTCAGATAGCTCCAATAATAGCAGAACAAACAACTTAAATCTCAAGCAGCTTATAAGTAAAATGTATTGGAGAGACAGGTTTGTTACCCAGTGCCTACCAACCCTTGTAAATAGACTTAACCAGCAAACTAAACAAAGTAACATTGTAGTATGTTCAGATAAATCTTGGATGATTGAATTTGTAACCATAAATTTACTGACAATCTGACCTGCTTTGCCCTTCTTGAGAAGAAAGGAACAGCATGTAGGTGGGTACCAACATGGATTAATGGTCTGTTGACTCAGTTACCTGATGTATCCTGTGATCTTTTGATCCTGTTTTATAAAGGTTGCATCATGACATGTTTGTTACCAGGTACTACAAGCCCAAAAGAAATGTGTTGGGACTACTTTTTTGAAGTACAGGCTAACACAGAAGGTCTTTGGCTAACAAAGTTCGCAGATGACTGCAAACTAGGAGCCATAATCGAAACTCCTAATGATGGCATCCTACAAAAGGGCGTCACTGAGACAGATGCCTGGTGACAAAGCCATGACCTGAAGCTCAATGCCAAAAAGTGTATTGTCATCTCTTTTGGTAAAAACTCTGTACCCATGAGCTACCACATAGGTGGTAGTCAACTTACACTGAAAGCGTGATAAGAGACCTTGGGACCCAGGTGGCCAGTAGTCTCTTGATAATCACATCACCACAGTAGTTAAGAAATCCTTCTACATGGCTTACCTCATCACAAAAGGTTTCTCATCCAGGAAAAAACAGGTCATTGTTCCCCTTTACTCATCACTCATTAGACCCATTATAGAGTACAGTGCCCCTTTTGGTATGTACCTCACAGGACATATACAACATCTGGAAAGGCAGCAGAATACCTCACAAAGAGGATTACCGGCCTCAAACAGATGCCCTACGCAGACCGTCTCAAAAAACTCCAGCTTTACTCCATCACATATCGCCTTCTGAGAGGCGATCTCTGCATAACATACAAAGCTATGTCAAACCCAGAGCTGTTGGACATGCTCCACTTAAAGAAATCCCAATCCCTCTGATCTACATGCTATAGGGACCTAAACCTTGTCACCATGATAAACAGAGCATGCTGGAGGGATAGATTCCTGTCCCAGAGACTTCCCATACTCTGGAACAAACTACCTATCTATATCAAATAAAGCTCCTCATTAGCACTCTTCAAGAAAAATCTTGATGATTGGATGGGAGATAGGAAATTCACCCCGGGGATCACATCTGTGGCACTGCTCAACAGGGGCACAGGAAAATAATTTTCTTGGGTGGAGAAAGTCAGGGTACCTTTTTGGCTAGGCTTATATATGCCCTAGGGCCAATAGCCTAGTACCAACCTATGAACCTATGAACTTGGCAACATAAATTACAAGGCATTGAGAAGGGAGATTCTCAATATTTCCTTGAAGTACCACAGGCTGCATGAAAAGGGGGTGGGACTGTTACCTCTGCTATTGTATGAGAGGGAGAAGGGATAAGTGTAATCATCAACATGTGGGATTATAGACTTCAGGACAGCAGAGGCAATGTCTAAGAAATGAAAATGGTGCTACTGCTGAATACATATGTGCATTAGCTGTTCACAGAGTCTGAGGGCTGTAAAGGACAAAACAAAGGCGGCCATTTAAGGAATGGGATCAGTATGACAGGATGTATGTCATGCAGGCTACTGCAAGAGACACCTGTTACGAATCTGTTTTATAATGCATCTTGTGACATCTCCCAAAAAGATGCAGTATACAAACACACACACACACACACACACACACACACACACACACACACACACACACACACACACACGCACACACGCACACACACACACACACACACACACACAGACACATACATACACACACACACACACACACACACACACACACACACACGCACGCATACGCACACACACACACACACACACACACACACACACACTCGCACACACACACACAGACACATGCATACACACACTCTCACACACACGCACACACTCACACACATGCACACACACACACACACACACACATACATATACACACACACACACACACACACACACACACACACACACACACACACACACACACACACACACACACACACACACACACACACACACACACACACACACTCACACGCACACTCACACAGACCCACACACACACACACACACACACACACACACACACACACACACACACACACACACACACACACACACACGCACACACACGCACACACACGCACACACGCACACACACACACACACACACACACACACACACACACACACACACACACACACACACACAAACTCACTCACTAACCTAGGAGCAAACTTTGCGTGGGCACTTCAGTTATGGATATGGGAGAAAAATAAAGTCACAGGGTAAGAACGGAAGAGAAGTGAATTACGCCAGTTCCAGGTTGTACTGGCCCAAGCTATGTGGTGCTGGTTATTTGTGATGTCCTAGGATTTGACTGATACACAATGTTTCTAAGTACCATATCAACATCACTAGCTATACCAGAAACAGTTGTTCAGGATGTTGAAATGAGTTTCTTGGAGGGCAGAAATGTAGCATTGTTATACAAGCCACTGCATTACTCACCGGTCATTTATGAATATTTCTCTACAATTAGCATGATCCACAGGTTACTGTCATCTGCTGCTAACAAGGAAATAACTGCTGAAATAAACAGACCTCCCATCTGCCTCAAGCAAGTTACTTATAGTAAGTGCCTAGTAAACAGGTTACAAGACCATGGTAACACCTCATTTGATAAACTATCCTCAGCCTACATAAAAAAAAAATGAATTTTGTGGTGTCTGTAGTAAGAGTTATTACTAAGTAAATCCAGTTTAAGCTAATTATACTTAACATAAGGATGTACAATGAAAGAATGCCTGTATCTAAAAGCATAGATTATGCTAAGGTTAAAAAGTATACAAGCCTTCTATAAAAGGATTTAAAAAGGTTCTCAAAATCACTAGATTATGGAGGACCTTAAGAAGATACATGAAATCAGAGAGACTCAGAATGGATTTTGTACAGTCATTGTGCTGATACCGTTGTTAAGAGGCTAAAAGACTGCGACTAATTCCTATTGCAAAGGGCAGAGCAACATTATGATAGTGGAGTTCTTAAATGCATTCAGCACTGCATTCCATACATAATAAAGTCAATATTTTGTGGAAAATTGGATCAGTACAAATAAAGCTAACTGGATGAATAAATACATCAGATCTCAAACTGAATTCACTAGCATACACTGCAAAATTCAATGTGCCTCAAATGTCTGTGTTAGGACCATGGTTAGAATTTAGAAACGGACCTGACCAGAAGAGCTAACACTGCAGAAAAAAAAATCATTTTAGTGTGAGCAGTGAAACCACAGATTCAGAAATATATTAACTGCAATGAGGAATAACATCATTATTGATTAATTTGCATATCTCTGAATTTCACAGTAATTATGGCAAGTGTTAATAAAGCAGAGCCAGATCATGGTCAAATGGGGTCCTAGGCAGGGTAACGGATCACCCCAAAGACCACGACAGCCATTCCAGCATCTCAGTGTACATACTGTTTTCTTCTTTACCTCTACAATGATTGCAGATATTTTGAATTTAAAACTTCTATTGCAGATTTTATAATAGAAACACTGATTGCCATTTGCCTAATAAAGCAATACATTTCCACAATGAAAACAGGCTTTGCATGAACAACAGTAAACTTCTCTGACCTTTAAACTCACATTCATTGAAACTGCATTGAAACCCACATTCAAAGAAAGTGCATCTGTCCAGTGATAGATTAAGTTTACCTTTGGGCTGTTTTCATAGGTTTATAGGTTCATAGAAGATTACTAGGCTAACAGCTTAAGGCCCCTTACAAGCCTAGCCAATATAACCCTTTTTTACCCAATATACGGCCACTAGGGAAAAGAGGATGACATGTATTTGTGCCTCTGCATTGATTATCTTACATATTTCCTCTGTTTCTAAGGGACATAGGCACTACCCAAGGTGTGAATTTGCAATTCATCATCCATTGATACAAACTGCGTTTGAAGAGGGCCAGTGAAGGGCTCTGCTCAATGTGAATAGGAAGCCTGTTCTAAAGAAAGAGCAATCTCTGAGGCACATATCTGTCCCTCCAGCATGTTTTGAGTGGCTCGTTAAGTTTACCTCCCCAGATTGGGTGACCTTTGTGCTGTTTGAGTTGTAAATGTCTATCAGCTCCTTCAGGGCTGGATTTGTGAGTGCCTTATAAGTCAGGCTTGGGTCACCCCATAATAGTTGGTCGGAAACAGAGTAAAGAGACAGGGCTTTAGTTCATGTTGCTTATACCCTGTATTTTCTTTGTGAGCAATCTCTGAGATCACTCCAACTGCTGTACTTGCCTAGTCAGGTACATGCCAGATGGAGCATTGCACTCGATTATTGGTCTAATGACAGCTGAGCAAAGCAGCACTATAATTTCCTTGGTTCTGGATGCCATACCTTTACTTATAAGTTATGCCACAAAAACAGACATCCTCACCACTGTGGACACATGGTGGTCAAAGTTCAGGCAACTATCTATCTATGTACCTAGATCTCTTACCTCTGATTCTACTGTTTGGGATGTGGTATTGATGTTGTAATCTACAGAGGTATTTGACTTCCTAAAGGATATAATAATGCATTTTTTTCCCATTTAGTTTTAGGCCATGGTTTTGACACCGATTATTTGTTTGATCTAGACCTTTCTGAAGGATATCTACATCACTGCAGGATTCAGTGATTGCTTCTAGCTTGCTGTCTTCAGCAAACTTTGCCATCTAGAGGCATTCCACATTAGCTTTGACTTCAGAGAAGTATATTCCAAACAGAAGTGGCCCCAGCATTGAGCCATGTGGCACACCACTTGTAAGTGGCCTCATGTTGGATCTGGATTAACCTACTTTAACCATGTGTCCTATCTGAGAGTCAACTGGTTATCCATTAGGTGACACAGGGATTTATACACAGTTTTGTGAGTTTGTTTATAATACCTGAATTGGGAATTGTGTCAAATGCCTTGGCCAGGTCAAGGAAGGGGTATATACTGTTTCACCATCATCCATGGCATTAGTGACTTTCTCAAAGAAATCCACCAGATTCATAGGATCATAGGAGATTACTATGCTAATGACCAGGAGGTCAGTTTTAAGCCTAGCCATTTCAAACCAATGTAATACTACAGAGGTACTAATCAATACCCAAGAAAGCATTTAGTGATGATTGTGGGTGCTACCCTGCTAAGAATTTACGATGCCCCATCCACTCATCCAGGTTCCTCTTGAACAGTGTCATAGAAGTGCTCTGTTTCACATTAATTGGTCACCTGTTCCAAAGACGTGGCAGTCACTGGGAGATACATCTGTCCCTCCAGCATGTCCTATTTAAATTGCAGGCCATATTTAAGTCCCTGGAATGGGTAGCCCTAGACCCATTTGATTTATGGATATGCAGTAAGATCATTCTCTGTAGGTCAGACATAAGTCTCCCCTAAGAAGTCTATGCGATATACATTAAAGTGACAGGGATTTTATTCGGTCCGTGTAAGGCACGTGATGGAGGTTCTGGAACCTCTTTGTTAGAAACCTCTGAGGTCTCTCTATCTGCTGTGGATACTTAGTACGGTACATACCGAGTGGGGAGTTATACTCAATTATGGGACAGCTAAGTGCTGAATTTAGGGGGGTTATAACTTTCAAAGAAATCCACCAGATTTAATAGGCAGGATCTGCCCTTCATGAAGCAAATTGGGTGGGATCCAGGGTTTGGAGGTCATCTATGTCTTTAGTTATGAGGTCCATAATAATGCATTCCATGGCCTTACAGATAAGGCTGGTCAGACTTTGGCATGACTTGCCTTTGACAAAGCTGAATTAGGTCAGGTTCAGTATTTGGAGGTTTCCTATGTCATTATTTATTAGATCCATGATTATTCGGGTCTATATTATGACACTGAAGTCTTACAACTTTGAATGTTATAATATCGAACCCAATAGAGCAAAACACTAGAAAACCGAACAGTCAGAATAGCAAATTTTTTTCCCAGGGAAAAAATTTGCTGTTCCGACAAACATACACACAACACAAGCATACCGAAATAAATAATCCACACACACACACTTCACAAAACCCTACACTAAGCCATACATACACCACTAGCTATCCACTTACCTTAACCCAACCCTAACCCTAAGGTCCGTCACTATCGCACAGTCACCTTACCTGCTCCCTAACCCTAACTGACCTACCCCACCCTAACCCTCACGTCCACACAATTGCACACTTACCTGACCCGTGCCCTAACCCTAACTCACCTAACCCGCACCCAATCGCACACTCACCTTCGTTCGCACACTTACCTTAACCCGGTCCGTAACCTTCACTCCACAGTTGAGGAAATAACAAAGCTGCCGAATCAGCCCACTGAATACTTTGCCTAGGAAAGTATTCGGTGTTCTGCAGCTTCGCTATTTCCAGTGTTCGCTCTATTGGGTTAGATATTATAACATTCGAAGTTGTAAGACTTCGATGCTATAATATAGACCCGATTATTCTTTTTATGGCCTTACATATAAAACTAGTCTAACTTATGGTCTATAATTTCCCAGGTCAGTAGATGGTCCTATGCTGATGGATGACTGTTGCTGTCCTCCATTCTGTCAGTACTAAGCCAGTCTGGAGGCTGTGGTTAAATAGAGATCCAAATGGGCGTGATAAGTCCTGATTTAAGTTGTTTAAGAGGCAACCAGGTATATTGTCAGTCCACAATGAATCTGTGCTTTTCAGCTTTAGAGAGGACAGTGGCAACCTGTTCTTTGGTAATAACTGGCAGTGGAGTGGTGGAGGGTGTTTCTTAGGGTAGAACTGGGGGTAATGAGGACGTGAAAATTTTCTGGATTTGGAGGAGCTTGGAAACTAGCTGTATTGCCTCTTAATGGGGGTAATATAGCACAGAGCTCTTAAAGTTTTTGAGGTTAGATGGGGGGCTATTTTTACCTTTATTTCAAGGGAGACTGCTTTGTGATCTGATCTTCCCAGAGAGGACATCACACCAGGGGGTGCAGCACTCTCACATATTTGTGAGAACTAGTGGGAGTGCAGATTAGCTGCCCCAAGGTATTTGACTTTTTAAACACATTTTTAGGTCAATGCCTACATGCATGTGTTCCTTGACTTATTGTCCTGATTGCATTAAATTATATCCCTTGTATAACACAGCACCACTTGCTAGAGTATTTTTAAATTTGTAGGTTCAAACATGTTTCCAGTAAACAATGAAACAAAACGTATGAACTAATAATGACAAGACTAACCATTTCAGAATATTTCAACCATAAAAGGCCACTCAAACTTCTATAATTATCAGTCAACACAAATCACACAATCTCTTGCAGAAGTAAAAGTCATCTTAATAATTATGTGTTAAAGAGATCTGTAACTAATGAAGAGGTTGCTGCTGGCAAACAACTACATTTCAGTGTTTCTTCTATAAATTCAGTGCCTGCTACCATTGAAGAATAAATTGCCTGTGTTACATAAAAAAATGGAAAGCTGGTTATATAACAACAGGGAATGGCTGACAAACCAAAATCAGGTTAATTATTATTAGACATGTACTCTAAACAAGGACACACTCAGGAGTATAGTATCCCATTCCCCCTTAAAGCAGGCCACAGTATCAGCAATCCATCCACATGGGGGGGGGGGTAGAATCCGCAGCCTTTTACACCAAAGGCAAGTATGCTAACTGTTGTGCTACTAACACTCTTGCCAAACTGTACAGCACAAACACTGACAGCTCTTTGCTAAACAAAACAGTTACACATTGAAAACAGACAGCATGAGCAACAGCAAACTTCCCTTTTCTTGAAGTTCACAATTCCCTGAAAATGCACCCCTTATGACTAAGTAACCAGCAGATTTTCAGCCTCTTACTATAAGAAATTTGGACAAAGGCAAAAAGAGTGGGGGAGGGAAATGTCCAGAATAGGGGTAGATTTAAAATATTAACTGTATAAACGTAGAACATTGTTAGAATAAAAGGTTTTGTGTTAGTATGCATTTTTTTTGGATGATATGAAATCGGAAATTCAAATGTCTGTCATTAAGTGGCGTAAATCCTCAGTGATTTGCCAGAAAACCACAAATGTTATCAAGAACAGATCAAAAATATGAGTAAAAAATCTGCCATCCCTAATTAGGACATTTTACACCCACCCACCCACTGAAGGAATGGCTCAGCTGCAGCACAGCACTAAGTTCTGGAGAAGTTCTTATGTCTAAATCCCGTATGCCAAAGCAGTAGCAGGTTCCAACATTTAAATCTGTGTCTGTGCATGCCTCGTACTAAAGATGCATGTACAGATGTAGTGTGCCCTTAAAGAAAAAATCACATGGACGCACTACATACTAAAAGAAGAAATGTAATTTTGATGTTTAATTAAAAGTTCTGGCAGCCGCCTCCCCAGCCAGCAGGCCCTAGGTAACTGCCTATGTCACCTAGTGCTGGATCTGGCTCTGCTAACAAGCCTTTCTGCTGCCCTTGGGCAATCATTGCTGGTAGCTGATGCATCACATTAACCCAGGCACACATTATTTATTCCTGCACACACACACATGCATGCATTCAAACACACACATAAATCATTCATACCACTGCACACACACACACACACACACACACACACACACACACACACACACACACACACACACACACACACACACACACACATACATACTTAGAGGCATGTATGCACACAAACATACACACAGACTTACACAAACACACAGCCATGCACACTGACACATGCACCCATATAGGTTTATATTTGTATTTACATGTAGTTAAAACTAACTGAAAATCACTGGGGGATGTTAAGAATTACGATGCACACTGCCAGTGCAGCATCTTATTTACTATTTATTTATTATTAATTTATTGTCATGTGATTACCAGGAACGTCTGACTAGGTAGAATCCCATTTTTAGTGGAGGCCCAGGAAGAAAAGCTCCAAATTATTAGAAAACATTTTAAGAACAATAATTTTACAATTTTCAATAATAAAAGAAAATGCATCTGCAGTTTAAATAATTATAACAAATTAGACATAATATAAAAAACATTGGTTAAGAATGAATACAAGTTATATGACAAACATTTAATATTTAGAGACATTTTAGACAGTTTGTAGAGAAATTAAAAGTAAGTTAGTCTAATACAAATAGGAATTGCAGTAAGAAGTGGGGAAAACAGGCTTATAGTGTATTTAGCGAGAAAGTTAGGGAAGACTATTAGATAGCAGTAAGGAAGTAAGTGAAGAAGGAAGAGTAAGGCGGTATAAGGAATGAAAAGCTACATATGTACATCTTGGTTTTAAGCAAGAACAGAGCCAGATTTTGGCTAGGAAGTCTTTCAGAGTGGTTGTTTTCAGATTTTTAATAAATAAGTCTTTGAAGTATCCAGTTTTCTTAGAGCAGAGGGTATAAAAAGTGAGCAAACAATGATTCACTCACAAAGATTAAACTTGTACAACTATTCATATGTTTCCTGTGGAGATTAAATGTGTTTCCATTTTAAAGAGGATGGGGAATCTCTTTATTTTGTTATACTGAAATCTTTAAGTACGCATACTTATACTTTCAAAGATCCTGCAGGCCGTTCTCCTTATCTCAGATCAGGTGTTATTTTATAGGTACTTCATACACAAATAATCATACTCTAGTATGTGTACTTATTGTGAGTTCATAATGGAACAGTTAACAAGATGCATGCTTTAGATGAAATGCTTATAGCAGCACACATTGAGACTTGGTGACTATGCAACATGTACAAAGTATCAGAATGTTTTCTGCACTTTGTTCATAGGATCATAGGAGGTTACTAGGCTAATGGCCCCAGGGCCCTTACAAGTCTACCAGGTTCAACCCATGTTCACAAGGGTGTCTAGTTCATGCAGATACTAAAATCAGAACCTACTGTCTCTGTCCAAGAGGGACACAGGTGGAACTCTCAGGGTGAATTTCCAGTTACCCATCCAGTTGTCCAAATTACACTTAAATAGTGCCAATGAGGGGCTTTGTTTAACATGAATAGGAAGCTTGTTCCAAAGTTAAGGCAACCTCTGTGAGACAAATCTGTCTCTTCAACAAGTTCTGCTGATGTCACATACCAGGTTAAGGTCCTCTGAGCAATTGGCCCATGTGCTATTTGGCTTGTGAATGTGCAGCATTTCCATTAAAGATGGATCACAAGCCAAACAGCACATTTACAAGCCAAATAGCACATGGGCTATTTGGCTTGTGAATGTGTAGCATTTCCATTAAAGCTAGATCAGAGATTGCTCTATATGCAAGGCACAGGCCTCCTCTGATCAGTTTGTATGACACAGAGTAAAGTGACAATGATTTCAGTCTGTCCGCATAAGACAGATCTTGAAGACCCTGAATTTCCTTTGTAAGGAACCTTTGTGGTTTCTCCAATTGCTGCAGGTGTTTGGAAAGGAGCATACCAAAGGAAGCGATGTACTCTATTATTGACCTGATGAGGGAAGAGTACAGGGAGGGTTACAACCTGTTCCTTTCTGGAGGCAATGCCCTTACTTATGAGATGAGCAGTATAAAATGCCCTTCTTACCATTGTGGAGAGATGGCGATTGAAGTTAATGTTGCTGTCGACCTATGTGCCCAGACCTCTCACCACTGACTCAGTGCTTAGGGTATTGCTATTGATGTGGTAGTTTGCAGGAACATCACCCTTGCTTAAGGTGATGATAATGCATTTTTTTTCATTAAGTTAAGACCATGAGTTTGGCACCAGTCATTAGTCTGTGTAAGACCTTCTTGCAGGATGTTGACATTGCTAGGGGTTTCAATGATTGCTCCCAGTTTGCAGTCATCAGCAAACTTTGTCAGCCACAGTCCTTTAGTTTTAGCCTGTACTTGAGAGAAGTTGAGCCTGAACAGTAGGGGTCCCAGAATCGATCCCTGTTGAACACCACTGGTGACATGTCTGCTGGAAGAGGTGGAGTCCCCTATTTTGACTGTATGAGTTCTATCAGTGAGCCAGTTTGCAACCCACCTAACAATATATGAATTGATACCCAGCTGGGTGAGTTCCTAAATGATGCCTGACTGGAGGATTGTATCAACGGCCTTGGCTAAGTCTAGGTAGGCCTTATGCACATATTTGCCCTCATCTAGGGCTTTGGTGACTATGTCGAAGAAGTCCACCAAGTTTTAACAGGCATGATCTTCCCTTGACAAAGCCAAACTGGGTGGGGACAAGTGTTTGGAGATTTCCTATATCTTTGTTAATAAGGTCCATGATGATTCATTCCATGGCCTTACAGATAAGGCTAGTCAGGTTAATGGATCTATAGTTCCCGGGGTCTGTCGGCACACCCCTTTTGTGCAAGAGGATGATGGTATCTGTTTTCCATTCCATTAGGATGAAGCTAGTGTTTAGGCTATTATTGAAAAATGTGCCCAATGGTGATGTTAATTCCTGTTTTAACCCATGTAGAACACAGCCCGAGATGCTGTCTGGTCCCACAGAGGCTGAGTTTTTGGCCTTGGAGAGGGCGTTTATAATTATTGTTATAATTAACTACAGTATATCAAACTGAAAGGAACACATGCTATATCATTAAGAGAATCCTGAGATCACCCTTACTTTGAATGCTTCAGTTTAACAAAGTAGTGGTATTAGTTATGAATGTCCTCTAAATTTAGCACATTTGCTTGTACAATACATTAGCTTTTGTGCCCAAGTTGTGGCTGAAAAGGGTCTTTTTGCTAGTACACCTACCTGTTTATTAAATAAAAAAATGGATGGATAGATAGACAGACAGATAGATAGACAGATAGATAGATAGATAGATAGATAGATAGATAGATAGATAGATAGATAGATAGATAGATAGATAGATAACAGATACTTTCTGGTTAGTGTTCCTTATCAGTCTGGGCTGACATACATCACAGCAAAGATTTGTACTATGTGCCAAGGTGAATGGTGCCTTTTTTCAAACCATTGCTACTTATACCCATCTATGTCCCAGCTAAGACCACAACGATAAGTATCACTAGAAATAAGAAGCTGAATAACAAGCTGGGTAAGGGTGTTTGGATTTTAGGGCCATTGTTTAATCTGCTTGGCACACTGACCAGAACAGGTATAGGCTTTTTTTAATCCATTATGAACTAATTAAAAATTACTGCTTTGAGATGGGAAGGCTATTGCCGGTTGTGTTACAGATACTGCAGAATTAGACCTATTCTACATTTATGATTACACATATGAAGGACAGACTGCAACTGTAGGATATGATAACATTGTGAAGACAACATTTATTTTAATTTCATTTTAACTGTGACAGTAACATTGTTTACAAGAACCAACCTTAATGCACAACATGATGAAAACAGACATATTTTAATGTGAAGGAAATCCCCACTAAGACAGCCCTGTTACAGATAGAAGATACATTTCAGTTACTGATGATAGCTCAATACAGTTACTATGCAGCTGTGTAAACCTCAACTTGTTACAGCTAACAATGATTTATCACAGTGCTTTATTTATTGTTTTTGTTCTGTCTGGCTGCACGATGCCGATAAACATTCATGGCAACTGGCAGATGATGGATGTGATTATTTGTTCTCACATATGTATGGGACTGTTCAATGAATAATTCACTTAACAAGGGTGCCAAGTTATAAGCCGATAGTGACTGATGACACATTTGTCATTAACCTATAATACAAGTAGAATTCCTAACAGCAGAGACCAGACAATCTGATTTTTGTAAAGTATGTGGGATAATTCAGACTAGTGTACACAAGGTAATATTTTACTGTAAATAAAGAAAAAATTCTGATATAATAAATAAGCTCCAGCTTATGCCAGAACAGGAATATATCTCTCCTCTAATGGGATTCAGTGTATACCTGTCAAGCATGCATGCATGATGTTCTGAATTAAGGGAAAGGCATAGGTCATGGGTATGCCATTCCATGAACCGCACTGAGACAAAACACAGACATCCTGTTACAAAAGGAAGATTTTTATGTGTTGTTTCATGATAAGAGGTTAAATTCTGTGGTGTCTTCTGATGACATTTTATATTTGTTAATTTGCTAACATATTGTTTTACAGACATTAGCTGGAAGATTCAGCTGCCATGTCTATATTTATTCTAGTCTAACATACTCATCCCAAAAATACAAAAGCTATGGGAATGTGCTGCTAGTTGGTGTAAAGCATCATTGTTGGTGATGTAACAGCCAATCATAGTGGTAATGGTACTTGGCCAAAATATACACTCACCAAAGTTGGTGATATAGTACACTTTTCTTGTGGCTCAACTTTGGAAATGTCTATATTAAGTTCAGATGTCTAGAGAGCAAGGGACCTTTCATAGAAGATGTGGAAGCACATTCCTTATTAAAAATATGTGGTTTCAAAAAGCAAGTAATTTCCTTTGGTTGCAGACAACTCACTTTTTGATCAATTGACTTTCAAGGACTGCCATAAATCCATTGTTAGTTAAATGCCCTGCAATAAGTATATGGATGTTTTGCAAATATTAAGTCAGAAAGAAATTGTGGGTATTCTATGGTGAAACAGTAGCAAAACAACAAACAGACAGTGCTAGCATTCTGTACTCCTAAATATGTTTAACAATGTAAATACATTGTTTGAATGGAGCTTTTCTCCCTGAGTCTTCATTGTAAATAGGCTCCTGTAATCCAGTCGGACTTTCACAGTAAATAAATATCATTAAATAAGTAAATATATATGAAGGCACTCTGGTGCCTTGGTCAAACTAGTTCATCCCTGGAGTGCCACAGACAATGAAATCCATTTTGGCATAACTATACCTGAATTGCAGTACTAAAAAAAACAGTTGATACTAAGGAAACATATCCTTGCAAGTATAGCACTGACTTGCAAATATGTATTCAGTCCATTTGAAATAACAGTCTCATGTTTTGAAACATGTTCAGCTTCTTTGTCTTCTGGCTTCACTTTCAAAAAATAAGATGAAGCTAGGCAAACCACCCTGGTGCACCTTAAGAAAATGTTTTACTTTAGTAGTGCTTATGTCCATAAGATAACAATTTCTACTATACACATGTATCCTCAATTTGATCTGATGTATAGTTTACCCTGCACAGAAAAATGCACAGTTATAAATTATAGCATATGCCAGCATGTCTAAGAGGCATATGAAAGCAACTGTAATCTCAAATTCACATCTCTAAAGGCCTTTCCTCTACAAGTGAAAATTCTTACAAAGTAACTGCTAGTTAATTGACAGTTAAAACTTTGCAAATGAAATGCAGTACAACTTTGTTAATAAATCTTGCTAATGTAACCCAGTAATTCTTGGCTCGCCATTGATGTCTCAAGACTTGCTTTGTGGAGTCCTGAGACACTGACAAAAAGACTGAAATACAGAATAGTAAATACTGAACACTCTTCCTTTAAAGTTGTTTTTTTTTTTTTTTGCATAGGGTTAAAACCCCTGACTCTACAATGTGAGGAGCAAGACCCCACACCCCAAAATGTATATCTATCTATATGTATGTGTATATATATATATATATATATATATATATATATATATATATATATATATATATATATATATATATATATATATATATATATATATATATATATATATGTACAAAGTATAAGATCACTCAACTCAGAGAAAAGGGAATATTCTAAGTAACAGCAATTTCAAATGTAGTATATGCAAGTCCGAAATTTTAAGCATTAGCTTTCCACATTTCATGACTCAGCAAAGTGGGCCCCAAAATTTTAACCCCCCCCCCTATTTTTTTAATAGTCATGACTATATCTGCAGAAAAATAACAATATTTATTTATAACATATACAGGGTTTTAAAGCTGGTTAGTGGTTTGGATATAATGACTATTACTAGAAGTTACACTTCAATTGTGTCCAGAACCTTCGCAATAATGTGTTTTATCCAAATATTTGCTAATGCAGTTGAGGTTGCATCCATTGTTTAACATTAATCAATACTTAGTATGCCATATTCAAAAAGATGTGTGCTGGGTATTAAAATTAAACTGTATTTAATACAACTCAGCATTTCATAAGAAGCTAACTAAGCTGGTACAATTATCGCTAGTAGCAAACAAAAAGAATATACTGGTGTATTCTTTCTACACAGTCTTGATATAATCTCCCTTTATTTTTCTTCCCAGATTTTAACATTGAGGTATTGTATTTCCCTTTCAAAAAATTCATCATAATCATCATCATCATCATCAACCCCCTTTTCCCCATTTTTTTCTACATGGGGTCGCGGTATCGTGTTAACTGTCAACAACTCCCTCCCTTCAGTGCCACACTCCTGCCTTCTTCAACACTCATGCCTGACTGTCGCAGACCTTCTTTCACACAATCCATCCACCTCTTTGCTGGGCATCCTTGCTTCTTCTTACCTTCTTCCTGTCTGTCCCAAATCTTCCTCACCACCACCACCTCACTTCTATTTTTCTACACATGTGCCCAAACCACCGTAACCTGTTCTCTTTGATCTTTTCTGCAATCGGACCTACTTTGTCTTCTGCTCTTATGTCCTCATTTCTTCATCTGTCCCACAGTGAGCATCCTACCACCTTTCACAGGCACTTCATTTCCATCACCTCTGGCTTCTTTAACTGTTCTGCCTTTACTGCCCAGCTTCCTGTAGCATACAGTAGTACTGGTCGCACCACTGTCTTGTACACCTTACTTTTCAGCTTCTTTGGCACTCTTCTGTCATAGACTACACCTGATACTCTGTATCAGTTGGCAGCAGCCCCTCTGATTCTAGCTTTGACCTCTTCATTTAGACTACCCTTCTCATCAACTCCTCCTCCTAGATACTTGAAGCTGTTTACCCATTCCACTATCTTCCCTTCTATATCTATTCTTAGCTTCTTCTGATTTCCACAATTTACTGCCATTACCACTGTCTTATCTGTGCTTAGTTTCATCCCATGTGCCTTCAGATTTGCATTCCATTCTCCTATTCTTTGCTGAAGTTCTAGCTCAGAATCTGCCTGTACGCCACATCATCTGCATACAGCAGCTTTGTTGATCCCTCCCCTCCAACCTGTTTGCTAATGTAGTCCATCACCAGTATGAACAGCAGTGGGCTCAGAACTGAACCCTGATGTACACCCGCACCCACTGGGAACCCCTATGTGAGGCCGAACACTGTTTGCACTTGAGTCACTGGGTCCTTGTACATAGCCTGCACTAATTCTACCAATGTTTCTGGGACTTCAAACCACCACAGTACTGCCCAGATCAGCTTGCTTGGGACCTTGTCATATACTTTCTCCAAGTCTAGGAATGCCCATTTGGATCTCTCTTCATCTCTATCTTCTTCTCAAGTGTCTGTCTCAACTCAAACATCAGGTCAATTGTGTTGCATCCTGATCTGAATACAAACTGTTCATCTCCCATCTTACATTCTAATACTCTGTGTATCCATTTAACAATCACCCTCTCCACAACTTTCATGCAGTGTGAGATGATTTTGATGCCTCTGTACTGCCCACAATTGTGGATGTCCCCTTTGTTCTTGTACACTGGCATGAGTATGCTTATTCTCCAGTCATCTGGGATATGCCTTTCTCTTCACACTATGAGTACCCTCAGGAGCCTATCTCCCCTATCTCACCCAGCATCTTTATCATATCTGCTGTGACCCATCTGAGCCTGCTGCTTTCCCTGACTTCATCTTCCTTAGTGCTGTTCTTACTTCTTCTAGGGTGGGATCCTCTTCTTCTCTCATCAAAGGCTGTTTCTTGGGCAGTACAGCTTCTGTGGGGTTTTCTTCATTCAGAAGCTGCTGGAAATACTCCTTCCATCTGCATTCGATGCCCTCTGGGATGGTCAGCAGGCTGTTGCTGGCATCCCTAAAGAAGGGTGTCTGACTATCTTCTTTATCTTTCTATCTTTGCCTTGCAACCTGATATAGTGTCTTTGTGCCCCTCACTGAGTGACTTTCCAGAATTTGGTACAATGCCTCCCTTGCCCTATTCTTTGCTATTGCAACTTCTTTCTTAGCTTCTTTGTTAGCCAACCAGTAGTCCTTCCTAGCCTGGTCAGTCTTTTCTGTCTCCCACTTCTTCCTGCACTCCTTCTTTCTTTTGATGACTTCCTGGACTTTTGCATTCTACCACCAGCTTTCCTTATGTACCTTATTTCTACACCTGGCACGGCCACATACCGTTTCTGTAGTCCTAACACATGCTGTTTTTACACGCTGCCATTCTTCTTCAACTCCATCTATTTCCTACTCTTCCTGTGGTGATAGAGCCCTGAGTAATTCCTTGAACTGTTGTACTTTCTTTCCAGTCAACTTCCAGGTCTTCAGCCTGGTCTATGTTGACCTTAGAGCCTTCTCTGATCACTGCTTGCAGCTGATTGTGGCAACTAGTTGTTTATGCTGTGGGCTGACTGTTTCACTGGGGATGACTTTGCAATTATGGAGTCTGCCCCAGTGCCTTTTACTTACTAGGAGGAAGTCTACCTGGGTTGCATGTTGGCTAGTCTTGTATGTGATCTTGTGACTGTCTCTCTTTCTGAACCATGTGTTGGCTACTATCAAGCCATTTGCCAGACAGAAGTCTAGAATGGCTTCTCCTTCTTTATTCCTGTTGCCCCATCCATGTCGACCCAGGCAGTCCTCATATCCTGTTCTGTGTGTCCCAATATGTACATTCAAGTCACCCATTATCAACACTAATTCATGTTGTCCTGCTTTATCTAGTACGACCTACAACTGCTGTCTGAATGCAGTCTTTTCCTCTCTATCACAACCCTGCTGTGGGGCATAGGTTGAGATTATGAATACTGCCTATCATTACATTGGAGTCTGCCATGAATCTGTCATTAATTCTGATGATATCCCTTACTGCCTTCTGAAGCCTCTCTCTCACCACAATTCCTACACCATTTCTAGCCTGCCCTCCACCTGAGTAGTAGAGGATCCCAAGCCAAGTGGCTACTTCCATCTCACCTCCTGGATACATAGGATGTCCAGCCTCCTCCGTATCATCATGCCATCCACTTTGCCAGTGAACCTACATTACGTGTACAGGTTGGTTGATTTTACATCCAGCTTTCACTCAACAGAGCAGGGCAACTAGACACCAGCCAGTCAGTAGCTTATTGACCCAGGGCTGCTGGGCTTTATGGCGGGCATATACCGGGCACATACTGGCCAATAGGGGCACATATACCCCTCCCACCATAAGCACATGTCCCTGGCATGGGTCAGACTAGGCTGGGTCCTCAACCCTCTTATCACAGGTAACTACCCATGCCCATTTTTGGTGACATTAGTCAACATGACTGAATCACCTAGAGCCATATTTTACACTGTCGAGTGGCTAGCCCTGCCATGGCACGCAGTCTGTGGTCCATGTTCTCCTATCTTGAGGATACTGCGCACCACACTAGATGCCCAAAGCAGTTGGTCTGTGCAACTCTTCCCCATATAGGGCACCATATAGAGTCTGTGCTGCTGCCCACAGCTCCCTTCATTGGGGAGTTTGAGATGGAAACACTCAGCATATTTTTTGGACATCGGTGAAACTCCACGGAGACACAGGGAGAACATGCAAACTCCAAACAGGCATTGGTGGGAAGTCAGGATCCAACCTTGTACATTATACATGGGAGGTGAAGACTTTAACCACTAAGCCATCTGGTCTGAATCTTCCAAAAAAGTATTGATGTAAATTTCAAACAATAAACAATGTCATTTAGATTTCACACAAATTCCCAGATGATCTGTAGGTAGTCTTTACCTAGAAAAATTAATTGATCTACATGGTGAGTACAAAATGACATGCTTTCCTTAAAGAATCTAGTGTTATAGATACTTGATAAGCAACATATGTATAAAGGCAAATTCTATGAGCCTCACTGTAAAGCAATCCCACACACAATTAAAAAACAGCATGTGTGATAATTTTCAATATATATAGGTCTAATTCAAATAAATGAAAGACCACTTACCTGAAAACGACATTACCAAAATGACTTCGCCAAAACCTGAATTTAATGGATGAACACAATGCCAAAGGATTTTACAGGGTAAGTATCCAGGTGGCCAATAATGGGAAATGTGTCCTTTTCCCCACTGTAGTATGATTCTAGGGTTAGTATACTTACGGGTGTATGGGGGTGCAATCCCTCACACTGAGGGTGTGGGGGCGTAGCACTCCAGCTGTGTGGGTTTGAGGTAGTGCAGTGTGTTTTACTGTTAGATGGTGGCCAACTGGATACTTATCCTGTGAAATCCTTCGGCATTGTGGTCATTTGTTTAAGTCAGGTTTCAACGATGTCATCTCAGTGATTTCATCTTCAGTAATGTGGGTTTTCGTTTATTTGAAGTAGACCCATACATATATATTTATATATATATATATATATATATATATATATATATATATATATATATATATATATATATATATATATATATATATATATATATATATATATATATATATATATGGATAGCTGTGTGTGTGTGTGTGTGTGTTTGTGTGTGCGTATTTTTGCAGATTTCTGCAGTCATTACCTGCTCAGCATCAGTCCCTTCCCCTAGCAAAGGTAGACCAGGAGGGTCCATCATTCCAACAGCCATAAGGAATGGTTCAGAATTATTACTTATTATGCTGTTATCCCATGTGTCTGAACAGCAATGTTCCCTAAGTGGGTCATGCAGTGACTATCTGTTGTGTACCATGCCTCATTTCTGTAAGAATATAATGTCAGCAGGACACCCCACCCATCTGCAGTAAGCTCCATGGAGTTGTTTACCCAAGGTATGCCATGGAAATCAGACCACTTGAGTGATGCTAGATGCACGATGCATACACCCCCTTCCATGATCAGCATGTCCATCATCTCCTGCATGTGCCACCAAGTTCATGACCTGCTAATTGCATTTGAGGTGCTGGTGCCTTAGTTTGGATTCTATTCCTCTATGCCAACTATCATAAACAGCATATTAATGCATAATAATAAATACGTTATAAGACCAAAAATCGGCATAACATGTAAATACTAGGCTATCAGTCTGCCCACTGACACAAGCCTAACCAACAAAGACAGATCAGAATAAAACCCTGTATTTTGTACTTATAAGGTTAAGACCATAACCATTATGCCAATCCTCATGTTATAAAAGTATATATACAAAAAGATATTTCACAGACACTGTTCTGGTAAGATGGTGATAACAGATATAAATATCAGATGCAAATAACTAGCGGTTGATTGTAGTAGTGAGGGTGGCAAAGAAGTCGTCTGATGGAAGGTATTTATGTGAGGAAGCAGGTGCAGCCTGCAGACTCTGAGAAGCAACAATAAAGGGTTAATTTGTAGGTGCAATAAGAAGATCATCATCTAATAACAGGAGGTAGAGCGTTGCAAGTGGCAAATGCTATCTTACAAAAATATGCTCTGAAGCAGTAGATGTGAAAAAGGTGTTTAACTAAATGAAGAGTGCATTACTGTTAAGAGCTCAGTGAATGTCAAGTGGTGGTGGATTAGACTTTAAATCTGGGGTATGGGCAGAAGTTGCTGCACACTAATTGTAAAGGGAAGTGCAGAAAGTTGTTGTACACTAGATTGTAAAGGGAAATCCAGAAAAGGAAAGTGGCCCTTTCAGTGACCGGAACAGTAGTAGCATTCAAATGTAGGGAGCTCTACAAGTGTGATGAATCAATAGATGTTTGAGGAAATGTTTTTATAGGGTGGCATTAGTCAAAATGACTAAATTACCTAAAGCCATATTTTATACCGTTGAATGGCTATCCCTGCCATGGCACTCAGTCTATCATCCATGTTTTCCTATCTTGAAGATACTGCCCAGCACAGTAGATGCCCAAAGTGGTTATCTATACAATTCCTCCCCTACAACGATCAGTATATGATGATGATGATGATTTTGATAGGGTCAAGATATTTTGTAAATTTTCTAGAACTTTAAAGGGGAGGATGTATTCCTGTTTGGGAATATCTACTTTGCTGTAGAGCCATGTCTCAGGCATCAGTGGTCACGTGAATCTATAAATCTGTTTCGGTTGTGGAAGAACCTTTTAGATTGTAAGTGAAATGCTATAACAAAACTTCAAGAATGGATATAAGTTTATACCTAGATATCTATAATTGTTTTCCCCTTCCATCTCTGCAGTATCTTGCATAATGGCTACACTATCTGCATGTGATTGACCCATTCATTCTGCAGACGAAGGAGGTGGCTATATTTGGACTGAGCAAGAGTTCTATGGCACACTCTATGTACATAAAGTCTTACTGTCCTGAGCATTATTCCAACAGTAAGAGCTAAGTAATAGGTAGCGGGCTGGCTGTGAGTCCTATAATTTGGCCTACCCTTGCCTCCCCTAAGTTGCTCACAGCTTCACCAAACCTGCACAGAAATTCATGTTAACTCACTCAAGTACATTTCAGTTGTTGTTTATACAATACAATTTCAGTAAACATCAAAATATATCTTGTATGTAAGGAGGCAAGCTACATTTCACCATCCATTTGGGAGGGCACCCTACATCTCCATACTTTTTTGTAGCAATTCCACCATCACAGAACAGTGGAAAAAATGCAAATTCAATTTTCACTGAAGGTGGCTTTCAGGAAAATTACTTTGTGGTAGCAGCACTTGCCAAAACTGCCTTTGTACATCAGCTTGGCTCCTCTGCTTTGTCAGGCTGAAGACGTAAGCCTATTCCCACATAAAACTCCTGTTTCTCTGACTAATCAGGGAGGCCCTAGTGTGACATAGTGCGAGCCAACACAAGTAGGTGATTCAATCAATCATCACTAGGTTTTGCCACTGACTTGGTAATAGCAGCCTTCCTCACCATAAGGGTAAGACACCTAGTATAATCCTCTCCTGCCTGTTTCCTCGGACATTCATGCCTCTAACTAAACTAGGGTGACCTGGGCCATAGTCATGTCTTTACTTCTCTATGCCATGCAGTCAGTCCTGATAGTTACAATTAATGACTTCAGTAATAAGATTTCCCTGATAATGAAGAAGCAGAGTATTAGCTGTGGAAGGGTTTGGAGGACTTGATTTCAAAATATTAATTTGCATGTTAGAATTCCACAACCGTCAAAGTCACTTTGCAAAAGTATTTGGATTCTTGTATAACCAGGCCCAGCACATATGTTTAAGAGATCATAACTGTATAATATAACAGATGGAGAAGAAGAAAGGGAAGAAGAAGAATCGGTCCAAGAAATGAGCCTTGTATGACTTAAAATAGTAACTCTCCACTAAACCTTAACTTTTTAAACAGGTAAAACTCAAGTTACCTACTTTCATATCTAACTTCTCTAGTGCACACTGCAGAGTGCATTCTTTTCAATCTTACCTTTAAGCATCCCTGTTACTAGCACTTTCTCTAATACCTAAAAAGATCATCTCTACTTGACTCCAAGTAGACTTTTCTCTATCTGTTAAACCTAGCACTTGCTCCTACAGTACTTATTACCTTGATACGGCACTCTTATAGATAGCACCCCAAAAAGGCAAACCCCATTTCTCGGTCACCACGTCCCCGAATCTCTTTTAAAGTTTTTGTCTAGTCCTTCTAGCATGTCGAGGATCAGTTGCTAGTGTCCTCTCCTGCTCAGCTGGTGAACCTGGGAATATTGAGGCAATGTTACAATTGCCTCATGTACACAGACAACCCTCTCCTCCTCCCACAAAACACAAATACATGCGAGAGATGCAACTATACGGCCAAACTGGAGGCTGAGCTCTCTCAACATAGGACTGGCAAGACCAGTCAGGAGGAGAAGGTTACCACACACACTATAGACCCAGTCTCACATAGTACCATCACAACCTCAAATCATACACATAAACACACAAAGACATACTCGGCTCTGATCAAAAATCTACCAAAACAGCAGAGGCCACCAAAGCAGACACCCAAACAACCACCACCTCAGAACACAACACCTGCAACACATAGACCTCACAGTCAGAGTGTCAAACAGTCACAGCCCTTAAGGCCAAACACAATGCCAGACACACTAGTCATTGGTGACTCCATAGTCAGACACACTGACGTCCGCTCACCAGACTGAGTAAGGAGAAGGTCACAGTAAGCTGCCTGTCGGGCGCTAGAATCCGCCACATAACGCAAGCACTCAGGTCTCTCAACAGCAGGTACAAATATGACTCAGTCATTGTCCACGCTGGTGTAAACGACCTGAGACGCACCTCCTTGGACTACATGAAAAGAGACATTGAGGAGCTCTCTGATTATGTAGCCCAGGCAGGTATGACCCTGACCTTGAGCAGTATCCTACCTTCACCAAGAATGATGCCACAATACAGAGATAAGATGATCAGCTTTAACAATTGGCTTAAACTCTGGTGTCATTCAAAGGGGATCCAATGTCTGTCTGCCTGGGATGACATGCTGGACAAGCCACGCTGCCAAGGGACGGCTTGCACCTGTCACCCTGGGATTCCGGATATTGGCAAAGGCTCTTGCCACCCCATAGTGCCTTTTTAGGCAAGGCTCAAATTCTAAACCTACCACCCTAGAACACAAAAAGGAAAAAACTAAGGGTAATGCTGCTCAATGCCAGAAGTCTAAATCTCAAAATGCACTTTCGAGGCCCTTCTCAGTATGGAGAACATCGATGTCTGTGCAGTGACAGAAACCTGGTTCAAGGCTCCTGAGAGCACCCCAGCACTATCAGGTTTTACCTCTTATCATGCGTTCCGGCCCCAAAATCCGGACAATACCAAGAAAGGGGGGGGGGTATCCATATTCATCAAAGACATCCACACCTCAAGATTGGTGGCAACGACGATGCATCGGAGACCATCCAGGTGCAATTAACCATAGGCAAGACTGCTCTGCAAATTGTAGCATGTTACAGGCCACCCTCACAAACTCAGGAACCTCACATGGCCTTCCTGAAAACACTAGAGGGATAAATGTATCACCAAACACCATCATACTAGGTGACTTCAATTACCCTAATATAGACTGGGAACACTACTCAAGCCCAAACACCCTAGCCCAAAAGTTCCTGGAATTCATAAACTCAAATGCCATGGAACAACTAGTCACCATCCCCACAAGAGGAGAAAACATACTTGATCTCATCATCACGAACATGGGAGCACAATGTTCAACACCGAAGTATACCCCTCACTGGTGAGATCAGATCACAAACTAATCTCGCTGGAGGTCCTCATCCCACCCCACCTGAAATAAAAAGACCACAGTAAAGAACTTCTAAAGCTGACTTCACACTTCTAGAGACTAGTGTGGTCTCCTTTAAGGCCCCGAGCCGACGGAAAACAGTACTCAAGCCGCTGAATCACTTACAAATGCCTTCTACCAGCACCTGCAGGACTGCATGGATAAGGCAATCCCAAGCAAAACAAAGACTCTTTGTACCAAAGGCAAGCGTCCACTCTGGTGGACCCCAGCCATAAATAAACTCTACAACAAAAGGAGGAAGCTACTACAAGATAGAGCAAAATCCTTAAAAGGTAAGACACCCTTGATCACTATAAGTAAAAACTAAGAGCTCTCATAAAATCATCCAAAGCAAATTTTGAGAGAAAAATAGCTAAAGACTCAAAAGACAATCATAAGGCCTTCTTTAGCTATGTTAGAAACCTGGGAGGAAACTCCCAGATATGCTCAGAACTAGTTCAAAATGATGTGAAGATTACTGATCCTACAGACATTGCCAACATACTGGCTGACAGGTTCAGTGCAAACTTCTCCCAAAGGAGAGATATCTATACCAAGCGATTGCAGCCCCCAAACATCTCCAATGCCCAAGTGAGAACTGCTCTCTCCAAAGCAAAAACACAGCATCCATGGGACCTGATGGTGTCCCCGGCTGTGTGCTCCACGAACTCAACGAGGAATTAAACCCACAGCTAGGACAGCTGTTTAATCATAGTCTTACCTCTGGATACGTACCCAGGGAGTGGCGCACTGCAACTGTGGTCCCACTTCACAAAGGCGGTGCCTCCACCGACCCTGGAAATTACCGGCCCATTAGCTTGACAAGCCTTATCTGCAAAGCCATGGACAGGATCATAATGGACCTCATAAATAAAGACATAGGGAATTTTCAGACTTTGGATCCATCCCAGTTTGGCTTTGTCAAAGGCAGATCATGCCTTCTAAACTTGGTTGACTTTTTGAAACAGTCACCAAAGCCATTGATGAGGAAAGGCAGTCCATACAGCCTACCTCGATCTGGCGAAGGCCTTTGATACAATACCCCACTCGGGTATCATTGAAAAACTCATCAGCTTAAATGTTAACCCATACATCACAAGATGGGTTGCAAACTGGCTGAGTGACAGAACCCACAGGGTCAGAGTTGCTGGCGCCATGTCAGACTCAAAGCCTGTCACAAGTGGTGTACCACAGGGCTCAGTCCTGGGCCCACTCTTGTTTGGCATCTACTTTTCCAAGTACAAGCAAACACAGGAGGGTTATGGCTGACAAAGTTTGCAGATGACTGCAAACTGGGCGCCATAGTAGAAAACACATCTGACACAGATATCCTTCAGAAGGGTCTCACAGAAACGGATAACTGGTGCCAGAGCCATGGCCTAAAGTTAAATGCCAAAAAATGCATAGTCATACCCTTCGGGAAAAACAAGGTTACCCTAGCTACCAAATAGGTGGCAATCCACTGAGTACAGAAGAAGTTATCAGGGACCTGGGGACCCAGGTTGATAGTAGTCTGTCATTCGACACCCATGTAGCTAAAGTAGTTAGGAAGACCTTCTACATTGCCCACCTTATCATGAAGGGATTCTCATCTAGATCAAGGGAGGTCATAGTCTCCCTATACTCATCACTCATCAGACCAATGATTGAGTACAATGCCCCATTCAGAATGTATCTGACCCGACACTTGCAGCAGCTGGAGAGGCCACAAAAGTTCCTCACCAAAAGGATAAAGGGTCTCAAACATCTGTCCTATGCTGCCCGACTGAAAGAACTCCAGCTCTATTCAGTCGCCACGCTGTTCAGAGGTGACCTTTGCCTAACATACAAGGCCATGTCAAACCCAGATTTGATGAATATGCTTCACCTCAAAAATCTAGATCCGTCAGAGCCACAAGGGCGGAGACTTAAACCTCGACACGGCTATTAATAGGATGTGCTGGAGGGATAGATTCATCACCCAAAGACTCCCTATGCTGTGGAATAAAATCCCGGTATATGTGAGGCAGAGCACCTCGCTGGCCTTGTTCAAGAGAAATCTTGACCAATGGATGGGAGATCGCAGATATACCCCAGGGATTACCTCAGTGTCACTGCTCAACAGAGGCACAGCAAAATAATGGGTATAGTTCCCCATACTAAAGGGGTGGCGTAAGCCACAAAACTATGGGCTAGGCTTGTAAATGCCCTCGGGCAGATAGCCTAGTATGAACCTATGAACCTATGAACCTATTAACTGTTGGAAACCAGATGGTAGATAGAGTGCTACCACAAAATACTCAAATAGAATGAGTTGTTGCAAAGTTCATAATCAAGAAAATGGCATTGTCTGACAAAGAAGGGTTGCACAATTGTATATGCATATATATAAAAGAGCCTTTTCGGCTCAGTCAGACACCCTCGGTTAACAAATGTAAAATAAAATAAAAAAAATAAAAATAAATATGTGATTACAGTCGTTTTTACTGAATTTCACTTCACTGAATTATAAATGACTGAAAGCACATTTGACTGAAAATTCATTTTACAGAATCACATTTGACTGTAAAAACTTTATTGTACCAAACATACCTTAAAATCATTTTTTATTCTTTTGCTTCGTTTTTTGCAGTCTCCATCTGGGGGCTTCTCCCACACCCCCTTACATAAATATCCTAACTCCGCAGTCGCACAACAGTGGTGAAAAGAGAAATAAAAACACACTCATTGCATCACTGCTGAAGCACAAACACAGTTAATAGAAAACTCCATTAGAGCAAGCATACTTTAAAATATTTTTGCTGGGTGAAGTCTTCATGAACTCCCCCATGTGGGGAGCTTTGTTTCCCACACCTCCCTTTCTTAGATATAATAACACCATAGGCATACAGCAACTGAGAAAAGAGAAAAAAAAAAAAAACAACAAATCACTGTTTCTTTACTTTGTAATTTTCAATCATTATTCAGACAAATGGGTTTTATGACAGATTTGTGCAGTGAATTAAGACTAAGCAAAATGTCATTCATTCAAACCAACTGCTACAATATATACACTCACACACGTGTGTGTGCGTGTGTGTGTGTGTGTGTGTGTGTGTGTGTGTGTGTGTGTGTGTGTGTGTGTGTGTGTGTGTGTGTGTATACATATATATATATATATATATATATATATATATATATATATGTATATATATGTGTGTGTGTGTTTGTGTGTGTGTATATTGTAGCAGTTGGTTTGAATATATATATATATATATATATATATATATATATATATATACACACATACATAAAAGTTTACTATCCAAATGTCGAAATTTAAAAAAAAAAAACGGTACTAATCAGTGAATTGTTTCGCCGAAAGTACAAATAACCTAACGGCCCTATTGTGGAAAAACAGCTGTTAATGCTGAAAATGTCGACAACGACATTTTACGGCATTAACAACAATGACAGCCTTACCATAATTCCCTAAGCCCTACACTTAACATCCTGTTTATGCATGGGGGGCAAGCCCCCTTCCCCCCCAACTTAATATTCCAACTCCGAGATTGCACTATAGTGAGGAAAGGGATATATTTCCCTAACCGTACTGTACCACGATCCCAGTACATAATCAAACGTTATATTTGCGAATTCACAGCCCATTCGCAAATATAATGTTCGCTCATGTAGCCTGCACATATATTAAGTATTCGAACATCTGTAGTTTGAATACTTCATAGCTGTGCAATTGCACGGTGAAATTTCAGTGGTAAACCATATATATATATATATATATATATATATATATATATATATATATATATATATATATATATCAAATAAGTAAAATAATGTACAAAGGTGTAATCCAAGCTGAGACAGTTTTATTTAGTGCTTTCGTCAACAGGTTACATTTGACTTCTTCAGAATAACATCAGTCATGAATAAACTGTTTAAATAGCCAAACCTATTAATTTACATAATAAGTAGCAACCAATTAATCAATTAAAATGTCAGACAGTTAAAGCAACACCACACCTAAAATATAACCTGATACGAAACTGACGGACAATACCTAATGTTGCATAAAAACTCTACTTTACAAAATAAAAAAAATACATATATATATATATATATATATATATATATATATATATATATATATATATATATATATATCTACACACATATATATATATATATATATATATATATATATATATATATACATATATATATAAATATATATATATATATATATAAAATATATGTGAATGTATAAAAATTCCAACTACTGCAACTTCAAACATGAAAGTCAGACTTAAGCTTCAGGTAACTTGAAAGGGATACAACTTCATTCAACCCTGGGGGGCTTGTGGCATTAACCCTAAGTTGCTACATTAACTCTTTATACTCCAGAAACAATTCACTAGGTCCACCTCTCTCATTGCCTTCCACATGTTCCAGTACTGTAAATTTAAAATCAAGGTCAGGAAAGTTATTAAGATGTTTTACTAAGGCATTATTAATATTGGCCTTGTTGATGTCATATACATGTTGGTATGTACATGTCCTAAAAGTGTTTTTTGTTTTCCCTATATAATATCTGTGACATATCTGGCACACTGCAATATACACCACGTTCTTGGTCCCACAATTGCATTTGTAATGATACTTAATTGTTCCATATTGTAGAATATCAACCGTATCACCTTCCAAGATGTACTTGCATTTCGAACCATGTCCACACTTTCTCATCAATCCTTTATTTTGGTCTCTCCCACCTTCTTTTTTCTGTTCCAGTACGTTCTTAATACATGCGTCCTTTTTGTACACCACTAAAGGCTTGTCCCCTATCTTACTACCCCACTTGTTCTTCATTTTTTAAGATGAACCGATTTTTATCAGTATGTCTCTAATATGTGGGAACTGGGAATTATATGTCATAATCAAAGCATTGTTGTACATGCCACTGTTTTTCCTATTACACCCAATGGGTAGAAGTGACCAGATATTCTCTTGTTAATGACTTCTTCCAAAATTGGCACTACAAATTCTACGGGGTACCCTCTTCTCAACAACATACCCAATAAAAAATCCCTTTCCTTGTAAAATGTATCCAACTCGCTTACCATCCTAGCGAGCCATACACCTTGCCCCTTTACAAGTGATGTTTTTTGGTGCAAGGGATGTCCACTTTCAAAATGTAGAAGGGTGCTCGAGAATGTTGGTTTCCTGTATATAGTCAACACAAAATTCTGGGACTCCCTGTCCTTACTAATCTGGATATCCAAATAGTTAATAGTATCCAGGTTGGTATCCATAGTAAAATGTAAATAGGATGTATCTGTGTTGAGGAAGAGAAGGAACTCTCCTAACTGATCTTGTTTACCATCCCAAAAAATAAGGATTTCATCCAGGTATCTACCATTGAACTTACAAAATTTGAAACCTTCAGATGGAAAAACCATAGACAACTCTCATTGTGTCAGGACAATGTTTGCAAACACTGGGGAACACGTAGCCCCCATAGTGACACCTGATGTCTGTCTAAATAATTGTCCATCAAAAATGATCTAATTGTTCTCTAAGACTAATTCCATCAGGATCCTAAAAGTTAATATTCTAGAATGTAGGTTGTGAGTGTGCCCACAAAGGAAGTCATAGAAAAGTTCAATACCTTCTTGATGTGGTATAACATTAAAGAGATATTTTACATCAATGGTCACTAAAATAGTGTTGTCACTATATAACTCTTGTTTGATCTTTTTTAAACAGTTCCATGACTCTTTAATGATATGGGAAAATTTGTTAAGACTGTTTTTCAATTGAAAGTCAAGAAACTTAGCAACAGTCAGAGTTTTCGATGCCTTTGCATCTGCTATTGGTTTCAGAGGTGGGTTGGTGGTGTCTTTGTGAATCTTGGGAATTCCAAATATCATTGGAATCCTAGGACTACTCTGTAACAAAAAATCATACTCTGTTTTTAAAATCTGGTAATTTAATAAAATATCATATAGTGTGACATCTATATTCCTATAAGCTATGTTAAGTTCATTTAACAATACTTGTTCGTATCTGTCCCTAAACAAATAACTTAACATGCTGTCCACATATCGTTGTTGGTCCATAACCACCAACCCACCTCCTTTGTCAGGCTTCATGACTCTAATTAATCTGTTGTTAGAAATACTGGACAACAAACTATATTCTTCTGTCAAATTATATTTGCCTCTGGGAATTTTGTTGTTTTTACATAATATTTTAATATCATTCACATACATAATTTCAAAAGGTTGTAGAGTCGGGTGTAGAGGGGGGTTAAAAACACTTGTCTTTTTACATACTGCATCATTATTGACACCAGCATCTGCATCAATGACCACTCTAAGGTTAAGCTTCCTCATGTCTAACATAAAATCCAATAATTTTCTATCAATACATGCATTCCTTGTAGGTACAAAATGTAATCCCTTCTAGAACAGGTTAGCCTATTCTTTTGTAACCTGAAAATTGCTTAAGTTGTATATTTTAAAATCCTGATACTCACTGTATATTATATTGTCATTGATGGTATCCGTTGCAAAGCATACATGGGAAAAGTCATTATCTACCAATTCACAACTCTCCCCTTCCAAGTCATTATCTACCAATTCACAACTCTCCCCCTCCAAGTCATTATCTACCAATTTACATCTCTCCTCCTTCTGTCATTATCTACCAATTCACAACTCTTCCCCCCCATCATTATCTACCAATTAACAACACTCGCCCTCCCATCATTATCTACCAATTCACAACTCTCCCCCTCCCATCATTATCTACCAATTCACAACTCTCCCCCTCCTGTCATTATCTACCAATTCACAACTCTCCCCCTCCTTTCATTATCTAACAATTGACAACTCTCCCCCTCCTGTCATTATCTACCAATTCACAACTCTTCTGCCTCCCATCATTATCTACCAATTCACAACTCTCCTCCTCCCTCTCCCTGTCCCATAGGTACCTGTCACCTGGCTGTGACCATTCCAGTAACTCCTGGTTTGTGGCAGGTTGTTGTTGTAATTCTGTTGTCTTAAATTCCAAATTCTCTCTGATCGCCTGGGGGGTACCTAAAGGGATGTTCTCTTGATTAACATTGTCAGCATAACAATCAACAGTTGTATCGCTTGCTTCCCTTTCACGTATAAAAACATCATCTTCAACATTTTGTTGTTCATTATTAACCATATTTCTACCCTTAGGCAGGGGATAGGCTTTCCCTGATTCATATTCTCTTTTGTCCCTTTCCAATTTCTTATATTTCTTCTCTTTAATGTTAGTAATAGTTTTGTCAACATTAACAAATATTGCTTTATATTCATTGACTTTTATAGAAAAACACAAGTCCTGTTTAATCTGTTCATCTAGTCTGTTAACTGAGTCCTAAAATACTTTTGTTGGGTGAAGTCTCCATGAACTCTCCCATGTGGGGAGCTTTGTTTCCCACACCTCCATTTATTAGATATACCAACCCCATAGGCATATAGCAATTGAGAAAAGAAAAAAAAAAAAACAACACATCACTGTTTCTATACTTTGTAATTTTCAATCACTGTTGAGCCAAATGGGTTTTCTGACAGATTTGTTCAGTGAATTAAGACTAAGCAAAATGTGATTTATTCAAAGCAACTGCTGCAATACACATACACGTGTGTGTGTGTGTGTGTGTGTGTGTGTGTGTGTGTGTGTGTGTGTGTGTGTGTGTGTGTGTGTGTGTGTGTATTTATATAAGTACTTGATATGTTTAGTTATGCACATCCCAAACAGGGCATTGTACTCAAAGATGGATCTAATCAGTGCTTAATACAAGGAAGTCAGGACTTCTTTTGATCTGTAAGAAATAATTTTAACTATGAGCTGTGAAAGATAAAATGATTTAATAATAAATTATACAACACGAGGGTCAAATATAATGGAGATGTTCATCCATCTATCCAAATGTCTCATGATATTTTCATTTTGAAGTGTTGTGTTATCTATGCTATAAGCAGGATACCTGTACTTTTTGGCTTTGAGATTGGGCCCAGTTTTAGTACACCAGCTCCTGCAAGCTCCTACTGGAGTGCATGTTTATCAAAGGGGGAACTGATAAGAATTCATAACTTACAATCATCCATAAACTACATTAACCAGAGACCTTACTTTAATAATTGAAGATTAGAGAAGCAGTTGTCACGTTCCACTTTAATAAACCACTCAACACCAAAGACCTTTGGCAACCTCAAAATGCACTCACTTGAGGCACTCCTTAAAATGGAGAACACTGACATCTGTGCAGTGACAGAGACCTGGTTCAAAGCTCCAGAGATCACCCCTGCATTACCAGACTATAATTCATACCACACCTTTCGGCCACCAAACCCGGACCAAAGCACTAAAGGTGGAGGCATGTCCATATTCATTAAGGATATCCACACCTCCAAGCTAGTTGCTCAGCATAATGCATCCGAGATTATCCAAGTTCAACTAACTCTGGGCATAACTGCAATCCAGATTGTAGCTTGCTACAGACCCCCCCACCATGCCCCAGGATTCCCACTCCTCTTTTCTTGATACACTGGAAAATATTAAGGTACACCCCAACACTCTAATAATGGGTGATTTCAACTACCCTACCATTAACTGGGAAAACTACTCGTGTACCAACTCTTTTCTTCAACGTTTTCTGGAAATCATCAATTCCAATGCCTTGGATGAACTTATCCAAACCCCCACCAGGGGCAGCAATATCCTAGACCTGGTCATCACCAATATGGGTGACCGGTGTTCCACACAAGAGGTCAGCTCCTCGTTGGTCAGATCCGACCACAAGCTAATCACCCTAGACATCCACATCCCGCTTCCACCCCCATTAGGAAAATAACCGTAAAAAATTTCTCCAAAGCCAACTTCACGCTTCTTAAGACAGAAGTGGCAAACTTCACGACACCCATGCAGATAGACAATAGAGGTACGACTGCTGAATCCTACATAAATGCACTTTATAAGCACTTACACAAGTGCATGGATCATGCTATCCCTAAGAGAATCAAGATGCTATCCTCCAAAAAAAGGAAGCCAATCTGGTGGTCTTCTGCCATAAACAAACTCTACAACAGAAGAAAGAGACTGTTGCAAAAAAGAGTAAAATCTCACTATTGGAGGAACTCCCTGGTCAGCCTCAGTAAGAAGCTGAGATCCCTCATAAAATCCTCCAAAGCTAGTTATGAAAACAAAATTGCCACTGATTCTAAAGACAACCACAAAGCATTCTATAGCTATGTCAAAAATCTCAATGGCAACACTCAGATCTGCTCTGAGTTACAGCACAATGACACTAAATATACAAAATCAGTTGATATTGCCAACATCTTGGCAGATAGGTTCAATGCTAACTTTACCCTCCTCTCACCCCCTAAAGGGCCCATCTTTATACCAGAAGAATGCAAAGTTCCTGTAATCATGGCTGCACAGGTAAAAACCTCACTCTCCAAAGCCAAGAACACAGCATCCATGGGACCTGACAATATCCCAGGCTGCCTTCTACATGAACTACAGAATGAACTGGCACCCCACCTAAGTACCATGTTCAGTCATAGCCTCACCTCAGGCTTTGTGCCCATTGAATGGCGCACCATGACAGTTATCCCACTCCACAAAGGGGGGGAGCACAACAGACCCCAGGAACTACCACCCCATTAGCCTGACGAGCCTCGTCTGCAAGGCCATGGAACGTATCATCATGGAACTCATAAACAAAGACATTGGAGATCTCCAAACTCTGGACCGCACACAGTTTGGGTTTGTAAAAGGAAGATCATGTCTTCTAAACCTGATAGACTTCTTTGAAGTAGTCACCAAAGCCATAGATGAGGGTAAGGTGGTTCACACAGCCTATCTAGATCTTGCCAAGGCGTTCAACACCATCCCCCCACTCTGGAATTATAGATAAACTCACTAAACTAGGTATAAATCCCTATGTCACAAGATGGGTTGCCAACTGGCTTACTGACAGAACCCACACCATGAAAGTAGCAGACTCCAAATCAGACTTCAGACCAGTGACAAGTGGAGTACCACAGGGTTCAGTCCTGGGTCCTCTCCTGTTAGGTATCTACTTCTCTGAAGTGCAGGCTAACACAGAAGGTCTTTGGCTAACTAAATTTGCAGATGACTGCAAACTAGGAGCCATAATCGAAACTCCTAATGATGTGGACATCCTACAAAAGGGCCTCACCGAGACAGATGCCTGGTGTCAAAGACATGGTCTCAAGCTCAATGCCAAAAAGTGCATTGCCATGCCCTTTGGTAAAAACTCTGTACCCATGAACTACCACATAGGCGGTAGTCTACTTAACACCGAAAGTGTGATAAGAGACCTTGGGATACAGGTGGACAGTAGTCTCTCCTTTGATAACCACATCACCACAGTGGTCAGGAAATCCTTCTACATGGCACACCTCATCACAAAAGGTTTCTCATCCAGAAAAAAGAGGTCATTGTTCCCCTCTACTCATCACTCATTAGACCCATTATAGAGTACAACACCCCTTTTGGTATGTACCTCACAAGACATCTACAACAACTGGAAAGGCCATAAAAATACATCACAAAGAGGATTACTGGCCTCAAACAGTTGCCTTACGCATACCGTCTCAAAAAAATCCAGCTTTACTCCATCGCATATCGCCTACTCAGAGGCAATCTCTGCCTAACATACAAAGCTATGTCAAACCCAGAATTTTCGGACATGCTCCACTTAAAAAAATCCCAATCCCTCCGAGCTACACGCTCTAGGGACCTAACCTTGTCACCACAATAAACAGAACATGCTGGAGGGATAGATTTCTGTCCCAGAGACTTCCCATACTCTGGAACAGACTACCTATCTATGTCAAACAGAGCTCCTCATTAACACTCTTCAAGAAAAATCTTGATGATTGGATGGGTAATAGGAAATTCAACCCGAGGATCACTTCTGTGGTTCTGCTTGACAGGGGCACAGGAAAATAATTTTCTTGGGTGGCGAAAGCCAGGGTACCTTTTTGGCAAGGCTTGTATAGGCCCTAGGGGCAATAGTCTAGTACCTACCTATGAACCTATGAACCTTTACTGTTAACATAATAAATGATAAATGCATGAATCTTTATTAAGAATATCACAGCTTCAATACCTGGAGGAGAAAACATAAAATAACTATCCTTAAGGACAGTGTAACCACTCACCCTTAGAATAAGCAGTGTCCCCCATTTGCTCACTTATCCTTACACTTACAAGGCAGCGTTCCACTGTCCACCTTCAACATCTCCTCAGAACAACCTCCACCATCAATCTTTCACCATTTCAAACTCCTTCCACTAGTTATCTGCCAGTGGGGGAACAGAAGAGGGACACGCCTCTTCTCCATCATCTCCAAATCAAAAAGTTCCACCCCCCCCAAACTCCAACATGCAATACCTAAATGGGAAAGGCTGGGAGGACAACAAGATCACACCAAATGTGAATCCCAACAACCAACTCCCACCTCAAAAGCCTTCAAGACCCTCCCCCTGCCTTACCTCACTTCTTACATTAGTCTCCAGCCTGCTTAACCCTTTTGTGCCTACTCCCTTTCCTAACTCTCTTAACTACCCACCCTGCCAGCTTCTTACACTTAATCTCCCTGCTTCACCCTCGCCTCTCCATTAAAGATGTCCCGTGATAACTTTGTCTGTTCCCAAACTTCATATACCAAGCAAAAGAAATCCCAGAAAAGATCTCTGAAGAATTCCTCTTGTCACCCTCATGCTCTCACAGGATGGCCCCCCACACACACTTTCATGGACCTTTTTAGTTATAAAAATTGAGCTGCATGGGGTTATCAACCTAACCCCATACAGCTTAATTTGGAGTTTATTAATCTTGTTTATTCTATTAGCATATGGAATGGTATTGAGTGCCTTGGTGAGGGGAAAGTACTTTATGCAGACAGCTTGTTCAAAGTCTACAGCCTGAGTAACGCACGCAAATAATTCACCAGATACATTAGACAGGATCTAGCTTTGACAAAGCCAAATTGCTGGGGAGTTGAGTCTGAGAAGATATGCTTAAACTGAGTACTTCATTTTGGATAGGTTCCGTAGCTTTACATATAAGACTTGCTATGCTGATGGGTCTGTATTTCCCTGTGTCTGAGGTGGGCGCACTCTTGTAAAGTGGCATCAAAACAGCTCAGTGTGATTCCACTGGTTTAGGTTGAAGAGCAGCGAGTGACGCAAACCTTTAAAAATCTATTTTGCAAAGGATACTCACTTTCTTTTAACCTCTTGTCATTTTCCTGATCAAAAATTCATCAAAAGCTTACCCATGCTCAACCACAACTTGCTGTGAGGGAAAGGTTAGTTTGGTTTTACTTTCTTATATTTTGTATTACTTTATTGCCTTTTTGTATACTGTGATTTATTTTATTTACTTTACACTGTGTTTTACTAATATTCTGCATTTAACTGCATATTAAAACTAGGAAAGAGACCACAACTCTATTTCTTGTGAGTCACACAGAATTTTTTCCCAACCTCCCTCCCTGGTGCTGTTGTACAACTGCCTTTCTAGTTACTATCCCCTTATGTTAATTTGACTACATATCTACTTTTTATCCCCTGTCATTGGCTGCTGTGAGTAAGCACAAAACTATCCTTTTGTGAAATCACTCCCTTTCAACTATTTACATTTATTAGCCATCCCACTGCATTCCATTCAACCAGAATACAAATTGCCCATCCCTTTCTATCTATTTTTCTCTTTTAAAATTAGTGGCTCTCCATTTAGACAGATAAAGTTACCCCCTTTTTCATATCTAATTGCTTAGTGCACACTGCAGTGCTTGGGATATTAACCCATTTTTTCATCTTACCTTTAAAATCTGCAACATCTACTGCAAGACCACCAATTATTGTAGAGCCCACATTCTGCTTCTAAGAAGTCATCTTGGGATTTATTAGTGCTTCTGTTTTCTCCTAGTGAGAGAAGGAGCACTGGTACATTGTTTCCTTGAAACTGCTAATGACCGGAAAGCCTAATAACAGATTGGAATTTGTGCTTATATTCTGCTCCTGGTGACAGAAAGAACAGAGTGCATTGATTCATGACTGTTTCTGGTTGGGCAGTGAGTGTCTATGTTTGGCTTTCCTGACTGGTCTGGTTGCTATTCAAAGCATCTACCAGGAAAATGCTACAATAAGCCTATTGACTTTTGCATCATCTGGTACAAGACTGGGGATCACCAAACAGGCTCTGGCATGCTTCTCATCTTGGAATTAGTGCTAATGTATTGCTTCTGGTGAGACAAGAAGAAAAAGAGCATTGTATCCCAGCATAGTGAAGCTGTGGTGAGACTAGCACTAGTAGTAGCCAGGCAGCAGCCATTCATGCGACTCCCCTCTTTTCATCATTCTTGACACGCTAATTCTTTGTTTTCAGTAAGAAGTGATTCATTTGTTTCTAACTTCAGAATATCTGCCTAAATACTTCATCCTTAAATTTTATTTTCAGGGTCTACTTATTAGTTTCCCATCAAGTGTTTGGCAGTGCCCTATATAGACACAGATACCTTGAGTGAAATTTTTCATGTAAAAGCACAAGTCACCAATACCTAGTTGTACACAGGACAACTAGTTTGCAGTGACAAACACTGTCCCTAGAGTTGCAAACCAAATACTCCTGACATTGCTTTATATTCTCACTCCAAATGTCTAATCAATAAAAAATGGTCTTTTGCCATGGATATGAACTTTCCCACAATGTCTGTTTCCAGCTAGGTGGATATGGGAATCCTGAGGCAATGTAGACATTGCCTCATGTTTACTGACAAGCAGTTAATTTTCAAGAAAACTGATATGGTATGTGAGATGTATTTACCGAGTGTCACTGGAGGCAAAGCTCTCACATAAAGGTATTCCTAATTTCAACAAGGTTGTCAGTAGTACACACACAATTCAAAGCAGACCTATAGACCCACATATGCTGAGGTACTTAAATGTAATATTCCTAAACCCCAAAGAGCTCCTAGATGAAGAACACATAACAAATATGGCCCCAAATGCACTCTTTCAAAACACCCACATAAACATATAGAGCTACATCTTATAGAGCCTCTACTTCTAAGCTCATAAGGCAAGTCACCACACAATTCATCATGAGACACACTGATGTCTCTCTTACCAGGATGAGCAAGAAGTAAGTCACAATCAGTTGTTTATCAGCAGCTAGGATCTGCACATTACACACACACTCAGGTCATTGGACCACAAGTACCAGTATGACTCAGTCATAGTCCTGTCACTTGTCTTATGTGCATTAAGAAGATAATGAGGCTTGGGTGATTGTTTAAGTAGTTTATTGTATAAAAAATCAGGATGGCTGGCAGGAACATTAAACTTAAACTATCTAACTGACTACACACATGCATGCTCTCACTCTGCTCACTCAAAACGGCACTCTTGCTTGCATGTGCTCACTACATATATGCATGTGCTAGCTCACTGGAAAGCTTTTTAAATGTATATCACACACACTGGTCTACATCCTACCTCTTTGCTGAGCTGTCTCATATAAACAATGACATTTCAATAGGCATGTGATTATAGAGACACTAATGAAGAAAAACAATAGTCATGTCCAGGTTGCCATGTATCTGGAACTAGGTTTCAAGATGCAACCTGATCTCATGACAGAATACTTAGGATGGGGTTTAGCAACAGGGACAGTCATTAGAGAATGTTCTGCTTGAGGAGTCACAGGGATTTTCTCAGGAGTGGGGATTGCTGACAGAATGTGCTCTGGAAAAGCAACACTGGACAAATTATTCTGAGAACTAGAGACTTTGTCACTGGTTCGGACACTGGTAACAAATGCTTGAGATTTTGTCTGAATTCCATTCCTTGTGATTCCACAATGTATGTTCTCGGCTCTTGACACAAACTTTTCACAAATCAGATGTGATCAAAATCTTTTGACATCTGCATCCTCACCATCTCCCTTTTTTGTAAAGAACTGAGCAATTTGCTGGTTCTATCATAGTAAGATTTCTGGGACAAATGCTTCTTCAGCAGTTGAGCTTTTACTGCTTTGTTGTTCTTAGCACAAGGGATGAATAAATTGCTGTTGATCGGCAATGTTGTTCTGGTTTGTCTCAACATAAGTCTCTGGACAGGTGAACCAAGATGTTTATCTGGAGGAATGTTTCTGAGATTCAACAAGTTTAGAAAAACATTGCTATTTTCACATCTGGATTTTTCTAACAGCTGTTTTGCACTTTGAACTGCATGTTCAGCCAAGCCATTTCACTGAGGGTATTCAGGACTGCTGGTAATATGAACAAAGTCCCACTCTTCTGCAAATTTCTTGAACTGCTGACTAGTAAGCTGTGCACCATTGTCAGAAATAACTCTGTGTGGATTACCATGATAGAAAAATGTCACTTCAACTTAGTAATGACAGTACTTGAAGTTAGGTTGGGAAGTAGGTCAATCTCAAACCAATTTGAATAAGTGTCTACTAAAACCAAATAATGTTGACCATTTCACTCAAAGATATCGGTGGCTACTGTTGACCAAGGTAGTTCAGGAATCTGGCTTAACTTGAAGTGGTTCTTTCTGTTGATGTGGCTTTGTACTATTACAGACTGAACTAGATGAAAGTACTTTCTCGATATCTCTTGACATAGAAGGCCAAAATACTAGACCTCTCACACTTCTCTTGGTAGAATCAGTTCCTGGGTGGCCACAATGCAAGATCTTAATGTATTCTTGTTGCAAGGACTTTGGAACAATCACTTTATGAGCTTTCATGAATGATACCATTGTCTGACAAAATCTCATCTCTTTATGGAAAATATGGTTGCACTTCTACTAGTAAACAAGATTTATTTGAAGGTTATCCTTGACTGATAAAGGGGTTTAGCTTCTGGAGAATTGGATCTGAAGTTGTATGCATTCTGAGCTCATCAAGATGTGTGGAAGAAAAATTTCTCACTTCCATGACCTCAGAATCAAATTGCTCATTGTTATGCTGTTCTGTGTTTTTTTTTTTCTGGGTGATCTGGATAAAGTATCATCAAGATAAAAAAGTTTGCCTTTTGTATAAACAAGAGTGAAATTGTACTTCTGCAATTTTAGCATCATACGTTGCAGTCTAGCTGGAGCTGTATGCATAGGCTTTCACAAAATAGTGACTAAAGATTGATGATCAGTTTCAATCTGGATAGGTCGACCATAGATATAATCACTGAACTTTGAACCTGCAAACACAATTGCCAAACGCTCTTTCTCAATTTGGGCATATTGCATCTCAATTTGGGTAAGAGTTCTCAGTGCATAGGCTATTGTTCTAACCTCTTGAAGAATGACTGCACCTAAACCAAACTTAGAAGCATCACAGGAAAGACTAACTGGTTTCTGAACATCATAGTTGGTGAGAGCTGGTGGACTGGCAATTTTCTGTTCCAGGAAATCAAATGTTCTTTGGTGCTGTTCTGACCATGACTAAACAGCATCTTTGCATGTCAGCTCTCTAAGTGGTGCTGAAAGTTGGCTTAAATCTGGAATTAACTTGCCTAGATAGTAGGCCATGCCAAGAAATCATTGCAAGGCTTGGGCATTGCCTGGAGCTGGCATTTCAAGAATTGCTGTTTGGAAGGATTTGGTTGTAAGCTTGAACTGGTAAACAAGTTATCAACATAAGTGACTTCTCATAGCTCGAATTTGCGATTCTGAGGATTCAGCTTAAGATTCACTTTACATGCTCTTTCAAGAACTTTCTTGAGGTTTCTATCATCTTCGACTTCACCATTGCCTCCTACTAGAATATCATCTACTATAATAGCACAGCGATAGCCCAAAATAATTTGCTCCATCGCATGCTGAAAGACCTCACTGGCAGAATCCATTCCAAAAAGCATTCTCAGAAATCTGTATCTTACAAATGTTGTACCAAATGTGGTTAACAATAAAGATTTTCAGTCAAGCAAAATTTGCCAAAATTAAATCTTTGCGTCTAAGACAGAAAAAACAGTGGAGTCTGGCATGAGGCAGCGACTTCTTCAACTGTGCGCATTGGATGATGAGGCCTTTTTAATGCTTTGTTCATATCTCTTGGATCAATACATACTCTGATATCTGAGCTTTTCTTATGAACTACCACCATGGAGGATACCCATTCAGTAGGTTCTTCTACTGGACAAATTATTCCTAGCTGCATCATGCTGTCTAGCATGGCTTTGACTCTGCTTTGTATAGCTACTGGAACTTTCCATGCTGATCTGACAACTGGGCTGACTTCTGGGTCTAACTTCATGGAGTATACAACTGGTAGTTTGCCTAGTATGAAAAAAATATCAGCCTACTCAGAAAAAAATAGTTTGGGCAAAATTTGAGATGTTGTCATGCAGGCTTACATTGTGGACTTCTTTAAGTGAAAGCAGTCTAATTTTCAAACTACCTCTGAGGCCTAATAATGACTGTATATGTCTCTTGACTACAAAAAACTGCAAGTCATAGATCACAGCTGTTCCCAGCAGAATAACATGAAAGCACTACTGAGCCATTGGCTTGAATCTCTATCCTATAAGCAACAAGGTTTGCACACTTTGTCAAATCAAGTTGTTCTTCAGCTTTTACTCTGGCAAACATTTCTGCTGGCATAACATTGCACTTTGAGCCAGTATCTACTTTGAGCTCTACAGGGCTCCCATTAATCCAAACAGTACAAAAGATTTTGTTCTTTGCCCACAAATCTACTGCATTGACTGTTTCACCAAGCACAGACACACACCAACATAAAAAGTAGGGTTAAACTTTCTAATTGATCATACATATGTGCTTTTCTGTAAGCTTGCATATCTGACAAATATCAATGGCCTTATTCAAAGTTTAATCACTGTCTCAAAGCAAAATCTTTCTCACTGTGTCATTATTAATACCACACACAAGCCTGTCCTTTATCAACTCATCTCTCAAATCACCAAATCTTCATGTATGCTGCAAAAGTTTCACCAGGCTTTTGATCCCTTGTGTAAAATAAGTGCCTTTCCATTGAAACATTCATTTGGGGGTTACACATTTCTCTAAATTTACATTTTAAGCAATCAGGGTCTTCCCGTGTTTTAGACAGTACCACTATGTGGTGGTCTTCTGCCTCCCCTGCAAACACAGCAAGTGCATACAGAAATTAATGCTCTCTTTCAATGGCCTCTGAACTAGCTAAATTAAGCAGAATAAATGCTTTTGTCCATGGGTCTTTGTCAGAAAAAGCAACCTGTATGAAAATGTTGTATTTCTGCTCAAACACTGCAATTTTCTGCAGTAATGTTATCAAACACAAGTGATGTGGGTCTACAAAATCCTTCTGGCATGCCCACAGATTATAGTAAAACACAATGCAAATTGGTCTTTGTAATTATGTATGAACATTCATACACACCAGGTACTTGAAATAATATTCAAATGCACAATAAGTTCTTCAAAAACTGTACTCTACAAAATATACTTTGAAATAACTGTACTTTGTGAAATATTCTTTGAAATGACTGTACTTTGTGAAATAACTGCAATGTAATACTGTACACACTTGCAAACAATTTGCACACCAGATGCATTAAATAGCTTTAGTTAATGTGAAAAAGTAGCACATGGCAAAAAATATGTACATTTTATGCGATTCGGATATTGTTTCAAATGAATTAATAATTATTTTGAATATTTTTATCAGTATGTTGCAGTTTCAGACATTTTCTTTAATAAGAAATGAATTCTGAGCATTCTGAGTGCTTCATTTTTATATTTGTAGTGAAAGAATTCATTTAAGTGAGTTTTAGTACCTGGAATTTGTTTCTGACCTGTTTTGCAAGTTGTATGAGCAGTAGGGATAATTCACTCCTGTATATTCCTCCAACTTTAACTTGGTTGCCTCATGGTTGTAACTCTGGATCCCATTCTGACACCATGTCACTTGTCTTATGAGCATTAAGAAGATGATGAGGCTTGGGTGTTTGTTTAAGTAGTTTATTGCATACAAACACATCAGAATGGATGGCAGGAACATTAAACTTAATCTAATTAACTGGCTGACTACATACTTGCATGCTCTCACTCTGACTGCTCACTCAAAATGTCACTCTTGCTTGCACATGCTCAGTACTTATATGCATGTGCTGACTCACTGGAAAGCTTCTTAAAGGTATATCACACACACTGATCTCCGGTCCATGTGGTTGTAAATAACCTGAGATGTACCTCCCTAGACTATATGAAGAGAGACATCATGAAGCACCCAAAATATGTGTCCCAGGCTGGTATGACCCTAGCACTGAACAATATTTAACCTTCTGCAAGTATGATGCCACAATACGAACAAAAGATAAATTATTTTAATAGTTGGCTTAGTTTCTGGCACCATTCTAAGGGGGTGCAATATTTGTCAGCACGGAAGGAGGTGGTCAACAGACCATGCTGCTTTGCCAGGGATGGTCTGCACCTCTCCACTGTAGGCTTTTGAATATTAGCTAAAACATTGTCTTACCCCACAGTTCCTTTATTAGGCAATGCCAAACATAAAGTACTTCTGGCATAGCAAATCAAAACCAAGAAAATCTGAATACATTAATGTTCATTGCTAGGAATCTAAACAAATAACTCTGCTCGCTAGAAGCTCTCTTCACTCTAGAGAATGCTGATGTCTGTGCAGTTACTGAGAGATAGTTTAAAACCATGGAGAGCACACCAACAGTGCAAGGTTATTACGCATTCTACACATGTAGACTAGCTACTACACAGACAGGACTAAAGGTGTATCTGTCACAATTTACATCAAAAATAAATATAACTCAAGGCTGGTCAAACAGGACAATGCACTTGAGCTACTCCATGTTCAAATCACCATAGGCAAAATCCAATACCACTTCCTTGCAAGCTATAGGTCCCGCTCTATGACGTAGGAAACCCATAACATGTAATTAAACATACTGGAAGCACTCGCCATCCAACTCAATACCATATTCATGGGCAACTTTAATTACCCCACTATTAACTGGGACTCCTATATGACACCAAAGTACAGGCACAGAGATTCCTGGATTTTGTAAACAAAACTCCTTGGACAAAATATGTCAATACACCAACCAGTGGTGCAACCATAGTGGATCTGGTCCTCACTATTATGGGAGAGTGCTGCATGTTTTGTATTTGTCTCTAAGGTAACCAATGAGCACACATTTCTCGAGTTAAGAGTTAGCCTGGTTTTAGTACTGTATTATAACTCACAGGGTCTGTAATTATCGATCAGTAGTAATGTTTAGTTTTTCAACTTGTCTAGACAGTCAGAGAAGTAAAACTGTCCATTTATGAACCACCTACTAGCATCATAATAATGTGCCTTCAATTAAAATGCAATTAAATGTAATTATTTAATTTAACTATAGAAATGCAAAAACTATATTTACATTTTATCTTCATATTTATGAGGATTCATGCTATGCTGTTAATGTTTAATTATTTGTTTACATAAAGCTCCTTGCAAAAGTACAAGCCTTAGGCATTTTGAATGATAATTTTTAACATTCCAACTTGAAATAAAGTTTTACAAACATATTAAGATTCCATTCTGTGAAAATTATTCTGCTTCGTCAACCCAAGAAACACTCATACACTTACAAAAGAACACAAGGAGATGCTCGCAGATAAAATTAAATGTATGGGGGGGGGTTTGATTTCATGCAGTTCACAGACATAATTCATAAATATCTCATTGCATTAATTCAGCATTTTAAACTATCCCATCAATACTTCACTTTGCCTACATTAATCTAAATGTATAACAACAATAATTAAACAACTAATAAATTTATTTTGGAATGAGTGATTAAATACATGAATAAATACAGTTTCTGCTCTATTTTAAAAATGATCTACATATATATAAATATATATATATATATATATATATATGCATGTATTTATGTATATGTATGTCTCTATATACATAGAGTGATATATATAGATAGATAGATAGATATAGATAGATATACATATATAAAAGTGTGTGTGTGAGTGTGTGTGCGTGTGCATGTGTGCGTGTGTGTATGTGTGTGCGTGTGTGTATGTGTGTGTGTGTGTGTGTGTGTGTGTGTGTGTGTGTGTGTGTGTGTGTGTGTGTGTGTGTGTGTGTGTGTGTGTGTGTGTGTGTGTGTGTGTGTATGTATGGCAGCCTGGATTATAGCCTTTTCTGCCAGCTTTTGAACTCTAAGACCAAATGGGTTATTGGATAATAGGGTAATTGAAGGGTTTGACAATATGTAAATATGAGCACATTGAATAAAAAAGTTAAAATTACAAAGATTCAAAAAAGTTTTTTTTTTGCTTAGGGGAAAAGCACTGCATTGAGGAAAAGGCAATTCCTTGGTAACCAATGTACTGCAATATCACACATGCATATACTGCAATCTTTGAAAAGTGAATAGGGAACTATTCTTATATATATATATATATATATATATATATATATATATATATATATATATATACATATACATATACATATATATATATATATATATATATATATATATATATATATTTATATGTATGTGTGTCTGTATCTATATACAGCTATAGCTAATCCAAAAAAAAAATGTATATATACTACTAAATACCGAACACTCACTCTACTGATGCACAAAATCCCGAGACCAAACACCCGAAACACTACAATACCAAAAAACCAAAACCCTGACATTCAAACTACCGACACCACAAACAGAAACATACACACACCTTCCCCCAAAACACAGACCTAACCTACAGACAAGAAGGGGGGCAAGCCCCTCTGCACCCGCCATGTGGGGGGCAAGCCCCCCACACTCCTTCTACTTTAATATTCTAACTCCGTCACACTACCCAGACAGACATGTGAATACACCACCACACGCCTACATCCCCCTCGCACACACACATCACACTCTTACACTAAACCTCTAACCAACACAGTTAAACAGAAATACTTACCTGCCCTTCCACCATACCGTAACACCAGAAGCTCGATTTTCAAACTCCCGATAGTTAGGATTTTGAAATTTGTGCTTCTGGTCTTTCGGTAGTTTGGTGTTTCGGCTATATGGTCTCGAAAGTTTGAAATTCGGTATTTCAGACTTTTGAGATTATGTAGTGTTCCCATATACATATATTTATATACATAGATATAGATATCTGAATGTCATTGATTTCACTGAATACCATCATTGATTTGGCGGAATACCAAATGACTTTTCTGGCAGAATTAAAATATTGCCAGCATCTATATGTGGGAGGTCATGGTACAGCAGGAAGTAAGAATTTGCCCTTTCCTCATTGCTGAGTGATCCTGCAGCTGATATATATATATATATATATATATATATATATATATATATACATATATAGATATAAGCTGAAAGGAGGGTATGGATGGCTTGCCTCCTTGCATTTTGGGATTCAAAGCATAATATATATATATCTATATATATATATATATATCTATATATATATATATCTATATATATATATATATATATATATATATATATACGGATCTACTATCACTAGTTGATGCATGTAAACATTGACATGCTTAACATCGACAGAGTTCTGTCAACACAGACATGTTGACATGATAATGCACATGCTTTGAGGCTAATCCTTAGAGCATGCAAAATGAAATGTAGAGCCACACTCATTAACACCTACACAATCTGTATTCAACGACATGCCTACCACATTTTTTATGCTTTTTAGTCACTCACACGGATTACACTCACTGCACATGTAGTTTACACATTGTGGTAACCTTTATGAATCCCCCTCAGTATTTAAGGTTGCAAGAAAATCAGTAGGAAAACTAAACTTAGAAGGAAGAAGGCACAGGTTATGCTTGTGTAGTTTGTTCACTTGGTGTAGGCATTAATGAATCCAGGAAGAATGTCTTTTATAGGAGAGACCCCCCCACACACACATCGTGCCACATCCCTTGCTAATTATATATACTAACAGTGAGATTGTACACTCCCAGGAAAGGGCCTATACTCCACACTGTGGACTGTCAGTTTTGCAGATCTGTTGACCAAATGTATATTATGACCAAAGCACGTTGACAATACCAGTCAATTTAACTAAACCTATTTTTCTCAAAAAAGGTAGAAATTTGAAAAAAAAAATGAAAGAATTTTTAAAAGTAATAATAAAAAAATTGTATACATCTGATAAAGGTCTTTTTGGAACTTACAAATGGGGAGCATGTAAACAATGCCCCTTTATTGCAAATACTGATGAACTTTATTTAGAAACCCATGATGAAATCCTAGAAAGCTACAAATTTAATAATTTGGTAAGTATTTGAAATGTCAGATCCTGCTACAATAAGGCCAAAAACATAGAGAAAGAATAGCCAAAAGATTGGACTTGTATATACTAAGTCTGAGATGTCATCTCTTGGAATATTCCCTTTTCTCCAAGGTTATGACAATGTCAGAGGTGGTATATATAAGTTTGTGGGGTGTTGTCATGCAGGGGGGCTTTTTGGCACACACTATTTTGAGTGCTGACATTTCAATATGAAGCCACATTACCCTTTGTAAAACTGTCCTTATGTTTGCACAGGGAAGACAGAGAGGCCCTTAAGAAAATGTATTTATGAACATCTAAATTATATGATTAGGACAGTTGAAACTAATGCCCCAGATAAACAATCAAAAACTATGTAAAAACAGTTATTTTCAGTTTTTTTTTCCTGGAGAATGTGCCTATTGATCCACAGGGAGACCAATGGGAAAAAAAGATAGAATTCCCTGAAATGTTTTGCCAGTTAACCCTGGGATCCTCCAGCTATCTATGATGGAGCAAATATTTCTACAGGGTGTGTGTTAAAAATGAGGGGAAACTAGGCTTTAATTAATTTTAAATAACATTGAATTATGTATTGCACTGGCATTTTAATATGTATTCTATCTATCTATCTATCTATCTATCTATCTATCTATCTATCTATCTATCCATCTATCTATCTATCTATCTGTCTATCTATCTATCTATCTGTCTATTTTAAGGGAGCATTTTATAAAGTCTGTATTTTTGTTTGGTAAATTTTATACTATTATAGTATTTTTATAATTCTTTTTTCATTTTTATGGTGCACTAATTTTTGTGGTGGCGTGTTTGATTTAAATGGTTAATTAATGAATATTTATGACTCGATTAACTGTGAGCAATGGTAGCATTTTCAATTTTTCACATTGTGGTGACTGTTGGCTTTTATTATTTCTGATGAAGTCTTGAATAGAAATGGATGAAAGCAGTTACTAATAAACTTTTGATGAAATATCTTTGTTGTTTTAAAAAACACACCAAACAGCCAGTAAATAGCAGCAATTCTCCTTATATTTCCAAGACCTGGTACCTCGGCATCTCGCCTTCAATGGGTCACAGTACATTACAAAAAATAACAGTCTTTATATACACATTGGTTATAACAATCATTCAATTAATTAAACAATTAGCCTCAAAAATGGAGGGAAAGAAACTTTTGAGTTGTTTTCAATAAATTCTATATTTTCCTTATCAAACATACCCCAATATATTAATTTAATTCCCAAATTTACTAAAGACTATATTATTAAATATTATATATTTCTCATAATAAAATATAACTTCTACAATGTGTATTATAAATTACAAAATGCAGTGAAATATTTACATACTAAATAAACATTATTATTGCTTCATGACAATTTAAACAATAAATTAGTTAATTTTTCAAATACCTAATTCTAAATTCAAGCCAAAAGGCCTTAATGTATTAAACTTCAGAATCATCTTAGTTTCAAGTTCTAACAATTTATCACAAATATTATCACCTATAATACAATGAGGCTTACCTAATATACTAAATTTTAAACAATCAAATTTTCCCTCATGCGTCTCACAAAAATATTTCGCAACCGGACTGAAAGCACTTGAGTTCCTAATGTCCCTTAAATGTTCTAAAATTCTCAGTCTTACCACTCTTTTAGTTTGCCCAATGTACCACATCTTTGTTGTTTTCCCTGTGGCCACAGTAACGTTTTCACCTTTGGACCTCTGTGTGTCCGACTCTGCTTTACTCACAGGATTTCCTGTTGTTTAATTATTTGTGCATAAACCAAGGAAAAATATTCAGTTTAAAAAAAATCGTTAAAATATGGAAACAAAAATTTTAAAATATTTTTCTTAAACTTAAAAAGTAGGAAAAACATCAATATTAGAGTATTTTCAGTAAATGTGAAAAGTATTATTAGCACTGCAAGAAGGACAGGGATACTGGAATGGTGTGCTAAATATGATGTGGATATTATTCATTTAGAGGATGCAAGATTTCTGACAAAGAAAGGCTGCAAACAGAAAGAATAAGGGGGGGGCAATATAAGGAACATAGGAAGTGTAAGTTGCGCTGTGGTATCTGCATTGTCTAAAATGGTGAAATAATCAATGTAATGTTGGTAAGGATGGAAATGTTACCTGTTGAAGAGGTGAGGTGGCGGGAATATGTTTATAAAATTATTGCATTAGATGCATATGTAACTAGACTAGCATCCTTGCCTTGCTAAGCTAAACATTGTTTCACCTCCTTCCTGGCCTAACCATGATGTCAGATTATAAGAGGAATAAAATGGATGCCTACTTGGGGTCCACATCTCCAAGGGACCTATGTATGCCCATCCAGTATCCTGTGCTCTATTGTCCTGCTCTTTCAGCCAGAAATGACTTACATTTTCTTTCATTACATGCTACATGTAGCAAACTCTTTTTTTTTCAAAAGAGAAAAAAGAAATAATTTGGATGTCATTATAAGTATCTGTGTGCTCTGGTGACAAATTCCATTCATCATGGACAGCAATGCATTTCTGAATGGACTTTACTGCCCCAGGTATAAGCAAACACTCTTTATGACAGTAGACTCTGTTTTTTTGGTGAGGGGAGTTACAAAAGTTCTCAACTATTCTGGATAGCACCGAGATGAACTTTCTCGGATTTTTTTGATTTTCTGATAAACACACCTGATGTGGGGGACTGCGCACCCCATACCCCCCTACTTAAATATACCATCTCCGAGACTGCACCACAATGGAGGAAATGTCGATGTCACAAAAACAGCCCAGTGATTTTTTTCCCTGGGAAAAACAATCGCTGTTCCTTGTTTTTGGGATTTTGCAGTTTCAATTTAAAATAGTAGATAAAACAGCTTTCACTATTTTAAGCGTTCCCTAATATAATAGGGAACCGATTATACTTAGTCGGTAATGCCAAATGTTAGAATTTCATATCTTTTGACATTCAGAAAATGCATATAAATTGCAAAACCAGCTGTTTTATTAACTCTTAAGTGCATTAGTGTAATAGTTTAAAAAATCCCTGATTCTGGGCCTTTGTGTTACTAATATTTTTGACTTTATCCAGAATTCTTTACTTGAGTAAGGAATTTGGGAAATATGTACCTCATATTTTTGTTCTGTTCCTCATGACGTTTATGTTTTCCTGGTACAGCAGATGAGACATGCACAACAAAGTGTCTATAACTGTTGGGTGGTGGCTGAGGGGTAGCGGATTAACAGTAACTTACTCTCTTATCCTTTGCTCAGTCAACCATCTGGTTTTGCAGGATTAATGTGCATTTGTGAGAAGTAAGTAGGAATACTTTATAGGATGGCTATTGTGCACGTGAACCAAAGCTGAAATTCCCTAGCTCTCAACTTTCCTTCAGTCTGCAGAATGACATTCATCTTCACTTATATTCGGATTTGTTCCTCACAACATTTATGGTTTTCTGTCAAATCAGTGAGGACTGTAGTAATTAAATAATGACACATATTTGAGTTTTAGAGTTCATGCGCTTCAGAAAGTGCATGCAAACACACAAAAAACTTTTATTTTAGAAGCTTTCTAAGTACATAACTGCAAGAGTTGAGGTATTTCCTTGATTCTGGGCTTATGATCCTATTCTTGTTCTAAGAGCTTGGAAAGTTGCACCATTTGTGATTACTCTGTGTTTGTGACATTTCTGTCTTTGTATTTGTATGAAGCAAACCTTGTGTCTGTAATAGGGATTGTGTATGGATGGGAATCACTGCTCTTGCTATCACTATCAAGTTAGACAGACTGTACTGTACGTAGTCAGCAGTGGGCTTATAAATGCTGGGTACTGGAGCTAACGGTGGATGAGAATTACCCTGCTGTCTTGATCAATTCAAACATTCATTTGGCTGGCTTTGCAGCACTGGTGTACATTTGTCAAAAGCAGGTTAGGCTACTTTACTGTGGACAGTGTTTGCGTTACACCCAGATATTGTGGTGGATACGTCATCAGGAAGATGAACTCAAAAGAGCATGTGCATTTGTGTGTGGTCTAAACAAAGTCTGTGGGGGGAGGGGAGCTCCATGGCTTGAAAAATGCCCTGGGCCTAAGGAATTCTTAACCTGCGCTGCTTGACATTACTGCTGTGACATTCCTCATATATACTTATCCAAGCCTAATAAAAATAACACCATCTTTATAGATTTTTTCAGACAGCAACTTTGGTGCTTTGAACAATCACCTCGTGTCAAACAAGTAGGACCCCCTATAACCAATTACTAAACTGCCCCAAACATCTGAAACACTTTTAGTAACTACAGGCAAAGCAGGATACCGCAGTGCAAGTCTGCTTGTGAGATCCTTCTACAGACCTCAATAATCCTGGATAAACAAATGGCACTGGGCACTTGTGGTGCAGTAACCACCGCCACGTGCATTTCTGCAAAGTGATGCAGAAAATTACTATGGAATCTACTCAAATAGACACAGGATATTTCCTTCTCCATGACATAACCCAGTACAGTTTTTGTCAGAGAGATTAGTTTCAGAAAGATTTCTGAAATGTTACCACATTACAAGATGAAGCATTTCATTTGTTCACACAGCTTACCTAGATCTGAATAAAGCATTCAACATGATACCCCAAGATAAAAATCATAAATAACTCAGGGATCTAAAAGCAAATGAAGCTGCAGTAACTTGGCTCCACATCTAATTCTATTATTCTGTCCCCACCATCCATGTCATCACAACATTCTGTCAAAGATCTGTCCTGGAGAATTTCCTTTTTGGCATATTTTTTCCTAGAAGTCAAAACTAACTCCAGAGTCTGTCTCTCCAAATATGTAGATAACTGCAAATTTAGGAGCACTGTCCATAACCAACAATGGCAGTACCTCTCAACAAACAATACTTAAATCTTATGTATAAGTACCAATATAGTTGCCAACAACAGCAAAAAATACAAAATTAACCACCTGATATTTCATGGGCCTATGAGACAGATATGTAACAGTCCTCCTTTATATTTCTTTTACAAGATCAGTCATAGATTATTCTATACCCTCCTATGTAAGCTAATCACACACCATGTTGCACAACTGAGGGAGGTTCAAAGATTCCATAAGGAGACAAATGGGTTCAAGGCTTGTCTACAGCTAATAACTGCAGCAGCATGTGCTGTCTTTTGTTCTCATTCTTCAGTTTCTTAGATGACAGCTATTTCTTATATCCAGAAAATTTAAGGATACCTTGGTGTTTGGAATAAAATATGACACTAAGTTTCAATATAAATTAATAACAACTGCACTACAAACGGCTGCAGTCTCATATTTTAAAGATTTATTTGTCAATTGAATGAATTTGTTTTTCAATTAAACGCATACATACACAAAAGAATTGGAAGACAACATGCACACTTGAAAGTCCTCACAGGGCCCCTGAGGAGTAGAGCTGATCAGTGAACATCAGACTTTAAGACTACACACAAACCCTATGGTACCACAATCCTGTGCAGTCAACAGCAGACCTAAAGACTGCACACAAACCCTATGGTAGCACAATCCTGTTCAGTGAACATCAGACCTTAAGATTGCACACAAACCCTATGGTAGCATAATCCTGTTCAGTGAACATCAGACCTTAAGACTGGACACAAACCCTATGGTAGCACAATCCTGTTCAGTGAACATCAGACCTTAACACTGGACACAAACCCTATGGAAGCACAATCCTGTTCAGTGAACATCAGACCTTAAGACTGCACACAAACCCTATGGTAGCACAATCCTATTCAGTGAACATCAGACCTTAAGACTGCACACAAACTGTATGGTAGCACAATCCTGTTCAGTGAACATCACACCTTAAGACTGCACACAAACCGTAAGGTAGCACAGTCCTGTTCAGTGAACATCAGACCTTAAGACTGCACACAAACCGTATGGTAGCACAATCCTGTTCAGTGAACATCAGACCTTAAGACTGCACACCAACCCTATGGTAGCACAGTCCTGTTCAGTGAATATCAGACCTTAAGACTGCACACAAACCGTAGGGTAACACAATCCTATTCAGTGAACATCAGACCTTAACACTGCACACAAACCCTATTCAGTGAACATCAAACGTTAAGACTGCAAACAAACCCTATGGTAGCACATTCCTGTTCAGTGAACATCAGACCTCAAGACTGCACACAAACCCTATGGTAGAACAATCTTGTTCAGTGAACATCAGACCTTAAGTCTGCACGCAATCCCTATGGTAGCACAATCCTGTTCAGTGAACATCAAACATTAAGACTGCAAACAAACCCTATGGTAGCACAATCCTGTTCAGTGAACATCAGACCTTAACACTGCACACAAACCCTATTCAGTGAACATCAGACCTTAAGACTGCAAACAAACCTTATGGTAGCACAATCCTGTTAAGTGAAGATCAGACCTTAAGACTGCACACAAACCCTATGGTAGCACAATCCTGTTCAGTGAACATCAGACCTTAACACTGCACACAAACCCTATTCAGTGAACATCAGACCTTAAGACTGCAAACAAACCTTATGGTAGCACAATCCTGTTCAGTGAAGATCAGAACTTAAGACTGCACACAAACCGTACAGTAGCTCAATTCTGTTTAGTGACCATCAAACCTTAAGACTGCAGACAAACCCTATGGTAGCACAATCCTGATCAATGAACATCGGGCCTTAGGACTGCACACAAACCCTATGGTAGCACAATCCTGTTCAGTGAAGATTAGACATTAAGACTGCACACAAACCTTATGGTAGCACAATCCTGCTCAGTGAACATCAGACTTTAAGACTGCATACAAACTGTATGGCAGCACAATCCAGTTCAGTGAACATCAGACCTTAAGACTACACACAAACCCTATGGTACCACAATCCTGTGCAGTGAACATCAGACCTTAAGACTGCACACAAACCCTATGGTAGCACAATCCTGTTCAGTGAACATCAGACCTTCAGAATGCACACAAACCCTATGGTAGCACAAGCTTGTTCAGTGAACATCGGACCTTAAGACTGCACACAAACCCTATGGTAGCACAATCCTGTTCAGTGAACATCAGACCTTAAGACTGCACATAAACCCTATGGTAGCGCAATCCTGTTCAGTGAACATCAGACCTTAAGATTGCACACAAACCCTATGGTAGCACAATCCTGTTCAGTGAACATCAGACCTTAAGACTGCACACAAACCCTATGGTAGCACAATCTTGTTCAATGAACATCGGGCCTTAGGACTGCACACAAACCCTATGGTAGCACAATCCAGTTCAGTGAACATCAGACGTTAAGATTGCACAAAGACTCTATGGTTGCACAATCCTGTTCAGTGAATGTCAAACCTTAAGACTGCAGACAAACTCTATGGTAGCACAATCCTGTTCAATGAAAATCAGACCTTAAGACTGCACACAAACCTATGGCTGCACAATCCTGTTCACTGAACATCAGACCTTAAGACTGTACACAAACCCTATGGTAGCACAATCCTGTTCAGTGAATATCAGAACTTAAGACTGCACACAAACCCTATGGTAGCACAATCCTGTTCAGTGAACATCAGACCTTAACACTGGACACAAACCCTCTGGTAGCACAATCCTGTTCAGTGAACATCAGACCTTAAGACTGCACACAAACCCTATGGTAGCACAATCCTTTTCAGTGAACATCAGACCTTAAGACTGCACACAAACCGTATGGTAGCACAATCCTGTTCAGGGAACATCAGACCTTAAGACTGCACACAAACCCTATGGTAGCACAGTCCTGTTCAGTGAACATCAGACCTTAAGACTGCACACAAACCCTATGGTAGCACATTCCTGTTCAGTGAACATCAGACCTCAAGACTGCACACAAACCCTATGGTAGAACAATCTTGCTCAGTGAACATCAGACCTTAAGTCTGCACGCAATCCCCATGATAGCACAATCCTGTTCAGTGAACATCAGACCTTAACACTGTACACAAACCCTATTCAGTGAACATCAGACCTTAAGACTGCAAACAAACCTTATGGTAGCACAATCCTGTTCAGTGAAGATCAGACCTTAAGACTGCACACAAACCCTATTGTAGAACAATCCTGTTCAGTGAACATCAGACCTTAAGAATGCACACAAACCGTATGGTAGCTCAATTCTGTTTAGTGACCATCAAACCTTAAGACTGCAGACAAACCCTATGGTAGCACAATCCTGTTCAATGAACATCGGGCCTTAGGACTGCACACAAACCCTATGGTAGCACAATCAAGTTCTGTGAACATCAGACCTTAAGATTGCACACAAACCCTATGGTAGCACAATCCTGTTCAATGAAAATCAGACCTTAAGACTGCACACAAACCGTATGGTAGCACAATCCTGTTTAGTGAACATCAGACCTTAAGAATGCACACAAACCCTATGGTAGCACAATCCTGGTCAATGAAAATGAGACCTTAAGACTGCACACAAACCGTATGGTAGCACAATCCTGTTCAGTGAACATCAGACCTTAAGACTACACACAAACCATATGGTACCACAATCCTGTTCAGTGAACATCAGACTTTAAGACAGCACACAAACCCTATGGTAGCGCAATCCTGTTCAGTGAACATCAGACCTTAAGATTTCACACAAACCTTATGGTAGCACAATCCTGTTCAGTGAACATCAGACCTTAACACTGCACACAAACCCTATGGTAGCAGAATCCTGTCAAGTGAACATCAGACCTTAAGACTGCACACAAACCCTATGGTGGTGCAATCCTGTACAGTAAACATCAGACCTTAAGACTGCACACAATCCCTATGGTAGCTAATCCCGTTCAGTGAACATCAGACCTTAAGACTGCACACAAACCCTATGGTAACACAATCTTGTTCAGGTTACATCAGACCTTAAGAATGCACACAAACCCTATGGTAGCACAATCCTGTTCAGTGAACATTAGACCTTAAGATTGCACACAAACCCTATGGTAGCACAATGCTGTTCAGTGAACATCAGACCTTAAGACTGGACACAAACACTATGGTAAAAAAATCCTGTTCAGTGAACATCAGACCTTAAGACTGCGCACAAACCCTATGGTAGCACAATTCTGGTCAGTGAACATCAGACCTTAACACTGCACACAAACCCTATGGTAGCACAATCCTCTTCAGTGAACATCAATCCTTAAGACTGCACACAAACCCTATGGTAGCACAATCCTGTTCAGTGAACATCAGACCTTAAGAAAGCACAAAAACCATATGGTAGCACAATCCTGTTCAGTGAACATCAGACCTTAAGACTGCACACAAACCCTATGGTAGCACAGTCCTGTTCAGTGAACATCAGACCTTAAGACTGCACACAAACCCTATGGTAGCGCAATCCTGTTCAGTGAATATCAGACCTTAAGACTGCACACAAACCCTATGGTAGGACAATCCTGTTCAGTGAACAACAGACCTTAAGATTGCGCACAAATTCTATGGTAGCACAATCCTGTTCAGTGAACATCAGACCTTAAGACTGCACACAAACCCTGTGGTAGAACAATCCTGTTCAGTGAACATCAGACCTTAAGAATGCACACAAACTCTATGGTAGCACAATCCTGTTCAGTGAACATCAGACCTTAATATTGCACACAAACCCTAGGGTAACACAATCCTACTCAGTGAACATCAGACCTTAACACTGCACACAAACCCTATTCAGTGAACATCAAACGTTAAGACTGCAAACAAACCCTAAGGTAGCGCAATCCTGTTCAGTGTAGGTTAGACCTTAAGACTGCACACAAACCTTATGGTAGCACAATCCTGTTCAGTGAACATCAGACTTTAAGACTGCACACAAACCGTATGGTAGCACAATCCTGTTCGGTGAACATCAGACCTTAAGACTACACATAAACCCTATGGTAGCACAATCCTGTGCAGTGAACATCAGACCTTAAGACTGCACACAAACCCTAGGGTAACACAATCCTATTCAGTGAACATCAGACCTTAACACTGCACACAAACTCTATTCAGTGAACATCAAACGTTAAGACTGCAAACAAACTCTATGGTAGCGCAATCCTTTTCAGTGAATATTAGACTTTAAGACTGCACACAAACCTTATGGTAGCACAATCCTGTTCAGTGAACATCAGACTTTAAGACTGCACACAAACCGTATGGTAGCACAATCCTGTTCAGTGAACATCAGACCTTAAGACTACACACAAACACTATGTTAGCACAATTCTGTTCAGTGAACATCAGACCTTCAGAATGCACACAAACCCTATGGTAGCACAAGCTTGTTCAGTGAACATCGGAACTTAAGACTGCACACAAACCTTATGGTAGCACAATCCTGTTCAGTGAAGATCAGAGCTTAAGACTGCACACAAACCCTATGGTAGCACAATCCTGTTCAGTGAACATCAGACCTTAAGACTGCACACAAATCCTATGGTAGCGCAATCCTGTTCAGTGAACATCAGACCTTAAGATTGCACACAAACCCTATGGTAGCACAATCCTGTTCAATGAACATCGGGCCTTAAGACTGCACACAAACCCTATGGTAGCACAATCCAGTTCAGTGAACATCAGACCTTAAGACTGCACACAATCCCTATGGTAGCACAATCCTGTTCAGTGAACATCAGACCTTAAGAATACACACAAACCCTATGGTAGCACAATCCTGTTCAGGTTACATCAGACCTTAAGAATGCACACAAACCGTATGGTAGCACAATTCTGTTTAGTGACCATCAAACCTTAAGACTGCAGACAAACCCTATGGTAGCACAATCCTGGTCAATGAAAATCAGACCTTAAGACTGCATACAAAGCCTATGGTAGCACAATCCTGTTCAATGAACATTGGGCCTTAGGACTGCACACAAACCCTATGGTAGCACAATCCAGTTCAGTGAACATCAGACCTTAAGATTGCACACAAACCATATGGTACCACAATCCTGTTCAGTGAACATCAGACTTTAAGACTGCACACAAACCCTATGGTAGCGCAATCCTGTTCAGTGAACATCAGACCTTAAGATTGCACACAAACCTTATGGTAGCACAATCCTGTTCAGTGAACATCAGACCTTAACACTGCACACAAACCCTATGGTAGCACAATCCTGTTCAGTGAACATCAGACCTTAAAACTGCACACAAACCCTATGGTGGTGCAATCCTGTTCAGTGAACATCAGACCTTAAGATTGCACACAAACCCTATGGTAGCACAATCCTGTTCAATGAACATCGGGCCTTAGGACTGCACACAAACCCTATGGTAGCACAATCCAGTTCAGTGAACATCAGACCTTAAGACTGAACACAATCCCTATGGTAGCTGATCCTGTTCAGTGAACATCAGACCTTAAGACTGCACACAAACCCTATGGTAACACAATCTTGTTCAGGTTACATCAGACCTTAAGAATGCACACAAACCCTATGGTAGCACAATTCTGTTCAGTGAACATCAGACCTTAAGATTGAACACAAACCCTATGGTAGCACAATCCTGTTCAGTGAACATCAGACCTTTAGAGTGTACACAAACCCTGTGGTAGACAATCCTGTTCAGTGAATATCAGACCTTAAGAATACACATGGATCCTATGGTAGCACAATCCTTTTCAGTGAACATCAGACCTTAAGACTGCACACAATCCTTCTGGTAGCATAATCCTGTTCAGTGAACATCAGACCTTAAGACTGCACACAAACCCTATGGTAGCACAATCCTGTTCAGTGAATGTCAGACCTTAAGACTGTACACAAACCCTATGGTAGCACAATCCTGTTCAGTGAACATCAGACCTTAAGACTGCACACAAACCCTATGGTAGCAAAATCCTGTTCGGTGAACATCACAGCTTAAGATTGCACACAAACCCTATGGCAGCACAAACCTCTTCAGTGAACATCAGACCTCAAGACTACACACAAATCCCTATGGTAGCACAATCCAGTTCAGTGAACATCAGACCGTAAGACTGCACACAAGCCCTGTGGTAGCACAATCCTGTTCAGTGAACATCAGACTTTAAGACTGCACACAAACCCTATGGTAGCACAATCTTATTCACGGAACATCAGGTCTTAAGACTGCACACAAGCCCTATGGTAGCACAATCCAGTTCAGTGAACATCAGACCTTAAGATTGCACACAAACGCTAAGGTAGCACAATCCTGTTCAGTGAACATCAGGCCTTAAGACTGCACACAAACCCTATGGTAACACAATCCTGTTCAGTGAACATCAGACCTTAAGAATGCACACAAACCCTATGGTGGCACAATCCTGTTCAGTGAACATCATACCTTAAGACTGGACACAAACCCTATAGTAGCACATTCCTGTTCAGTGAACATCAGACCTTAAGACTGTACACAAACCCTATGGTAGCACAATCCTGTTCAGTGAATGTCAGACCTTAACACTGCACACAAACCCTATGGCAACACAAAACTCTTCAGTGAACATCACACCTTCAGAATGCACACAAACTCTATGGTAGCACAATCCTGTTCAGTGAACATCAGACCTCAAGACTGCACACAAATCCCTATGGTAGCACAATCCAGTTCAGTGAACATCAGACCATAAGACTGCACACAAGCCCTGTGGTAGCACAATCCTGTTCAGTGAACATCAGACTTTAAGATTGCACACAAACCCTATGGTAGCACAATCTTGTTCACGGAACATCAGGTCTTAAGACTGCACACAAACCCGATGGTAGCACAATCCAGTTCAGTGAACATCAGACCTTAAGATTGCACACAAACCCTATGGTAGCACAATCCTGTTCAGTGAACATCAGGCCTTAAGACTGCACACAAACCCTATGGTAGCACAATCCTGTTCAGTGAACATCAGACCTTAAGACTGCACACAAACCATATGGTAGCACAATCCTGTTCAGTGAACATCAGACCTTAAGTCTGCACGCAATCCCTATGGTAGCACAATCCTGCTCAGTGAACATCAGACCTGAACACTGCACACAAACCCTATTCAGTGAACATCAGACCTTAAGACTGCAAACAAACCTTATCGTAGCACAATCCTGTTCAGTGAAGATCAGACCTTAAGACTGCACACAAACCCTATGGTAGCACAATCCTGTTCAGTGAACATCAGACCTTAACACTGCACACAAACCCTATTCAATGAACATCAGACCTTAAGACTGCAAACAAACCTTATGGTAGCACAATCCTGTTCAGTGAAGATCAGAACTTAAGACTGCACACAAACCGTATGGTAGCTCAATTCTGTTTAGTGACCATCAAACCTTAAGACTGCAGACAAACCCTATGGTAGCACAATCCTGTTCAATGAACCTCGGGCCTTAGGACTGCACAAAAACCCTATAGTAGCACAATCCATTTCAGTGAACATCAGACCTTAAGATTACACACAAACCCTAGGGTAACACAATCCAATTCAGTGAACATCAGACCTTAACACTGCACACAAACCCTATTCAGTGAACATCAAACGTTAAGACTGCAAACAAACCCTATGGTAGCACAATCCTGTTCAGTGAAGATTAGACATTAAGACTGCACACAAACCTTATGGTAGCACAATCCTGTTCAGTGAACATCAGACCTCAAGACTGCACACAAATCCCTATGGTAGCACAATCCAGTTCAGTGAACATCAGACCATAAGACTGCACACAAGCCCTGTGGTAGCACAATCCTGTTCAGTGAACATCAGACTTTAAGATTGCACACAAACCCTATGGTAGCACAATCTTGTTCACGGAACATCAGGTCTTAAGACTGCACACAAACCCGATGGTAGCACAATCCAGTTCAGTGAACATCAGACCTTAAGATTGCACACAAACCCTATGGTAGCACAATCCTGTTCAGTGAACATCAGGCCTTAAGACTGCACACAAACCCTATGGTAGCACAATCCTGTTCAGTGAACATCAGACCTTAAGACTGCACACAAACCATATGGTAGCACAATCCTGTTCAGTGAACATCAGACCTTAAGTCTGCACGCAATCCCTATGGTAGCACAATCCTGCTCAGTGAACATCAGACCTGAACACTGCACACAAACCCTATTCAGTGAACATCAGACCTTAAGACTGCAAACAAACCTTATCGTAGCACAATCCTGTTCAGTGAAGATCAGACCTTAAGACTGCACACAAACCCTATGGTAGCACAATCCTGTTCAGTGAACATCAGACCTTAACACTGCACACAAACCCTATTCAATGAACATCAGACCTTAAGACTGCAAACAAACCTTATGGTAGCACAATCCTGTTCAGTGAAGATCAGAACTTAAGACTGCACACAAACCGTATGGTAGCTCAATTCTGTTTAGTGACCATCAAACCTTAAGACTGCAGACAAACCCTATGGTAGCACAATCCTGTTCAATGAACCTCGGGCCTTAGGACTGCACAAAAACCCTATAGTAGCACAATCCATTTCAGTGAACATCAGACCTTAAGATTACACACAAACCCTAGGGTAACACAATCCAATTCAGTGAACATCAGACCTTAACACTGCACACAAACCCTATTCAGTGAACATCAAACGTTAAGACTGCAAACAAACCCTATGGTAGCACAATCCTGTTCAGTGAAGATTAGACATTAAGACTGCACACAAACCTTATGGTAGCACAATCCTGTTCAGTGAACATCAGACTTTAAGACTGCACACAAACTGTATGGTAGCACAATCCTGTTCAGTGAACATCAGACCTTAAGACTACACACAATCCCTATGGTACCACAATCCTGTGCAGTGAACATCAGACCTTAGGACTGCACACAAACCCTATGGTAGCACAATCCTGTTCAGTGAACATCAGACCTTCAGAATGCACACAAACCCTATGGTAGCACAAGCTTGTTCAGTGAAGATCAGACCTTAAGACTGCACAAAAAACCTATGGTAGCACAATCCTGGTCAGTGAACATCAGCCCTTAAGACTGCACATAAACCCTATGGTAGCGTAATCCTGTTCAGTGAACATCAGACCTTACGATTGCACACAAACCCTATGGTAGCACAATCCTGTTCAATGAACATTGGGCCTTAGGACTGCACACAAACCCTATGGTAGCACAATCCAGTTCAGTGAACATCAGACCTTAAGACTGCACACAATCCCTATGGTAGCACAATCCAGTTCAGTGAACATCAGACCTTAAGACTGCACAAAATCCCTATGGTAGCACAATCCTGTTCAGTGAACATCAGACCTTAAGACTGCACATAAACCCTATGGTAGCACAATCTTGTTCAATGAACATCGGGCCTTAGGACTGCACACAAACCCTATGGTAGCACAATCCAGTTCAGTGAACATCAGACCTTAAGATTGCACAAAGACCCTATGGTTGCACAATCCTGTTCAGTGAATGTCAAACCTTAAGACTGCAGACAAACTCTATGGTAGCACAATCCTGTTCAATGAAAATCAGACCTTAAGACTGCACACAAACCTATGGCTGCACAATCCTGTTCACTGAACATCAGACCTTAAGACTGTACACAAACTCTGTGGTAGACAATCCTGTTCAGTGAACATCAGAACTTAAGACTGCACACAAACCCTATGGTAGCACAATTCTGGTCAGTGAACATCAGAACTTAAGATTGCACACAAACCCTATGGTAGCACAATCCTGTTCAGTGAACATCAGAACTTAAGACTGCACACAAACCCTATGGTAGCACAATCCTGTTCAGTGAACACATCAGACCTTAAAACTGGACACAAACCCTATGGTAGCACAATCCTGTTCAGTGAACATCAGACCTTAAGACTGCACACAAACCCTATGGTAGCCCAATCCTATTCAGTGAACATCAGACCTTAAGACTGCACACAAACCGTATGGTAGCACAATCCTGTTCAGTAAACATCAGACCGTAAGACTGCACACAAACCCTATGGTAGCACAGTCCTGTTCAGTGAACATCAGACCTTAAGACTGCACACAAACCCTATGGTAGCACATTCCTGTTCAGTGAACATCAGACCTCAAGACTGCACACAAACCCTATGGTAGAACAATCTTGCTCAGTGAACATCAGACCTTAGGTCTGCACGCAATCCCTATGGTAGCACAATCCTGTTCAGTGAACATCAGACCTTAACACTGCACACAAACCCTATTCAGTGAACATCAGACCTTAAGACTGCAAACAAACCTTATGGTAGCACAATCCTGTTCAGTGAAGATCAGACCTTAAGACTGCTCACAAATCCTATGGTAGCACAAACCTCTTCAGTGAACATCACACCTTCAGAATGCACACAAACTCTATGGTAGCACAATCCTGTTCAGTGAACATCAGACCTCAAGACTGCACACAAATCCCTATGGTAGCACAATCCAGTTCAGTGAACATCAGACCGTAAGACTGCACACAAGCCCTGTGGTAGCACAATCCTGTTCAGTGAACATCAGACTTTAAGATTGCACACAAACCCTATGGTAGCACAATCTTGTTCACGGAACATCAGGTCTTAAGACTGCACACAAACCCTATGGTAGCACAATCCAGTTCAGTGAACATCAGACCTTAAGATTGCACACAAACCCTGTGGTAGCACAATCCTGTTCAGTGAACATCAGGCCTTAAGACTGCACACAAACCCTATGGTAGCACAATCCTGTTCAGTGAACATCAGACCTTAAGACTGCACACAAACTATATGGTAGCACAATCCTGTTCAGTGAACATCAGACCTTAAGAATGCACACAAACCCTATGGTAGCACAATCCTGTTCAGTGGATTCAGTGGTTCAGGGCTAATTTGGAACAGGCAGTGCAAAGTATAGCTATTGATGGCAATTAATTAGATAATGTATGTAAAATCCTATAATCTTTTTGCTTCCCTCCAATGATTATACCTTCACTAATAAACAAATATTGTGATGTCATCATATTTAATGTAAGATCAAAATCAAACTTGTCATAAATAAATCACCCATCTTACAATTTTAGACTAAAGTAAAAAAATAAATTTTACAAACACACACACACACGTGTTAGCATTCTCACACAACACACTGACACACACACACACACACACACATATATATATATATATATATATATACATATATATATATATATATATATATATGTATGTGCATATCAATGACACACATGAATATGCTGAGGATACTATGAATGAGTTCTATATTATAACATTTTGCATTCATCTATACGGACTTATAAGGTAAAAATTTACATTTAATTAAAAAAAAACTTATGGAATCCAATAATTAATAACATACACAATGGTGAAAAAGATGAGTTGTTTACGTCAAATCTTGACAGATTTCTAAAATTAGTATAAATTAAAGAGAGGAAACTTCCTAGTCTTTATCAAATCTTCCTTGCAGATAAACTTAGATTGATTGCAAAGGTTTTGTTATTATTTAATTCCATCAAAAAGTTAAAGAGGAAAACAACACATTTATCAATCAACATTAAGACAAAGCAGATACACTTGCCTAACAATTGTATTGCTTTTTCACAATAAGGAAATATGTACAACAGAATGCAAAGAGACAACTTGAAACATCTTAGAAAATGATGGATATGACAATGGCTGCCATGACTAAGTACACTTGAAACAACTGCACTGTCATATGGTTTGGATAAGCAATAAATGGGCAAACCATTAAAACATGACACTACCATTAAGGATTTAAGGCAGTAGTAGTCAATTTAATATCTGATGGTGCATACGTATTTGAAAGTCAGAAAGACCTTGTTCTGTTTTCTAACTATTTCTAAAGGCATGTCTAGTCACTCACTGATTTCACCCATTATTAAACATAATGCTGCATTCATTTAGTCATCAGACAGGCCTTGTGAATTAAAATTAAGAAGGAACAATTCCTTATTAGAAATATAGGGTTGGATAACTGGAAATACTTCAGGAAATGTCATTATATTCCAGTTCTTATGTGACACCTTGAGGTGACCCCTGTCTGATCTGTAAAGGAGTACATGATATGGGTCTGTTTAAAAGCCTATATTTGGAATACTCCACTAGTAGAAGTTATCACATCAGACATCCAAATACTAACCATAAATATCAGTGATAGAAAAAGTCATGACAGATATATGGCACAACACCTTCCGACATTATGGAATAAGATTCCCGTAACAATAAAAAGTAAGTCATGAATTCATTTCATTCAAAAATAATCATGAAGATGTTAAAAATATCATCACAGGCTTATGGAAATCAGGCTTTTTGAGCAATGATAAGTCATAGGCATGACAATCGAACCTAAGTACATATAGGGCTAGGTGTAGGAATGGCACAAAAGGGAAAACTTATTCAGGAAAAGAGAACCTGACAGCTGTCAAAATTTCTGATACCTAAGGATACTTTTAGGAAAAGAAGGAGATGTGATTTCAGTGACTGACTCCTAGTATATTCTGTATGGTTTTTATTTTTTATTTATTTAACATTTGTTGACCGGGAAAGTCCGACTAGGTTCCACAGATCCTGTTTTCAGTGGAAGCCCGAGGAGAAATGCTTTAGGTTCTTTTTTCCATTTTCTAAGAACTGTACAGTTTATGGTAGAAAAAAATCATTTTTTTACATTTTGCAAGCTCCTGAGAGGTATGTGTGCCCATATGTTATGTTGGCTTGTTTTCATACAACTGCAATATCTAAGATAAGTGGACACTGTTGTTTCACACTCAGTCAGGGGTTATCCATAGGGATGTTAGCTACAGATATGTTACTATGTATTTTTCAATTTCTGATGTTGTTCTGTTGTTGAGTTTGTTGTAAAACGTATGAGATAGTGTAAGGTGGAGGGAGAAATTTGCCCAAAATGCATACCTTGTTATTGATCATGGCATCAGGGATGGATTGTCTGCTGGACTTTAGTTATGATATCAAAGTAACAGGAAATGTATCAGGAAATATATAACAATGTCAGTGGTATAGCAGGTACATATGTGTGGAAGCATGCAACCTCCAAACCAAGCTTATTGTTTGCTGAGTGAAACTTGCCAGGCTCTCGATAATGCTAGTATACCAAGCTTAGGGAGCCTTCCTGCCCCACCACTCTCTCCTATGCACCCCAGCAGAATCCTTTCTACACCCATGCTACTAGTCAAACATGGATCATCAGGGGTGCATTCAAATTTGCAACCGAAGTTAGCCATTGTGGAGCTTTCAAGTCTGCCATGGGGTTGTAAGGTTAATGCGCCCTCCACAACAGCAGCAGTACGACTGGTGTCATCGAT